>NC_092072.1:13633501-13961001 GCF_039877785.1 Chaetodon trifascialis | reverse complement strand
CGTAATTCACTGTTGATTTACCATTTAAAGAACCAGTTAGACACTCCATTAACTTTATTTAACTCCCAGTTAGGCACTTAATTAAACAACAGGCAGGCAGGCAGGCAGGCCATGAAATTTCCAGGTAAGCAGTCAGTTCATTCACTTGCCAGACAGGGATTGCATTGCTCTACCACATACTCTCTATATTCCATTATCTTTGTTAAAGGGAGACAGAGAATTACATGTACTTTCTTTGTTTTTTAAGGGATTACTGGTGGCAACAATATTCTGCTTCTTCAACGGAGAGGTAAGCACTTTTCATGTATTTATTCATATTAGCAGTCTGTAAGACAAATAAAACTAAAACTAAAAATTAAAAATAAAAAATAAAATTAAGATTACTTTTAGGATATAGTTTAGCATAAGGCTAAAATCAGGGGCTCTGTCCAAAGGTAGACATTTCTACCTGTACCTCTAAAGCACATTAATGAGAGTTAGAGTGGTACGAATCCTCTCACGCAACTCTGAGCAATAAAGCATATAATCCCATAAATGTTGAGCTGTTCCTTTAAGAATATTATCTCCTGGAAAAGTTCCCTTTTTGGGACCATGTGTGACAAAATAATGTAGTATTCATGCAATGAGCAATTGCCCTTTCATAAAGGTCAACCTGCACATGTTAGTCTGGGAGCTGTTCGTTCATGCTGAAATAAAACCACTCATTGCTTATGACATTAAGTACGAGGCATCAGACTCCATCAGGCAAAACATTTTCATATTTTGTTTTTCCAGGTCAGATATCTGGCATCTAACATCTGCACCTGATAGCATATCAAGGAGTAACTCAAACACAGACTCAAAGTTGGGTTTTGGCATTGAATGCTTGAGTAAAATAGTTGTAGTGTCACAGAGATGCTACATTTGTCATTCGTCCAGTTGTAGCAGGTTATAAAGCAGCGTGCCGCTTGTCTCTTCTGCGACCAATATGCAGTAAAAGCTGAAGGGTCATGTCAGGTGAAGAGTAAGACACAGTTTATAAATGACTGCGTGGTTTCCAAGCCCAGCTGGAAATTGACTCTCCTTTCAAGTCCTCCTGTCAGCCTTTCTAAGTCTGTCTGCAGCTGTCTGACTGTGAGCATCCTTAACTTAGTTCAACCACTTCTCCAAACGAAGATTTCCATTAAAGCCCAGATGTGGGGTTAATGGTGTTGTGGAGACCTTTCAGCTCCGTGGGCTCGTTGTGTGACAGATGCTTTCAAGCTCAAGGTCTCCACAAAGCAGAGTACCAGCAGTATGTAATGTAAGGCCGAATTGGGCATTTTTGGTGGGTCAATGTTAGTGTGAATTCTGCAGGTACAGTGTTTAAAATGAATATGTTTGAGTTAAATTGTGCAGTGAAATTCTCTGTTATCCATAGAGACGATGAGTTTGTTATGAGGTCAGAAAACAGGGCAGAGATGAATAAACTGTGAGAGCAGCAGATGTAAATACTTTGCATGAAGTGTGCGGCAGATTTCGTGTTTTGTACATTCAGCCTGCAAAATAGGTCAGGTATCAGCTCATGCATTAACAGCCAGAACACCACAGCATCTTCTCAAACGATTTAAACAATATACGGAGTCTAAGCAGTCTGTGGAGCATATGCCTGCAGGACGAGCCCATTTCTGTGTGATACAACTATTACACGAATTCTAACAAGGGAACGAGAGGGTTTCTTTGCTTCAGCCGCATAATGGCCAATTCAGCTCCTTCAATCAGGACACAGGTTTCTGGGGCTGGTTTCAATTCTGTTTTTGTTTTGAAAGCCAAACTGCACAGACCTGCCTTGTCTCTTCAATGGCTCCATTGTGAAGGTCAGTGAGACAAACAGCTCTCATGCTGTATTTGTGGCATCAAGCAAGATGTCCCACACACAAGCTGTAAGCCTCGGCTGCTCTTCTGTCTCATTATGACAGTTTATATAATTAGATCATTGTGTGTTAAAATACCAGCAGTAATTACCGTAGTACTGGGGTGCTACAGAATAAACTGACTACTGCCCTGCTGGAGGATCGTAGCTCTGGTTGCTGGTTTTAGGAACTCAATTCAACCAATGAGTCAATAATCATCATTTTCAGCTGATTAAGCATTCAGTGAGTAAGTGTTGTCAAACATTCACTGGTTGCTGCTTCTCAAATGTGAAGATTTGCTGATTTTTTTTGAGTTATTAACACTTTAGTATATTTGGGGTTTAGACTGATGGACAAATGAAGCTATCTGAAGATGATCAAATGAAAGTGATACAGTAGATCAACCTCGGGCTCTGATCAACATTGTTCAATATAAAGAGCAGATTAATCCTAAAGCACTGCATCAACCAACAGCAACTTGCTAGCTACTAACCTCAACCTTAACAATACCGGCCATAATTGAGAAACCCATCCATACACTCCCCCAAAACTTTTGACACAGGAACAAATAAAACAGAAACACAAGATTTGGTAAAAATGCAGGAGTCACATTAAGACCCTCACCATTAATGGCAGTGTAAATACCAACAATCCCATAGTGCTCCAAGCTCTCAGAGACTCCTGCCAGCTAATAGGGTCACTAGCTGCACAGCTGACTGAGCTAACTAGTGAACAGCAGCTAGTAGCTACAGCCAAATATGCTACAGTGAGCAGCAGTTAATCTGGTGATATGTTGCGACCTTCCACAGGTGGGTTATCTTTCACATTTAAGTAGAGTAATCACCAAAACAGCTGCAGGTTTAGAACATACCACCAATAACAAGATGCTGGTTATAACTCATTTCTGTCTGAAAACCATGAAATGTTTTACTGTCAGATTGGTTTGAGAAGAAATGAGCAATAATGCATCTTTTTAAACATTTGGCTCTGAAGAGTGTCACAGTGAGGTGGCATTTGTCTTGTTGCTGAATGCTCAGCAGGCAGCCACGAGGAGCTGCTTTCTTTTTGTTCAGCTTTATTGATAATGTAGGCAAAGCGAGGGAGAGACTGTGAAATCTGGAACACTGAGTTCTCGCAGGCATTTAGGCTTCTGGAGGGTGAAAAGTTTGAGTTTGTTTTTGTCATTCTGAAGTTTACCAAACTCCTGAAAGGCTAACCTTCTTACAGTGGACTTAAGAAGTCGAGTTTTTGAACACATTTGCAGCTGTCCCATATTCAAAACATTTCTTTATTTTCTGATTTAGACGTTTGAAGTTGGGAGTTGTTTAGTAGCTGAATGTAACATCGTGAATGCTGATCATATCAGGGGTTAAATCGAGGGTTACTTACTTACTTACATGATGAAATCCTTAACATACACCTCGGTACAGATTACATCTTTCTACCCTTTTATAATACAACAATCGGCCACATACACAATCTGGCTGCGTTTCAAGAAATGTGACTTTGGTGTTTACGTTTCCTAACTGGCATCTGTTAATGGGATTGAAATTTGAGTAATCCCCATATGCTGCAGCAATTATGCTTGCATCAGTTAAGATCACCGTCACTTGAATTAATATTGTCACAGGATGGTGTTTACACGGGCGCCGGAACTGCGTATTGATTGATTTAAATCTGAGCGTCTGGTGGAATCATTTTGTGGTCAAAGTGAGACAGAGAAGAGTTTGGAGTAATGTTTTTGATGTGCAACTCTGATGACTAAGAACACAAAAAATGGCTCGTTCCACTTTTACATGCTTGATTGCCACATTAGGGCCAAATCATATCTGCAAAAACAACATCAAAGATTTGGATTATGAGAGTGAATCATCTCTTACACCCGTGTGCTTGTGTGTCGTCCAGGTGCAGGCAGCTCTAAAGAGACAGTGGATGCAGTATAAAACCCAGTGGGGTCAGAGACGAAAGGACCACTGCTCAATGCGTTCCACGTCCTACACAGCCACCTCCATCACCGAGGTGCCCGCCTTCATGTACCACCATGACTGTAACAGCGAACATTTAAACGGGCGCCACACGGAGGACTCTGAACTGGTGGCGCTAAAGTCAGGAGAGACGTATGCGTAAGCCACGCTGAGGATGAAGACTGTGGCGTTGGAAACAACCGAAGACGAGCAACAGAGAATCAGAGGCGCATAGTAAGGAAGGAAAATGAAAGCCCGTCATGTCTCAGTGGTCAAATCTGAGAGACTGGTTTGTTCAGCTCAGGACGATAATGATGCAGGTCTGGGAATAAAGAGCCCAGTGGGACGGAATAGCTACAAAAGGCTGATTTTACTTTGCAATGCTGTTGCGGCTGCTTTTTGAGAACTTTGATGTCAAGAACTTGTGGCATGAGACAAGAGCTGCTTTTTGACACGTGTCACTTCCTAAAGCTGCTAACCTGTGTGAGCGTGCTCACGGTGACAGGCCTGTACCGGTGCGGTGACTGTGATGACTCTCTGTTGGAGATGATGCTGCTGAATGGGACCATGATGGTGGTACTGCTTCTGAATGACGTGAGATAGAGGTGAATTATTGTTTTGATGGGGTCAGAGTGGGGATTTTTTCAGGTGAAGTAGAAGAACCAATCCTTCCTTACCTCACCGATACCAAAGGGTACTGTATGTTGGTCACAGCTATGAAGGGGCGTACCGTGTCCAGACACACACACACACACACACACACACACACACACACACACACACACACACACACACAAACAAACTTCACAAACCTGATCGTATGTGCCATGATAGAGGTCAAATTTCAATAGACCGTCTGTGCTTGAAGCTCTGGAAATGTGTACATAACGTATGTTCACTATGTTTCATTTTAAAAAAAACAGAGTTCAAATGTTTTATTTTAATTTTCTATTAATATTTTATTCTTGCCAATTCCTACGTACGTGTTCAGTGTGTGTCCTGTGATGCTGCACTCCTGACTGCTTTGTTGATTTGCAGTTGCTGTAGTTGTGCCAATGCCAAACATCACAGGGCTGAGAAGCAAAAAGAAGAAGCTAAATGCACAAAAAAACACACGAATAAAAATACTTTATTTTGAGTTGAGCAGCCTGAGAGCTGCTTCACTGCGTGTGAGTCAAACATGCTCTCAGCTGTGCCAATGATTCTGACAAACAAGCCGTTTCTCCGAAGCGTGGAAGCTGCGCTGTATGATTTGATTCACAGTCATCCTTTGTCATGATGCCTTTAACCTATGATATTCAGTCCTCTGTGCATATTTATTCATGAATTTTGTAGCATTTTGTATGAATGAGCATCCAGGGCAAAGAACGGGCTCGCTGAAGATGAAACGGTCCGTACTGTCTGCACACAGTCAACAAAGTCATATCTCACAGTCTTGCAGACAAAAAAGATGAATCAGCTACTATTTGTCCCAAATACATTCACATCGCTCTATTGTCATTTTATTGTTGCTTTGTCATCGCTGTGCCATGGGCTGTAGAGGGATTATGAGTCGTGATGGCCACAGCGTATTTAAGTATGAATACAAACAAATGAACACACTGAATTTTCTTTGTCGGTAGCCAGTATTTTAAAACTCACCAGTTTCATTGGATAAATTGTGTCTCGCATATATTTAAGTTACTTAGAAGCCCTATAAGCTTCTTCTAAAGTGCATATCTGGTAACAGATGTTTAAATTCAGGCAGAGAAAACCATTTATTATCCTCGAGCCAATAGCCAATAAAGCCTCAAGCTGGCTCAGACTGCTGTGATTTGTTTGCTGACCCCTTTAGAGAAAATTAGCACTCTCTGTTTATGTGAGAGGGAAAAAGTTCAGAGAATTAAGTCTTTGTAAAAGACGCTGAAAAGGAGCACCTTCAAAAATAAAGCTGGGTATAGAGATTAGATATTTTTGTTATTGTTAAGAAATTCCATGAAAAGACAAAACCAGTAATGGGTTAGTCCGTCTCGCAGCACTTTCTGTGGCACTCAGCATCAAGCCCACTGGCTCCCAATGAAGACCTAAATCTTTAAAAACAGCTGAAGAAATATATATTTTCATTTTTTTATACATTCTTTCTAAAACAGCTGTGCACTGCTCAAACAGGAATAAATAGAGTGTTTGTTGGGGGCTATTTTTAGCCGTGCATCAGCTCACATTTGATGCTCTAGTGAGTATTTCCAGCAGCGGTTTGGTGTCGGGCTGTCTGTGAATATTCCAAATTGTATAATCAAGTTGTAAAACAAAGCAGACATTCAGTTTTGAAAATTAATGTTCAGCTGTTTTTTAGAGCAAAAAGCGAGACAGAGAAAGAGAGAGAGAGAGAGTTCTATGGTCTGAATGAAGTTTTATGTTGCAGGACATTATTTTGTTTATTTTGCAATGTGTAGGTATATAGATCATGTAAAAGATGTTTATGTTGAAATAAATATACCTATACAAGTAGTTATGTCTGTCCTTGTATTGGTTTTGCCTCTTACAAATGCAATACGCAAAAATAAATACTCAAATGGTTTGAACTTTTGACTAATCAATACAATGAACATAGCGCCCATGTTTGTCATAATGAAGAAACACGTCAACCAGTGTAATAGGCTTTTATAAGTGTATCAGGCCTTGGATACACAGACATAGTACTTCACTTTTTGGTATTTTTATGGGATTTAGTGACAAAAATAAGAGCACTGAAATCACCAGACACTTCATTTGGTTTTCTGAGATGATATCTGTAGTTCTACTCACAGACTCACTACTATTTCACGGGTGCTACTGTGTTACTATCTGTTAAATGTCTGGTCAACATGTATGTGATGATTTTTAGGTTCTCTTGTCTCAACTGGAATAACTTTCTCCAAGATGTGTGTGAGATGAGGTGTTAAAGGGTTATAATGAAGTGCAGTGTGAAATGTATATTTCCATGGGCCTATAGAGTGAAGACTTGCACATTCAGTCACACAGAATGACTCTAAAGTCGAACTTTATAGTATGTTGGAGAACACAAGTTCACATCGTAATAGTGGCTTATTAATTACCTTGAATGTGATTACAGATCCATTGTGAACAAGTGCTTTCCGCGATAGCAATATAAGTAGATGAATGGGGCTATACAAATATAAAATTTAATGGAGTTTTATCACTACTGAGAGCTAATAACATTAAATTAGTCTAATTAGGAAATCAAGTCATATAAATCAAGCTATCAGAGGCCGGGATACATCTCTTTACCAGTTGTAAAGTCGCAGTTTAGCCAACATTAGTCACATAAGAGTAATTACCTTAATTCCCTCTTCAATAAAACAGACATTTGGACCTCTTGCAATCCAGCATTCAATGACTTTTTGCTGTTGGCCACAAATAAGTAAGGAACAGAGTGTGACAATCAACAGAAATCTCATCTTATGATGCCGTAGTAGTTTTCATGCTACGCGTGCCCTCGTGTGTCATTTTAAAGGATTTATTTTGGTATGTAATTCACTTTCCTCTTCATCTTCATAACAGTGATTTGTCTTGGATGTGATTCAAACGTTATTATGTTGTTAACATTTTGGTTTGGGGAAGACAGATTCTGTATATTTTGAATGTTTATGATTCTGTAAATAGGAGGTGACACTGTGTATATAATAGATTTTTGCACTGTGAAATACTCTGACAGCTATTTTTCTTACGTTCCTGTCATTCACTTTGGCTTGTGTCTTTCTCCCCCTCAGCTCGGACTGGCATCATCTCAAAGCTGATTAAAAAATAAAAAAAGCATTTTGTAAAAGCCAAAATTGATTTGTGTGTTTTTTAAAGCCTATTTACCCCGAGAAAGATGATGAAATGAAAGATTCTTTGGCGTTGCTCTTTATTTCCTGAGCAGTCATCAGAGAAACAAGCTCCAACACGTTGTTTGCAAAGGAGAAAAAAGATGAAAGAATACAGATGAAAATGGACAATTTGTTGGACTTGCTTGATGATAACAAATATTTTTTAGCCTGTGGTTTATAAATGAGGTTATGAACTCCAAAAAGAAAGAAAAATGTGTTCTTTTTCCAGCACAAACTTTGTCTCCAAGCATTTCTGCAACACTCTCTGATGATCCAGCAGCATTTTCCTCACCGACACCCCTCTTGTCAATTTTTCAGAGTTGGGAGATTTTGTATAATGTGCGCAGGGAAAAACAAAGGAAGTCTTACTCTGTTTGCTGTCTCTGTGATCCCGTGGGCTTGGCGCTGATATACAGCCCCTTTGTAATTCGAAAGGTTCAGCTCAAGTCATACATATGTGCAACAGGAGAGGCACAATTCAACTCCAAGATGGATGGCTGTTGACACTCTACAACAAATTAAGGTTGTTATCGCACTAACAAGGCTGAGGGCTCCACTTTATGAGAATATTTTTCAGCCGTTCAATAGACAGCTATTGTATAATATGCAATTTCAAGCTCTGCTGAATCCTAATGGTACAGCCAAGAGAAGACGTACTGTCCTCTCATATGATGATGAAGGTAGACGTGTATGGAGCCATCTTGTTATTCTCCTGATGAATATTGTCCCCTGCCAACAGCATAACACCAAGCTCATCAAAAGACATCTTTAAATGAAAATAGTCAATAATGAAGATGCACTGCGGGTGAAATCTTCATCGTTGTCGTAAAGCCTCCTGTTAGGGGCTTTTCTTCAGTAGATTCAACAGAACAATAAAGCAGAAAGTGAGAGGGGGAAGCCATAAATTGCTTTGAACATCTCCATCTTGGGAGCGTGTTGGCCTGGGAAACTTCGGGAAAAGGTCAGGGGCTGGCTATTTCAGGCATTTGAGAATGTTCCCTGACTGGATGAATCCAAAATGTGCCACGTGTGCTCAGACATCGGCTGTGAAAGTCATGTCGGGTGATTTTTAACCCAGCAGTGTTAAAACAAGAGATGACAAGTGTTTCAGGTCTTCATCTATGCGTTAAAAATGTTTCAAGGTCACTTGAAAGCGTCATCTCCAGCTTGTGACCGTGACTGCTCAGATCCCTGTTATCACGGACGGTCACATTTCCTTTCCTTCCCACTGCTACGTCGGGCGCATTCGTGTCCATTCATTTCAACTCAAGTGCACTGAACCACTCATTCACCCAAGGCTTGACTATTTCCAGCTGTCATGAGCAGAAATTCATTACAACCGAGCCTCACTGCAGTACGCACAAGGACAACGGAGAAAGGATGTGGTTTAACCTGTGTTTTGTTTTTGTTTTGCCAGTCTGGCAACACACAAAGAGTCCGCTGCCCCATTTCATTCGTTAGGATGGGATAGCACCTCATCATTTTATACTTGGCTACAGAGCACTGCAGCTCTCACCCCTGTCGCACACACCAGCCCAGCTCAGTCACGCTCCATGAGCGAGCATGCCTGCGGCGCTGAGAGACCAAAGATTGTCACTGTGCGGCCACAGATTCTCCTGTTTAATGAGCAGGACATATTTACAGAGGAATGCACAATAAATGGCTGAGCAGAGGTGCACAAATTACTTAAGTCATTCTCAATTAAACATGTGTGCACAGCTCGTGAAAAAAATATTGACATTTTAAGATGTGTTTAAGGAATATATTGAACCCGAGCGGCTCATTAAAATGTCCATATCCTAACATTTGTCATTGTTTATTTTGCACTGTGATAGACAACACAGCGATATCCTGTAGCAGACCTATTTCTAGACACCAAATGCTGTTAGCTTGTTGCTAACAGTCTTGGTGCTCCTTATCAGAGTAAACCCAATATCCTGTAACTTCAGTTTCCACTGTAAATGTACTGTGCTTATAACTCTGTAGCTTGCCAATGTAGACTGGCCAATAAAACAAGACTATGAGTCCACAGTCACGCTAGCATGTTTTGAGCTAATTCTAATGTCAGCATGCTAACATGGGCACAATTGCAAGGCTAAGATGCTGACATTTAGCAGGCATAATGTAGTTTGACATGTTAGCATGCTAGCAATTTGATGTCAATTGTCCAATAGTTGTCGAGGCCTCAGTCAAAATCACATGCATCCTCTGGGGACCATGCATGTCTACCAAATGTATTGGAAATTCACCCAGTAGTTGTTCAGATATCAATTTGGATGAAAATGAGAAAGAAAAACAGAAATAATCAGTCAAAATATCAGCTGTTTCATGTGAAATGTGTTGGCCGTTAATGTGAAGATGACCCAGAAGATTTAATCTTGAAATGTTTCTGAGGTTTCTTCCTTGATTTGGTCAAGCCTGTTTCCGTTCGCACTGTTTGTTTAGTGTCTCACAAAGGGAGAAAAGTGCCAGAAGACCTGGATCAAAATGTGTGTGTGTGGTCATGTGCAATTCAGTTTCATGCTGTGCGTGAATGTGCAGATGTTTCTGTATGGCAGCTATAGTATT
The DNA here is from genome assembly GCF_039877785.1 of Chaetodon trifascialis. Classification (NCBI taxonomy): domain Eukaryota; kingdom Metazoa; phylum Chordata; class Actinopteri; order Chaetodontiformes; family Chaetodontidae; genus Chaetodon; species Chaetodon trifascialis. The sequence goes on along the minus strand of NC_092072.1, from coordinate 13,950,750 downwards.
TTGAGCATGTGAGAGAAAGGAACCCCTATTGTGTTCAGGGCCGCCTCACAGAAAAGAAATCAAACCATCAAAATCTCTTCTCACTTGGGGACTAATCTGCAGCATCATCTCTGTGCCCTGCTCGCCAGAGATAGGACTTTCTCATCGTGATGGGATTTAACTATAGCGGCTGCATTCAGGCATTCGAAATGGCAACACTTTTGCAGTGGCACAGACCACTGGATGGCAGGCAGGAAGACTATAAAGGAGACATTTGCATCTAATTTTGCAGGAAGGAAAAATCAGTCTTTGCACTCTTTCGGTGGAGATTGGCACAACATCCTCAGAAGTATTAGCTGACTAATTTGAGAGCATCATGTGACCTGTGCTCTGTTTCCGACATGCTGCGCTCACAGCACTATTCCAGTTTAGAGGCCCAGTCAATCTCTTCACAAAGCCCAGAACAATCAAGGTTTTTATTGGATTTTAAAATTGCACTTGATGGTGTTTGCCTCTTCAGGAAATTAGCATAGCAGAGTAGAGATTACCTAATAACTCCATAACTCCTCCTTCAGGATTACAATACAACACTCATAATCTTAAATGAGCTTTGAGTTGTGAAACCCTTTGATGTATTATTGGAAGACAATGCTCGCCGTGCGATAATGATCTCGGCCCTCTCGATTTAAACCCCTTTGATATTAACGTAAGTGCCAAAGCAATGCCCTAAAGCAGATCACTGATCCAGTTGTGTGACTATACTCCCTGCCACATTCATCGTAGTATCTTATTTTGAAATGCAGCAGGAGGATAAGAAACCTGAGGCTTTGTGGAAGCCATAATTTGTAATAACTGAGACAGAAGGAGCAAGAGGGAGCATTTTCAAAAAGTATGTTTTTCTAACCTTTCAGCGATGAGAGCAGGAGTGAAGGAAAATTTGTATACGTGTGGCGACGGCCGCCGCGTGTCACTCAGGATGCAGCGAGCTTCTGACCTCACTGAACAGTCAAGCTGTCTCAAAAGAAACCCTGAAAGAAACCAATGGAAACCCGCAGCGTGGAGATGATATCGACTCCCTCGTACATCAGAGGACACAAAAAGACGTCTTGTTTGTTCGAAAGGCAGAGTTGAGCCTCTCGGTCTGCCCAAGGCTTATAATACATCTTAGAAGATAACCGTCTCTGTCATGTCTTACTAATAGCACTTGTTCCCTCATTATACACTAATAGGATTTGTGAGGCAAATTATTAATTATGAGGGCCCTTGGTAGAGTACATGCTGTGGTGGTGGAGGAGCTCTCCATGACACAACTATTGATTTCTGGCCTTCATTTGCTCAAACGCACATCTTGTTCAAAAGCCTTCCTGAGTCTTTTGTTTCTGTGCACTGTACGTTCATGTCTGCCAGACTTTTTAGTTCTCCAAACGACAACAGTGCAATTATTCACAGTGTCAAAATTACTTAAATAATTCAATTTTCTAGATCCTAGGGAGGCAAAACACAACAGTGCACTTTCACTTGTTTGTCTGCTTGTATATTTGCAGATTGTTAAATAAATTGACAGATGTATTCCTCGCTGACATTACTCTAACTCACATTCATCCACATATTTGTCTTTAGCCTCAAATGGTCTTAAAGTGCAGGAGCTGTTACTCAGGGATGTGGAATGCTTGGTCAGAGTAAACATTTGGTGTAGATTTACACAAACTAGGAAGACAGCTTTTTAAGTTGTTTTTTTTTTTTCAAACCAGGAGCGTTTCAAGGATTGAGAACAATTTCATGTAAAATCAAAGTGAAGGGCATTGTTAAATTTAATCACACCTCCTGCTGAGCGTATCCAACAAGGTCATCTCCCTCTTAGACCTGGTTGTCAACCAAACTGCAGCACAACATGGCTGATTGAAGCACATTTACTCGGACTGAATAACTGTGCTGGAAAAAGTTCACCAAGCTGTTTTTTCTCCCAAAACCTCTGATCCCATGCGGCTAAAAGCAAGCAAGCAAGCATCCATTACCTCTGAGCCACAATTTCAACATCTACCATGAAGAAATACGGACATGCACCAGTGTTGTAATTCTTTGACACGCAGAGCTTACAGTGACATAGCCGAAAAACCAAAGTGCTTAAAGTTAAAGGACCGCGGAGCCTCGTTAAATGCCGGGTTAGCGGCCAAAGTTTCCCTTCCACCCGAACGCTCCGATTTTCCATGGTACTCAAAGCATTTGATGAGGGGTCCCAGCACAGCGGGAGAAGCACTAACTTATTTCTGTTTTATTATCCCTGCAGTGTAAATTCAAGTATGGTTTGAAGAGATATAGCCTTGAGAGGCGTCTGGAAATAAGAGAACGGCAATTGATATTCTTAGAGATGTTGTATACTAAAGTTCACATCTGTACATGTAACAGAGAGCAAAGGGGAAAGTGTATCTACACTGCACTCGCAGTAACAAATGAAAGAAAAAGATGAAATAAAGAAAATGTAATAAATATGGATAAAGACAAGCAAGAAATCCATACGTGTTTTTACAACCCCCTACTTGTTTGGTATGTTTCAGACAAACTCTGCTGCGTTCATACCTTTCAGTTCGCCGCTGATGTGGTTCATTTGTGGTGTGAAAGCAAAGGGGACCAACAACGGGACAATGTGATTGTGATTCCAGTATAAATTCAAAAGTTCAGGCAAAGTTTATATGAATCTTCAGCAGCCAAATTCACGCAAGTGCCAGAAGAATTGAAACACTTCATGGAAACACAAAGAGGGAATTTTGTACTGAAACAACTGTTACTTAACTAACTGACTGCTGAAGCCTCATTTTAGATTTTTTAGAAAACATTTTTATATTAAATGTTCCTTACACACTCCTATTGGAAAAGTTCAGTATTTTGGGAAATGTGCTTATTCACAGACGAGTTTGCCAAGAAGATTAATTAGTTGTGCACTAAATATGAAATGAAGTATGAACCAAACATGAATGATTTGCTTATCTTAGCATAAAGACCATTTTGTCTAATTCAGTCCAAAGGTAACAAAATCCACTAACTAGCACCTTTAAAACTCACTAACAGTGAGCTTAATAGGTGCTGGTTATGCTAAGCTAAACATCTGCTGGCTCTAGCTTTATGTTTAGTGGACTGACAAATTCAGAATAAGCATATATTTATTTTCAATTGAGAATAAACCCAGATAAGTAAATAAAGTAAAGTAAATAATAAAAAAGTAAATGTAAATAAATAGAAAGTTATTCCATTCTGTTTTATGTTCTGTTAACACAGCATCCCTTTTTTTTTTTTTTTTCCAATCAGGGTTGTAGCAAGGAAGTAAACAAGCCTTTAACTAATTATTTAACTGTCCGTTATCTACATTATATGTATTATTACAGTGACCAATAGGCTAACTCAATGTATATTTGGCTTGAGAGTATTATATCACAACCCCACGTTAGCTTGAACACTCTCCTCTGCATTCAAAGCGTGCATAAAAACATGGACCACCCCAGACGCCAGCTGTGTGTGATGTGTTCTATTAATACATCTATCTCATAAATACTTGTGTATTTATAGCATTCATGTGAGCATGTTTTAACCTCAAACAGATCCTGTAATTGCTTCACCATAAACAGCCCGCACACTCTGATACTTGAAGGCACTTCTTGCTTTAATTCACACACTTAAAAGCAAATGTGAGTTTCCCCCTCGGGGTCATACACTGTAGCGGGTTACGAGGGGACAGCCAGCCACTTTCCACCGACAGACAAGACATCGTTTAGTGTCATTCAAACCTGCCTGTGGCAACCTAGCCAGTACACACCACATATCACCTATCAAGCTTAAATCAAGCCCAGCTGGCACCAAACTGTCTCACTCTGAAGGTCTTAAAATGTCTGCCAAAGTGGAAGATGAGCGAGCGCCGTCCACGCAAGCAACAACACACGGCCGTGAAAACTGAAACGGAGGCAAGATAGACCAAAGCATCCTGAAACATTAGTACGGACACTGGAAACAGGATTATACTGAGAGGAAGAGAAGAGGATTTTCCTCGAATTTATGAAATCCTTCTCTTGCGTTTTGCTTAAATATTGGTTGTGTGCATGCAAGCAATTTACTCACAGTGCCCCTGACAGTATAATAAATTATAATGCTGATGATGAATGACTAGAGGAAGATGGAGAGAGAAAGAGAGAGAGAGAGGGAGGCTGAGAAGCAGAACCAAAGGATCTTTTTGAGCAAAACGTAAACAAGGTTGCTTTCCTCTGCCCCTTGTGCTTCACAGGTACTGAAGGCTGCCACCACTACAAATATTTTAATAACTGAGGAAAATTCAATCACATGCACAAGACAGCTGCGTAATGCATAAAACTTCACGTTAATCCTGTGGTTAATTTGAGTGTGTAAACAACACCGGCTGAAGCCAAAATGGGAGTGGATGGGATGATTTATCCGAAGCAGGTCTGAGAGCCCTCTGTCTGCAGTTTCTATCATCCTTGGGGTACCCATGGGGAAATCCACAAAAATCTTCAGTTCAGCCCACATGGCGTGCATATACGCCTCATTCTCGAGCACACACATAAACCTAAGGCAATCAGGAGGGCTGACGTCATCTTGTTCGAAGAGACTGAGGACTGGCTAAGTGTGAGCAAAGGAGTGCAGCAGGTTGCAGACCTTCATCTACTCCAAATCTGTCTGGGATCAATCTACTCTAATCTAAAAGCAATGTCAACAGATTACAGTCAGAAAGTAAGATGGTGTTTGTATCTTCAACAGTGCTGCAGCGTGGGGTCTGCTATATTATCTTTTCTTATTCCAGTCTGTTATGAAAGAATGATCCTGGTTTACTTCAGCTTGGATCTCACTTTCATAGCTTTTCATCCACATGGATGAGAATTTAAAGTCGTCCTCAGAATTAATGGCAACTTTGAACATCTGTACTTTCATGACAATTTAGATGACTAAAGGCAACTGTGTCAAGGAATTGACCATTTACAGCAAATATTTGTACAGCTAGATGTGGCTGAAAGGGCTCTGCTCTTTGAGGGATGGGACAACTAATCCTCGTAATAAACATACACAAACATTAAATCTTGATTAAATCAACAATACCAAAAAACACAGCACACTGGGAGGAGGTTGTGACAGTGGAGCAGCAGCAAATACGGGCATCAGTAGCAGTGTCAGGTTAATCTATTCATATACATGTGAAAGGCCACACAGCTGCAGGTGAGCCAGTGATTGTAAAGCATGAATGAATTAGCTGATGCAAGCAAGTGATTTGCTTGGACTGACTGTTTGCTCCTGTCTGTGTGGCAAAAGCTCCAATACAGTGACTAAATTGACAATAAGGTGTCGTTAGTCAGCTGTTTTGATAGATGTAGCCATTATTCTGGATAGTAAAATAACTGTACTCTGAAATCTAGCTCATTTTATCAACTTTATATACTGTTGCTTAGTTTAATCAACAGCAATGCATCATACTCTGTAAGATCATCTCATATGTATCGTATCTCAGAAAAACAGCCCTGTTTTCAGCTTTGTGACAATGCATTTTCCAGCTGATCCCAGAGGGTTTTAAGATACTTTATCTAGCTTAAGAAGTTCTTCGACACATAAACAAACACGTAATGCTTCAGCTTATCAGGAAAGATATAATTCAAAGTGGTAAAATGTATGAGATACATGGTTTTCACTGGACAGGAAGTGTATGGAAAACTGTCATCTGATAAGTTATTAGAAACTAAAGTTGTTAGCAAATGTAGCGAAGTAAAAAGTACAATATTTGCTTAGGGTTAGGGTCAAGCACCTTTGTCAGACTTTCCCTGTCTCCAGATCTCTGCCTGATGACTTGCCATTGAAATGATGACCAAAACTGTGAAAATAAGGTCCAACTGAACTGGAATTATCCTTTAATGTCCACTCCTGAGCTCGTATCGAGGGGCGAGCCACACTGCAGGGGAATCGAGGTTGGATACATTAGCATTCATTGTGGTGTGTGCACCATACAGCATATATTATATAGGATATATACTTCTGTTATACATGAGTATATGTATGTCTATCTCTCCCTCTCAGAATCTCTTAAACACTAACACACCGTCAGTCTGGAAGTGAAGCAAAGGCGGTGTGTAATTGCCATGAAAAGAAAAGCCGTCACGGTTTAAGGTTAGCTCAGGTCCTGTTAAACCTTCATTTGCCATCGCCTTCACTCTGACTTCTTTAAACACCCTGATCTATAGTCCACAGCTTTCCTCTGAGTAATGAGAAACAGGGAAGGCCAAGAGGAGCATGCTGGGCCTGATGATAACCAAATGATTGAAATGGAAGGTACAGTAAACAGATTGCATTACTAAAAGAAACGTGGAGGAGCCTGTGACAAATTTGTGTGTGAAATATTGGTGTATATGATGCTGGTGGTCGTGAAAGCCGTTTTCCACAGAAGACAGAGAATGTTAACAGGCTGACTTTTCCCTTGCATGATGCATTGCTTTCATTATTTTGCCATCCAGTAAAAATGAAAATACTGTAATCATTTCTGGGTCACTGTTTGGACGCTCTCTTCAAGCTATTTTTACAACAGCACCTTTCCCACATTGTGATTACGTTTGATTTTTCGTTTAATGCAGTGGAACTTGTAGACATCCCTTGCATCGTGTCGTCACTTTAAGAAAAGATTTTGTTGAATACAAAGCAAAAGAGTCTGATCCACTGCAACGTCAGTGACATTGTGTTGTACTTCATTCTGTCAGTTATCCAAAGGGCAGGATGTTATTACAGTATGCAGATCAAAACGCTTGTTGCATCTTTGCCTCCTCAGCTCAGGATCAATAGGTGCAATGTTAATCTCATTTGAATGTGCAGTAATGGTGAGTCTGTCTGTGTCAACCTTCAAACACGTCTCTTGATCACGCTCAGCAGATCGTCTCAGTGATGGCAAATACAGTCAATCCTGCAGATAATGCTAATATTACTAAATATTGACACATATAGGATATTAAATTCTCCTCGCAATGCAAACATGAATGGTAATCTGAGGACAATGGTCACTGATTAAATGAAGGGGAAGTGTAAAAATAAGCCTAGCCCTTTATAATACTCTAAGTCAACAATGAAGCTGAGTTCACACACATCTCTCATCAGAAATATTTGCACTTGATTTACTTTACCGCAAACACAGTTAGATGTGCGAGATACTGGAGCTGATGAACTCCAGAGACTCTCTCATTTGTTATCTGCCTCAATACTCAAAAGTCATCCCTCTGTTTGCAGTGCTGTGAAAGGGAGGACATGAGAGGGCGAGACCCATGAAATTAGGTGGAATAATCCTTTGTGGCCCGTTTGTTTGTTTACCAGCATAAATATTCAGCTTATTAGTGTGATTCACACTCATCTACTGTATGTGTGTGGACCTCATTCATGGCTAGGCAGAGTAGGTATGAGTCATTTGTTATCAGGAGTGTGACATTATGCCTATGCAAGAATATTAAAATCCAATGAATTTTCTGTGTTTTGCAAATTGGCCTTGAGGCACTGATGGTTTCAGTTTCTAGTCGGGAAAGGCCATTAATAAATACATGAAGAAGGAGGAGTAACAAGGACACACACTGTCACTGATGCAAAGCAGCTCAAGCCATTTGAGTGCAGAGGCACAGAGTCATCAGCTTCAAACCTGCAGCTTTGGAACTGCACACACGCTGACTTATGATGTCGGCAATACAAGTAATAGTTCCTGCAATTTCACCTGCAGGCAGTGGCTCATGGTGTCAATGTCGCTCTGTCTGTGGATCAGACAAGTGAACTAATGGCATTCCTATGGCTCAGCTGAACATGAACTACTAATTAGCAAATGCTAACATACTAACATGCCAAACAAAGATGGTGAATGTTATACTTGCTTCACATCAGCATGTTAATATTGTCATTATGAGCCAGTTAGTAGGCTGACATTAGCATTTAGCTCTCATAGAACTGCTAACATGGTTACAGACTCTTGGTCTTGTTTTTCTTTTGCAATGGTTTGTGTGAAGTTTATTTAATATTTTGCATTTTTAAAACACCATTTTTGGGGACGTTTTCTGCCTTCATTGTATAGAGACAGAGACAGACAGGGGTATTACATGGAACAGAGGCTGATGATGTGTGGCCATGTAGCATGCAAAATAACCTTTGGGCGACCAAGGTGCTCCACATTTTGCATTTTAAGCTAAGTTTTAGTTTTATATAATAAATTGCGCAACTTTTCTGCTGAATGCAGAGAAGAGCACAGGGTTTACAGTTCAGTAACAGCCTCTGCCCTTCAGCACTGTTCATTTGGGAGGAAAGACAGTCCTAAACATATTTTATTTGTCCGCAGGAAGAGAAAAACACTAAGGTGGTGTGATGCAGTGGCCAAATGTAATGTAGGCTGACCAATTTATTTCCAAATACAGTCTGAAAGAAATCCTCAGCAAGGTGAAGTCATCCTTCTGAGTGCCGAAACACTGAAGCAGTGACCATTACGATATGTCATTCCTCAGTGCCCTCTGAATGAAAATGTCATGAAAACCATTGACTCAGGACGGAGATTACGAAACAAAGATATGCAAAGAAAGTTTTTCCTCTTGCCAGCTAACTGACCTGAAACGCATTTTTCATCAAAGTCGCCCTTGAGCTCTCCTGTGGAAAAATAAACCTTCACCTCTTTGAAATGAGATGTCTCAGATACACTGTCCCCTGTTGTAAACTGTGTGAAAAACGGTAATTTGCAACAAAACACAAGTCCAGAGGAGAAAAATCAATATCCATTCCTCAAAGATGGGAGTATTGACTTTGTGTTTTGTCTGAGGGTATTTCCAAGAGCAACACAAAGTGCTGCTGATAACAATGTATATTATTACATGATGTGAACTGGAATATGAAGCCTGAGTCGCCACGTGTCCATCGACGGCAGTGTACAAGGGCACGTGTTGGTGGGACAAAAGATGTTTGCTTCAGTGGAAAAAGAAAGGGATTCAACTGTGATGATGTATATTTTTTTGGACATACCCTCAGGACATCCTATTACCCTTTCCTACTCACAGCTGCTTTAATGGAAACCAATTCAACTTGAAGCTGAACTTTGAATTGACAGCTTTTTGCATGGGAGCAGCCTCTCGCTCGCTCACTCCGCTGCAAACAGAGCCCTAATGTTTCTTGAGAGGTTCCCCTGCCCCGCTCATGTTTACGACCACACACAACATTTGTTTCCGCCCAAGCACAGCTAGTCAAGCAACAAATTAGCAGCGACTGGTGGAACAAGATTCTCAGAGGGCCGTCGTGAAAGTTTATGCAGCGGAGTCTGACATCCAATTAACTGCTTCAATCTGCAATGCCAGTCAATAAGAAAGGAGAATTCTGGCATTATGTTTAGTAAATACTGGGAAATAACTCTGTTTATTGAATTACTGAGGGTTTTGAATGAATTTACTTTCAATGAAATGTAAATAATCCCTTTCATGCATTCTGAAAGATATCTAAATCTGTTTCCTAACACTCAAATGTCCATATTTGCAGTAGGCCCAGTGTCATAATTTTGTGGCTTCAGTTATGACTTCAGTCGCAAGCTGAACAATTATGTTGGCATTAACAAACTGAACCCACACGCCACAGACGTTTCTGAACTCCTTCCTCTGCTCAACATGGACACCTCCGCCATTTCTTTATGGACACAGACAATCCCATTCCCTTGGAGGTTTGTTCGGTGATCGGGTTAAATCAATAAGCCCACTTTAATGAAAAGCTCTGTGAATACACTTGGCTGTCATTGTGAGAGCGGGAATAGCTTTGTCTAAAGCGTGCACAGTTCCCTGGTTACAATTTTCGATTTTCTGCTCTTACAGAGTGAAACGCTGAGATTAAAAGGTCTTCATGTGTGTTCCCGTTTGCCTGCCGAATGTGTTTTCTACCCTTATATCTCCTGAGATGAGCCCTCCATCTTTTCCTCTCAGTCAGATGCGAGACGACCGATCTGACGGGGATTCAGCTACTCAGCTCCTTCCTCCCAGTGAGGTCTGAAGGCTTGATCTTATTCTAACTCCTGTTTATAGGAGAGTTGAGCAAATTGACCGTGAACAATTCACATAATATGAGTGCCAGATACTATCAGACTCACAGAAGTATGGACGACAGACTGATACAGTTCAAAAGGTTTAATCCAGACAAAGGTCGGTACACGGGCAGGCAATCCAATAATGCAGAGGTATCCAAAACAGCAGGCAGAAGAATGGTCAATGAACAAAGAGAGGGTCGAAACACACACTAGGAATATAGATATAAAGTACGCTGGAACTCTCACACAAAGGCAAAGAAGATCTGGCACAGGAGGAAGGGAAGACACAGACTAAATAAGCTAGGAGGGGGGTAGCACAGGTGAAGCACATTAGGGCGGGGCAGACAATCACAATGGCGGGAAAAAGAACAAAGGGAGGAAGCAAAGAGACTATCAGAATAAAACAGGAAACAAAAGAAAACAGAGACACGACAGATCCTGACAGATACAGCTAATGGCTAATGAAAGCTCGACACCTTTGAGCTGTTTATGGTAGCTACAGCTAACATAGCTCATGCTAATGTAACCAACTTTTTGAAGTTCAAATGTTACACATAATAAATTTTAATAAATCATTGCAGGTAGAAGCCCCTTTTATTATTATAATTATTGATAAGCTTGATTCAGCCAGAGCGTTCCACTTCAAGTTCTGCTAGCATCAAGTCTCACAGCAAATGTAAATAACGATAGTCTCTCACTGATCCATAGATGGATGACTCCCTGCCAAAAATGTCCTGGTAACATCGACAAAGGTCCAGATGACCCACTGCAGTACAAATATTTAGTCCAAAACATGACAATAATCAAAAGAAAGGTCCACTTTTAATGTGCTGGTCTTCAGTGTTTTACTTGTTACAACTTCCGGAAACATCTACAGACATGTGTTACTCTGTGAAGTCGGAGCCAATTGCAACCATCTTTGCAGATGACTGACAATTTGAATGGTCAATAAACCTCTGAACGCACTGATATGCCACTTGAATCAAGGATTTCAGTGTTAATAGGGACATAACCCACAATTTGAGGTGATGAGAATATTAATATAACGATGTATAGCCAAAATATACCTTAAATATGAATATAGATGGGCCAAATGTAGATTTCATGGATATCAATACAGAAATTTATATATATAAGTATAGTAAATTGCCATTTTTTGAAGGGTGCCTAAGTAGTTACTGTGGAATTTTTGTCATTTTTCATTGAACTACCAGACTTGTGTTACTTTTGTTGATGCTGATATGGCAGGACAAGTTACTGATTTAATCCTTTTGTATAAATGGAGTTTGATGACCTCTGCAAATTCTCAGCATGTCTCCCATTTTCAGTCTAATAAAACATTTAATCAGCTGAAGCTTTCGGGGGACCAGGGGTGGACGGCAGCTGAGCTCCCACAGGAACTGGCAGAAAAAAAGAATTTCTCCTTTACTTAGTAATTTCTTTAAAAAATGTCCAATCAGTTTTGGTTCTGAGAGAAGTTTTCCATAAGTTCAGGAGATTTTTAATCAGCATTTCAGAGACAAGTGATTATCAGACTGTGCCATGCCTGAGATAATATAGGGCTGGAACTTTCATTCATAGATGATGACCGTTGATAAAAAGCAGCTTTCACTGAGCACTTCATCTGGCCATCTCTTTCTCAAATAATGATTTTCTCTTCCATGAACAACCTGCAAAGCTCACCAGACTCTCCTCTTGTTACCACATTTTCCTGCACTCTTTCCTCCCTACTGTCACAACTCATCTTATCATGAAAAGAAAACATTACTAATAGGCTCTGCCAGCAATTGTTCTCAATTAGGCTAAATATTTCTGAACAGACATGAATGAAGTCTGTGTCAGTGCATATCAGCAGACAGTGAGGGAATAGAGGCCATTTAGGTCACTGATAGTGATTTCTATGGGCTTTGCTTATGAATTTGGCAGAGGGGCAAAGAGTGCCCAGGCTTTTATCTAAAAGGGTAAATGGGCCACGGCATCACAGGAGGGGTGTGATCCAGCTGGGCCACAATGTGTAGCACAAGGACAATGGGAACAGTGGTGTTGGATGAGTCATGAATCTCAGCCTTTGAGTGAAAGCTCTGCAAGGAAAGGCAGCACAGATGGTTGAAATACTGCCACACAAAGTGCAAAAACAGAGAAAGTGCAGGTCAGGGATCAGGGATACATGTCGTGGAAGTAAATACAGATTAACAAAATTAAGATCTCTGTTTTAGGTTGCAACCCGGAGACATTATTCAAAACTGGCAAAATTGACTCCCTCAGTGGTGATCCATGATGGACTAGAGCCCACAGGTGTGTGCATGGAGGGACCTGCATGATGCTGATAGCAGTAAACAATGGCAGCAGAGAATAAAACCATCTGTATACCAATAAACTAACTCACCTGATCCAGAATTCCATCCAGGACGCAGCGCTGCTTGACCTCCAATCAACTAAAACATGTCCTTCTTTTACACATGTGCAAACAAATAAACCATTTCATATAAAATTGGCATCTCAATGTCCCCTTTTTTCGTATGTTTCTCCTATGAGAGGACTTAAATATGAGACAAGCTCTATAGTGGAACCCATATTTGAATTCTGCTGTTTAGCTCAAAAAAGTTTTGCGTATAACTTTCGCATTTAAAAAAAAGTGACTCATCAAAGTTATAATGAGTCTTTCACAGCTGTTTCAGTTCAGTCTGATCGGTAGGATCCTCCTAAACAGGAAGGCTCAGGGCTAGAAACCACACAGGGAGCCATATTAATTACTCTGACAACGTCCTGCTCCTGGCAGAGTAAAACATCATTAGGATGGACAGCAGTGCTGCTGAAAGGTAACGCTCAAATATCCTCATATTCTACTCATATATTCAAACTGCGACTTGAGTGACACACAGATTTTAAAGGCTGGATATGATTTATTGATTATGCAGTTTATCGATGGCACTGTAAGGATAAAGTGGGAAAGGACAACAGAGACAAAACAGCTCCATTATTAGTGTGTTTATTATGTTAGAATCATTTTGGTTCAACCGACAGTTCCAACACTGATTACTGATTTTCACTATAGTGCACTTGACCCTTTAAATATTTGTATTAGCTTCAGTTGGTAAGTTACTAGATACTGAGAGGTGACAAATGACAGCACACTTCCTGCAATAATCATATAAAAACCCAAACGAGACACAAAGCAAGAAATAAATACATTGTTCAAAACATTCACATTTACAGTATTCTTCTTGGAATAGTTGCACACAAAATATGAAGCTGTATCAAAAACATGAACTTCATTTTTTTTTCCTTTTAACAGTTAATCAAGTAAATAGGTCTAATCAAGCTAAACTCATGGAGATGACTGGAGGCCTTAAAGCTCTGCAGCTGACACAGTTCAGCTACTAACTCATGAGACAATGCCTGACTGCACAAAACTGATAAAAAATAAACCAATGTTTCTCTGCTCAGCAAAAAGACAGGAGACTGACTGACAAGAGAGGCGCTTTCACAGAGACTTTCAGAAACACACCTCAGGAAAAAAAAAAAAAAAAAAAAAAATCATTTCCTCCTCAGATATGACAAACTGCAAACAATCAAATGCAGCTGGTGCAGACAAACTACATGTTAATGCGAACTACAGCGAATTATATTATTATCAGAATCTTTATTATATTAGATTTTATGTTATTCATGGACAAAACAAACAAATCAAAGCAGCAAAGAATCCAGTCAGGCACAACAAATACCCTGAAGTGAAACAATATACAGCAAACAAATGGGCTGGAATAATTAATTGTGAATGATTAAAGTGAAAAATGATGCACCGTTCCATCATGTGACAAGGCTTCGTATCAGATAGTGGAGGTTTGTAACTACTGTTCTTGAATCTGTAATTGGGGAGTATTTACCTCTGTTCCTTATGGTCACAGAAGAGATGGAAACTGTTGTGGATGCAGACAATAAGCAGAAAAGCTTCATAAGCGGCAGGTTTGTTCAATGACAAAGTGAGGGCATGCTTTACTGTATATCTACTGTATGCATAGAGTAACTGCAGCATGCTTGAGAGTTTTAGTATTTATGTCCATCAGCATGACAGGAAGTTCATTCAACAAGTGGAAGTTTTTGTTTTTGACCACATACGGACTGTACGTTTACAGATAATTAGCATTTGGCTAACAGATGAGCTTTAAATTGACGCATACAGTGGCTCTACTTCTGTATGTACTGCACAGCTCGTTGGACGCACCACAACATGAATGCTCTAAACAGAAAACGAAGACATTCTGAGCTCCACGGTGGGAGTTCCCTCTGTTGGGAGTGTCCATCTCTGCAGCTGGTTGATGCGTTCAGGGTCTGCTCCGGTCATCAGTTTATCTCTTGGGTCTGTCAATGTCATCGATGGCCGCCAGAAGTTTCTGACGAGCCTTCTTGTTTATATGTGAGCCCAGACAAACATTCACCAAGTTGGCGAGCTGCTTCATGGAGTACTCCTGCACAAAACCACAACGAGTCAGTCAGCAAAACAGACCACATGCAGATGGAAAACTTCAGATTCAGCGCTGCGCAGACGCAGCCCGCTTCACTGTCTCACCCTGTGATTCTTGATAAACTGCTCCATGTCGTTCTCTGTAAGGTAATAGGCCTTGATGTAGGTCTCGACAAACTCTTTATCAGGGATGGGTCGCAGGTCGGTCAGCTTCTCCAGCTTCATGAGGAACTGCTGGAAGTCCAGCTGCATCAGGGCCCGGCCCTCGTTGCTGCATTTCTTCACATTAGCGTAGCTGCAGTGGAGGGAAAAGCAGCAGAGAGGATGTTGGCACAGCGCAGGTCTTTCAGGCACACAGAGGCAGTGAGTGGAAAGCAAGTCAATTCTGTGTCAGTTTCTGTATTCATGAAGGTCATCAGATGTGTTGGTTGTTGTTCATTTTTAAGTTTAGATAACTAACAATAGCTTTATCGGTTCTACTCAGGCAAACTTGTCATGCTGCAATGGTTTTAAAGTCTTTACTCTATTTCACTGTGAATTTGTCGTGAATCGTCAAACTCTGCAAGATGCATTCCAGATTGTCTTATGTAAATTTTTTATCAATATTCAACACTGTCAACACTGCAGCAGCAAAGTAATCAAAGCAATGTTGGATCGATTACCAGATGACGGAAGACGCTGGAATCCATTAGACTTTTTAAAGATGAGTGTAAAAACTTTTTATTGATGGAAATGAAGGAGAGGAGAGATGAGTGTGCACTTCATATTTCAGTAAAAGTCCAATTATTGCAGCCAGCCTATATAGTGTAAAAGCCATACTATAGCTTTTACACTATACTGTAATATAGCAAAAACAGAAATCTACATGAGCTTTTTGTGTTTCTATCAGTATTTTTTTTTTAACACCTTCTTTGTGTAACATGTTATTTCATGTTTAATTTGATATTTTCTATCCCTGCATGTGCTGGATTGAATCTGTGTTTCTTGGTTTGGTTTTCTTTATTTTCCTTTTGTCTTGTTTTGTGAATATGTGTATGTTTATGACGCAATCATATAAAGTCTAAAAAGAAGGACGTGCTGCGAGTCCTTACATGTGCGTCTGTGTCGTACATCAAGTCGTACGGGACCACTCTGGCTGTCTGAGCCGTGTCAGTGAACGTGTGTGTGTGGGCCAGAGTACACATGTATTTCAGTGCGTGCCTCTGTTTGTGTTTCATATGTTTGGCAGCGGGGACTGTTGTCCACTGGCAGGTCAGTGTGTGTGACATCTACAGTACATTAACACACCACACAGACAGGTCTGCTCTCTGTAAACTCTCCGTGTCACACTTCTGTTTCCATTTTCTGCCTCACCCCCGCTCTCTTTCATCACCTCTCCCTCTTCTGCTCGTCGGACCTGCCAGCGTTTGGTGCTGAGTGTTTGAGCTTCGACTCAGAATGCTAACAGAGCCATTTCTGCGGCTCTCTAAGGGGAGGCGAGCGCCGGACAGAGAAATTGAAAAACAGCCTGAGTGAGTTGGAGTAGCAACAAACAAATATGACCACTCCGTCTTGGTGCTCCGGAGAGGTGGGAGATATGTGTGTGTGTTTATGTGTGTGGAGGGAGAACTAAGCAGATGGCAGAAGTCTGCAACAGCAGCCTTAATTTGCAGAGCGTTGCAGTCGTAATGGGCCATTTGCTCATTGGACAGGGTTCAAAACTTCTCTTACGCAACGGGAAGAAAAAGTGCTCAGCAAATGTGCTGGGAGGTAAACATGTTCTCAGCGGGTGAGAGCGAGCCTCTCACCTGTGCTTCATGTCCAATGTTCTCTTTCCTTCTTAAAACACCGTGTAGCAAGCATTTGTTTGTCACCTCAACCATTTTCTGTGCCTGACATTACAACCCCGCCTGCACTCTCACTGTAACCTGCACAAATTAGCAGCCCAGGATGACTTTGCCTTCAACATGAGCCAGTTTCTTGTTCCCAATCAAACGTGTGTAACCTCATGATAACTGTCAGCTGCTGTGCATCTGTTTGATCAGGTTTTTTTTTTTTTTTTTAAACCACACCTTCGATTAAAAAAAACCCTATTTCGCACATTCGCTCAACACAGAGTGAAGAGACAGCGGAGGTACAGGTGCTGAGGAAAAAAAAAGAAAAAAACCACTGATGTCCTGTCACCTATCAAAACCCATACCTCTCACTTACAAGAGAGAAAGCGGGGAAATGCATTACAAGGGATGTGTCAAGAGCGTTTTACGGTTGGTGTGAGTGGACTGTGGCATGCAATTCCCTCATGGGCCTCTGGTGAAGCTGGAGAGATGACACAGAGGGTCTGCCAGCATGAGGAGGGAAGGAGATGGCAGGAATTTCGAGCGGTTTTCTTGGGGGATTACTCCAAAGCAACTTGGCAACAGAGTCTCTAGGTTTCTTATGCGCTGTAGGTAATTTGCCTTGTTCTTCATGGTGCTTGACAACATGCTTTGGAAAGAAGTTTTTCCTTTTTTGGATTTATGATGTGCAGATGTTCAAACTGAGGGATAAACACGTGGAGAAACGGGAGCAAAAGAGGTGAAGAAATTCCACTTCTCCTCAGTATCGCTTTAAGCTTTCCCCGAAAAGATGCGAGGGGTGAGAGAGACATGGGCGATGCAAAAACTCAGAAATGCTGTTAGCTATGTGCACGTGACATAAGCTTAGGAGCAGCATTTAAGACTGTAACCTGAGCACTCAAGCAAAAAAATGCTACTCCACAGATCTGCGCTGTATTTAGCACGGCTACATTACTCTGTTGAATAATTCATAAGGCGAACATGTGGATTCATTTTCAGCGCTCTTTATGTTTTTTGCACATTTCCTTCCACCTTGCAGCACAGTATCATCCAGGATCAACTTGAATAGCATTGCTTCCTGAATAGCTGCTGAGATGTCCTAAATAAATATTAAATACACAAAACCTTACTGCTGACTGGCTTTTATCAATAATTGAACAGGTTGTATTCAATGGTTTTTAAAATGCTGACTTTTTATACACAGTTCTTATTCAGAAATAAATTTATTGAATAAAGCAGGAGCTGCTGTTTAACAGGCATCGCTTCTGCAAAATACCACAATTAAAATGTGTCTGAATACAGTAAAAAAGCATTCATCGCAAAACAAATGACCTTCAGAGCTTTGACTTCTCAAATTTATGGCAACAGTCCTACACACACTTGAATATGCACATGTTTTTGCAGATACAAAGCGATGGATGCGTGGGAAATCCTGGTGTGAGAAAATCAACCAAGGGCAAGCTGCACTCTGGACTGTGCTTTTACTCTCCAAGTGGATGTAGGCGTAAGAAATAAGAACCCACAAAATGCAAAGAGAAGTCCATCATGCTCAGGTAAAGCTACAAGAACTGGACTCTCAACTCCCTCTGCCTCTGAAGCACACTGAAATTTCAAAATTTGACTTTTCACCAAATGCTGAATTTTCTAAATAGACAATCTTGTACATGTGTGATTTCACGCTGCTCTTTTGAGGGGAAACTATTACGCACCACAAAATTGTGTTTGACAGAAGTTTTCACAAGAACGCACAGTAAGTGACAAAAAAAAGAAAAAGAAAAAAGTTTTGGCTGCAACTTCATCAGCGCGGTGCAGGGCTGTAAACATCCCCTTGACGCTGAGGAGGTGTTTAATGACTCTCTTACCCTTCAACGAGAGTCCTGTTGGCCAGGCGGATGCAGTGCTCCCACAGGACGTTGGACACGGGCAGCGGGATGCGCACATGTCTGGAAACGTCTCCCAGCCGCTTGTTAAATTGCTCAAACTCCTGGGGGGTGGAGGAGAAAGCACAGGTGAACCCATTTAAGAGTTAGCTGGACTATGACAGAAAGCAGCAGAAATAAATAATGTTCAAGAGGCGGATTTCTTTCATTGGAAAACAGGGTGAAATTTCTGTTCAGCTTGTATTACAAGGACATATCCTTATCATTTAAAAGTAAAAAACATGTTATTAGCTTGAGCAAGGCGTTTGAAAAAAGACATCCAAGTGAACAGCCATAGAAATAAACAGTACAATTTTGGTTTCCCAACTGGAAGGCAAACAAAACAAAAGTCTGGGTGGAAAATAGCGTAGATATATTTCCTCTGACGTGCTCTCGGCTACTCTGTGCTCTTGGATGACGTCCAGCATCAGCTCCCTCAGTCTGAACACGAGGAAGCTGAACAGAGTTAGGAAACTACCTCATGCTGTGATTTGCACAGCCCAATTATTTACAGTCTGCAAAGAATAAACGACACCGGGGCTTTGAATCAGCCGTTGGTCATTTTAACATACAGTGCATATTCTGGTAAAAAGGTAAAAGCGGTAAAATCGAGGCTAAACCATTCTGTCCTCCAGAGCTGAGCGGCTCACGTGTGGCTGCGGCAGAGCGTCATCTCCAGATCTGGAGTGTGGCCTGTTTCTTCGGTGTGAAGCGGATGGTTCTCAGCATAAACACACTGTGAAAATGATCTGTTGATACTCACATCGACATAATACCGGCTTTTCGTTACAGTTTCGATGTGTATATCTCACAAACATGCCACAGACATCTCTCTCTGAACGAGGCTGAACAAAAACCACGTCATCACACACAGTTAGAGCTAAGCAGTGATGACCTGTGACACCTGTTGTAACGTCTCCTCAGCTGATAACTCACCATTTCTTGCACATATCTGTGCCAAAGTACATAAAAGGACAACAGGGATGTTGCAACAACTGGACTCCAAATGTTTTAACCCAAAGCATAAAGAGGAAATCTCTCAGAGGAAGCTGAAGGACATGAAAGATGTACTGTGCAGTCTTGGTCACAAAAGGCCCACAGCTGCATGCGCCATGCTTCTCTGTTACTTAGAAAAACTCTGCACTGAAGGACTTCAGCTCTGCCAAACGCTTGTTGTGCACTCGCTGCACTCTGTTAATAATGGATGAACTTATACAATTATGAAATTATTTTGGTGTTCATAGGGAACAAACTGCAGCACATAAGGACCATACATGAATACGACGTGTCTCCTGAGATGCAGTTCTCGAGTGGGTTTCTGCAAACATACGTCTGACAGCTTTAATTCAAACTGCATCTCATTAAAAAAAAATGAAGCTGAATTTTAAGCAACATGCGACTGCCATTAATTTCGCACCCGAGAATGAAATGTTATTCATTCATAAACAGCCCGACAATAGTTTCTGACTTAAGCATTTTGTCAATGAAGTCATTGTGAGGCTGCTGCGTTTCCTCACCACTTTATATGCAAATCAATGCCATTGTTGAATGCTAGCGTGATCAACCTGAATTCATGAATAAAATATTCTACAGTGCGGTGCAGTGCAACAAAATGTAGCACACTCTTTCCGAGCAAGGCGCATAACACAATCCATATGCATTATGAGTGCCTGACATGCTGGCAGAGAAGGATATTAGCGCCTGATGGGGAAAGCTACATGCTACTTGTAATATGCATCATGTCAGCCCATCAGCTGGACCATTCTGACGCAGTTGGGCATTTAAGCCAGCCGAGTGAGACAGGGATTTTCCCCTTAGGCAATTTAGCTCATAAGATAAATTAGTTAGACTTTTCTGGGGAGCTGCCAGAGCCTGACCAAGATCTACAAGTCATTAGGGAACTCAAAAGGTGAGTGTGAGTTCTTTTTTCACAAGCATATAACTTTTAACTGTGGCTGGATGTGTGTATATTTATCTACTTCAACAACATCTGTGATTTAAGATGCAATTAAATCTTCCTGAGACATGCTCAGGCATACGCATGGGGATCTGTCTTGCTCGGGTGCTGGTCTGCTCAGGATTTCACACCACAGCGAGGCCTTCGGACCTCTCGGTCTCCGTCTAGTGCCATGAGTCCTTCCGCCCCATGCAAAATGCATAATGGGATAAGTGGCCAGCATGCATAAAGACACATGTTTAATGGAAAGCTTCCGATTCAAAAAATATGTCTGTGACCGGCGAGCTCAAATGTCTTTAACAAAGCTGAAACTTCAGAGGAGATCTGCATTCAACTCTCAACAGCTCACCCATGTGCTGAATTATTCACCCAATCCCAAATAATTGATATTTAAGATCCCAGAATGAATTTTAACTCAAGGGGCGCGACGAGGAAGCTGAGAGTTCCTGACTTTATGTGGAATAAAGGGGAATACTTTATGTAAATGGCGCAGATGTAGGATAAGGAGGATAAGCCAGATTGTATTTCACAAATACACCAAAAACACTACGAGAGGAAAATCCCCACCAGATAAAAGCAAATCCAACACAGCTGCCTTTTGTGTGTTCTGTCTTTTTCTCTGTGGATATTACACTGAGAGTGCTGCAGTGGACTGTCAGGATTTGTTTGGGGGCAAAGAATGAGGACAAATTGAAACTTTTCCCAAATGTAAAATACACAAAGAGGAAAAGGCAACATTACCTTTAGCAGGACGTCCACGTATACATTATGCTGAGACATTATCTCCCTAATGTCCCATTTAACTCCGGCCATCAGGAGCAACATTTGCTCGTAGTCGATGGCTTTGGCTGCGACAATCCAGTATATTGGTTTCCGGAGTTCACTGGCCGTAGACACCGTCTGAGACAAGGAAAGCAGAATGCACGTACATGCGTGTGTTTTACATTCAACATGTTTTTGAACATTACGCAAGCAGTGAGCAGCGACGAGGCAGACGAGAAGTCAAGGTCTCCTCTGAGAAGAACACGCCGTGCAGGTACCATAACGTCATCGATTGCACAATATTTCCAAGAGTGAAATTATAGGACATGACAGTCATTTGATGTTTGGGGAAAACAGACCTGTCTGTGCTCCCTGAGCATTTCAAATGTCAAGCAGGCACGCACACAGGCACACAAAAAAGGCTGGACTAAAAGATGCCCGCGTGGTTATGAGTGACAGACAATTTTCTCCTTTGTTGATCGCGAACAGGACCGAGTGCCGGTTTGCAGTTTCACAGTCACTAAAGGAGAAACAGACGTTTAAAGAAAACCAAAAGGCGGAACGATGGTCACCAGTAAAGCAGTGATCTATTTTTCCATAGCACAGTCAATGAAAGTTAGTGGGCGTGCGACTGTATGTTCTGATAACTGCACAATTTCAAACCTATTATTAAAAGTGATTCTTCCAAAAGAAGGATTCTTTGCTAGATTCAAATCAATTATAATGAAAGCTCTGGAGCCACCGTGGTCAGATGTCTGGCACACCCTGACCTGTAACTACTGACCACATGATTATCAGTTACTGTAATTACTGTACACAGACTCTAGAGAGACGGTGCACATGTACCTGGGAATAAAACTGCTGCAGGAAGGGCTTCTTGGCTGCAGGCATCATTGTGTCCAGGTGGGACTGGAGGGATTCAAACTGTTCAGCCAGAAACACACTGAGAAAGACACAGAAACAGCCATTTAATGCAGCACAGTGGTGTATTTGGTCTGCCGGTGGCGCACGTAAAAAAGACAAAATAACCCCTTTTGTATTATTCAAGAGTGACGGATCATTTAACTAAAGCTGATATTGCTTTCGATTGAAATTTGGTTTGAGGACATGAATTGAAGCAACTGACAATCAGAGACAGTCATCTTCACAAAACATCGCCTTAAATCTTTCTATCAGAGCAGCTCAAGAACACAGAACACTTCATCCGTAAAGCCTCTGATAGTGAAGCTCAGCCTTTCTGGTCTGAGACGACAGCGATAGGCTTGGGAAAAAAGAGAAAACACAAAGTAAAGTCTTTCATTCCTTTAGATGTTACCTCTGTTAATGTGATAGAGCGACTCGGTAATAAATGCCCATCTTCATGACCTGGAGACATTGTGTTCAAATGTTACCTTCTGAATATTTTCTGTGAGAGGTAAATGTTGCATTAGTCCGAACAGTGTACGGTTAAATGCAGCATCACTGCTGCAGCAATCCAATTCCTCCCTTGTGATCCTTACAGTTTAATGTAATCAACATTGTCACCACAGGAATCATCCCTCTGCTCTACCATCATATTGTACTTTGTGAAATCTACTTCTAAGGTCCAAATCTTCAACTCTCACCTCACAAGGAAAGTTTGTTTGTTTGTTTGTTTGTTTTTTACAATAAATGGATTTCAATTATCCTCGAACAATACTGAGACCAAATGAAACACTAGGAAAAGAATCAATGCACACAGGACTAATACCCTGATTCCACTGTGAATCCAGCTCTGACTAAATGAAGACCTTTTGACTCTGGCTTTTGAGTGAACTCAAGTTCAGGGTTTAACACGTCTGCAGCAGTGCAGCACGACCAACACGGTTTTCTTTACGGTTCCGGGTCAACAACAACACCACTGATTGAACAGCGCAGCTTAAGAGAGGAAAACCTAACAAGACCGAGACTTAAGCTGCAGCAGTGAACACCACATCCTGTACTGCACGCAGCAACCAGACCTGGTCACTGTTTACATCTTTCTCAAGTTATTGCAGAGCAGAATAAAGGTTGTGTTTATATGACACAAAAAGTAAATGCACACCCCATCAGATTTTGCAATATGGCAGCACCAGTTAGAGAAATATATTCAGAATGCATGGTATGGTGAGGGCTTTATCACTGTTATGTACACATACAGCCTGACTGATACTGGATTTTTGAGGCTGATGCCCATTTAATATTCTAATATCTTATTAATTATCGGCCGACATAGGCATTGATACCAGTATATTTGCAATTAGCTAATACAGGCCAATATATCTGTGTCCCCTTTTTAATGGGTGTAGCTCTTTGTATTAAAAATGCAACATCTTTTAAAGTAAAATTAAAATTTGACTTTCCGTATTTATTCAAATTTGACAACGCGTGTTTATTTTGAGTCTTAAAATGGGATAAACCATTTAAAGAATGGAAGAAAAAGTTGGAGCCGAATCAGTGCGCAGCACATTTACTCTCATCACAAGAACACCCGATGAAAGGATTCTCATCAGTGACTTCTTGCAGCAGAAAACAGCTCATTTTAATTTTTCTTCAACAATTTTCTCCATTCAAACAGGGTGCTTTTTATGGACGATGGGTAAAAACTGAAAATCATGAGCATTTGGTACGGTGTACGCAATTTCCAATCTCTGCATGGCTGATTTATCCAATAATTGAGATATTCAAGTTCAAGAGCTGGCTACACTGACACTCCATAAACAGACCATCTGTAAGGATGCTGCACAGCGGTGAACACTGGTGACCCCGACAGAAATCTTCATATTATGAGCAAGAATGAATATTAATAAGAGCTGTCCGGTTAACGCTGAATCCTTCGAGCAGTGCATTAAAGACAGCCAGCACCCTACATGAGCCCAGTGGGATTTTGTTCTTTTCGTTGAGCAGAGAAAATCACATTAAGGTTAGCTGGAACAGCTTGTGTTTACCTTGGCAACATGGTGCAGTGTGGAGAGGAAAAAAAAAAAAAAAAGCACATCCTGCAGTTCACATTTATCTGATCACGCTTGTATAAATAAGACACCTGAACAACAGCGAAAGCGGCACCTCACAGAGCTCTTATCTTTGATCATGTTTAAAATGCCATATGCTGAAGATGTCAGAGGTTCCCACAATACACACCGAGGTTAGCTGCCTTTTCTGATAACGCTGTTCCAGACAGAAAGTCTTTCCGAGCAGTTCTGCCCAGAATAAAGTCTGAATCTTTTCCTCTCAAACTTTACCTGTCTTCACCTCTGCACTTTGGCTCTTTTGCTTTCATTATTTTTTGGAGCCTGTTGCCTGCCTGTGTGAGACAAAGTGGAAGCCTAGTCAGCATTTTTGCAGCTGTATCTGAGCCCTTGGTTTACAGACTTTGATTAAAAAGCACTAGCACACTGCAGGTTTCTAAGGGTCCAAAATCTGTCACGATGGTTTGACCTAATTATGTAATCAGGTATGTAGGCAAGGTGGAGCAAGAGCTTCTATTTCAGGGTAAAATAAGTCTCTCAGTCCCTCTTTCTGTTTCAATTATCTTTTGTCTTTTCAATTTATCAAGCTTCATTGACGTGACTGTTCAAAACGACAATGCTGCACACAAACACACACTGCAGGTAGCGCAGATCTTTGATGGCCAGGCTGTCTAACGCCCGTCTAATGAAATTATGAGTACCTTGAGGCAAGGCAGTGAGCCAGAACCAGCTCCTTAACGTGATCAGAGAAAAAGCTTTGATGGACGTAACTGCCAAGTTACATCACAGTGCCAGGATGCACCAGTGACGGCATGAAACGAGCCCTGCTGTCATCATCTCTCCCCAGACCAAAGGAGTAAACACCAATACTGCTGCATGTCGTCTTACAGCATTGCTTACTTTCTGAGTACTGTACTACTGCACAGTTTATGTAATGAGTGTTTTTTCTAACAGAATCACTGTAAAGTAATTTTTTTGTGCTTTTTCTGGAGTACTTACAGAGACTCAGTGGCCACCACCCTCTGTGCTAGCCCATAGAGAGTCCCACTGTTAGTGAGGACCACCAGTTGGCTGAGATGGGGGCTAGGCACCTTCTCCTTCCTGTCCTCTGCTGGGCCATGGACTCCTGCATTCTCCCCCACTGCCTCCTGGAAGACACACCGGCAGACGGGCAAGTCAGTATGCAAATTTAAAAAGATACATTTGTATATTATTATGATAATATTAAATGATTTGTTACTATCCGTGTTAGTCGTGAAGCTCTGTTATGGCTTATGAGGAAGTGCTGCTGTGGAAGAACCTTGTCCTGCTGTTACTTTAACAGTCAACCTGACACAACAAATACTTCACTTGCAAAATGAAGACAAAATGTAGATGTACACAGGTAGGAAAAGTACAATCTGAAACAGTGTCAACCTCGCGGAACTCAGTCACATCCAAAGCACACACACACGCTGAAATTCTGCTGACTTAACACTCCTCAACAGCAAGCATTTATCTTCCTTTTGATATATTCCACTACACCTCTCCGCCCAGCAACGATTTTATCCCTTCATTTGAAAAACAATTGAAATAGAAAGAGAAAATTTTCAACCTAAATCCCCTCCCATCAATCACAATAATCTATATCTACATACAAGGCCATTGAGATTCCACACAGGAGGGCACATCATATTATTTTCTGTAAGGCATGTCGAGATGGCATAATGTATCACATTGGCATGTAGAGCTCTGCCGCTGCAAAGCCCCCTGAAACAGCCTCTGGCAGATCAATAACAATCACACAGGTAATGAACAAATGGGAGCTATTAATGCTGTACCACATCATCCACTTACATGCTGCACTCCTGTGCAATCTGGGTCCACTATTGTGCATGAGCGCCATTATTCCACACGACCAGTGGACCGCATTTATTACTGAGACTGCACCAAGTACAGGCGAGCTATTTTCGAATAAGGAAGTGTGTCAGTGGTTACATCACTTTTAATTCATCTGAAAAGCTAAAACATCAAAACTTGTGTGGCAGCAGGCCCTCAAGTCATTAGTTTATCATCATTGAACACCAGAGGAGGCAAAGTATCTGTTGTAAAGGAGGCAACGATGCGCACAGCTGTGAGAAGATGATGTCTTCTATTCCTCTTGCAGAAATCTATTCAGTAAAATAAGACATATAAACAGCCCCGCTTACAGAACAAAAATGCCCAGTGTGCAGCTCTGCTGGCAATTTGTGGTTCAGACCTGCTTGACTGATACCGCCTCCTCCTGTGTGAAACCTTTCTGCAACCTCCAACTTATCTCTCTGCATTCGATCAAACCTTCAGTGTTGCAGAAACCATTATCAGCCTGAAATAAAATTCTAGCACATTCAGAAGATTAACGCTTGAATTATATTACTTTCACCTTACAGGGGAGGGAATCGAATGGCTTCCCTATGCAGGCCGCAATATATCTCTCCCAAGAGCAACTCTCTGGAAACGTAAACGCTGTTACTATTCAAAAGTCAGAAACATTGCTAAAATAAGACGATATCAGCACAGATAGTAAAGCACGGCTCCGTCACTGTGAAGGGTTAAAGCCGCTAAAAGAAGGAGCGTCCTCAACATTTCAAACACATTAACGTGACAAACATGCAGCGGTTGTGGACTTAATCCAGAAAGGCCATTAGCAACCACATTCAACTGCGACAAATGATTTAAGATTTGGAACATGATGCACAGCAGCGGCTGGTGGCCATTTGTATGGCTGACGTGCCAGACTGACAGAAACAGTTACACAAACACACCAACACACAAATAATGTTATATTGTAAAAAAAAGAAAAAAAAAACTGCTGCTTTCTTCTACAATAGTTCGGTAACACAACATTTAACATATCAGAAGAGCGGTGTTACAGCAAACATCACTCTTTTCGCTTTCTGCTGGTTTGAATTCAAATTTCATGTCTTTGACCAGTTTCTCCTCTTAGGTCTGCTCCTGCTGGGGAGCGCTGTGTTTGGAGGAGGAACAAAAGATGCAACCAGAGAAATCCAAAGTCCAAATTCAACCCAGGGAAGAGTTTTAATGTAAGCTGTCCTCATTCATAGTTGTTTTAACACAGGTTTTAAGTGTGTGTGGCCCCCACAGCTGCTGAGCTCTCTTTCTTGTCAATCTCTTCTCTCTCCAACATTACAACCTTTAATTCTGCCGTGTCATTCTGACTTCTGTCATCGCTGCATTATGAAAGTCATGCCGGTAGTTGTGCATTCTCATTTGAATGAATCAAATCAATTAACTTTGGGCTGCATCTGACATTACAGCAAAGTCTGGGCTGGTCTATTCTTAATCACTCCACAAGAGGCTTGACCTTTCATTGGCTGTGCCACTGCGGTGTAAACACTTTATGCAGAGGGCTTCTGAAAAGCTGTCAGGAGAAAAGTTGTGTTTCTTCTCCAACTGCGTACAACTCTGCGGGGACTCTGCAGGTAAAAGCTATGGCTGCTACAAAACAAAAGGTGTGAAAAAACAACAACATCTATGGCATTTAGGATTTTATGCATCTACTTTTCCACTTCTGAGGTGTGAATGTGAGTGCAAAAACTATTTTAGATGCGCTCTAACCTTTGGCAGCTTGTAGGAACCTGAGCAGGGCTCTGACTTTTTGCCTGTTAGGGGTGACATTCACACTGAAGTGAAACAGCATCAGCCCTGAGCGCCTCCATGTTTATTAGTTTATTAGACGCTTGATCTCCCATCATTATATACTCAAAATGGCAAACATGATTTGATGGCATTAACATAATTTCCCGTTGTTGTTGCCCTTCGGTGCCACTGAATATTTAAAAGATTTGTCAAGATAAACATGTAAATTACATCTGATACTTAGGAAGACAACCAGCATGTTAATATAGTTAATATACTCTCATACTGTTTGAATGCCTCTGCCCGGTTTAATCTGCACATAAATGCAACAGAG
The DNA here is from genome assembly GCF_039877785.1 of Chaetodon trifascialis. Lineage (NCBI taxonomy): Eukaryota > Metazoa > Chordata > Actinopteri > Chaetodontiformes > Chaetodontidae > Chaetodon > Chaetodon trifascialis. Next base: position 13,922,882 of record NC_092072.1, on the reverse strand, counting down.
GCGGAGATGAGGAGGCTTAGTTCTCCCCATTAACGAATTTCGACAAATGAGAGACTAAATTTCTCGGCTCGATTGTTTTCTTAATCATGTGACAATCATGACTCACAGTCGTGTTTGTGCACCAAAAAGCAGCTGGAAGAAAACCAGGTAAGGATTTCACTTCACGATTCAAACTCCTAAAAATAGCTCCATCTATAAAGATAGCAGCTCGTGAGTTATCATTAAAGGCCCACTGCAATCAAATCAAGAGTAACCATCCTCCAACGTTTGACTGCACAAACAATTATGATTTCACTTTTACGATGACGCGCCATCAAAATGACATATGACTGCAGCGAGATCAAAGCAAACTGACTCCACACGCTCGCCACGTTGCCAAGTATGTGCGAAAGAATGCCATATTGTACAAATTAAGCACCAGTGATAGATTTTTCAAAGTCGTACGAGGGCCTGAAAAACGTTCCATATAGCATGACTTATAGTGCAGAGGTCGTACATCATTTGATTTACATCCCGCAGCTGCTGAAGATATTTAGGAGCCTCAACAGCAGTTTCTCTGCTGTCTCACTGAGATAAATAGCGAAACTGTTTTTCCACAGTGGAGTGTATTATATTTGTTATAAAGACGGATGATTATTGTTCCGTGGTGATTTTCAATATTTGCTACAAGAAGACAGCTGTCAGAATGAGTACTGCAAAGTTTCTGGCGAGCTGACGCCACGCAAAACTTAAAAAGGCCTCTGTGTATCTATCTGTGGTTACGGCGTGTCGTGTGGTTATGTTTGCAAATATTCCAGTGAAGCGCAGAAAATATAATTCAAAGGGAATATTGGAGCTGAAACTATGGCATCAATTAATCGATGGACAGAAAAATAATAGGCAACGACATTTTTTCAGTCATGTTTTGGGCGAAAACAGTGAAAATCAATCCACATTCTCTGGTTTCACCTTCTCCAATGGGAGGATTTGCTGCTTTTCTGTTTTATAACACAGTAAATCGTCGGGTTTTGAACTCGATTGAGGGCTCAGATTGGGCTCTGGTTGGTAGTGAGCGATATTGTTCCAGCATTGTTTGACATTTCACTAAACGATGAATTAAGAAAAGGAAGATTAATTCATAACTGTTGCAGTCGGAGAAAATGTATTGCTAACTGCCTTAAAGGCTCTCGTTTAATCTTTCATACACTACCTGCAATCATGCTCCAATAATTACTCATTAGTTTCAGATTGACAAGCTGACGTTAGCATGTGACATTAAATCCTGGAGGGAGTCGACTCATTGTTAATAGTCTGCTGTTCACGACGGGGAGAGGATGAGAAAGGAAAAGAAATCAAAGTTTTGACAAACACAAAATGAACATGAACCTGGTATTAGCAGTTGCCAGACGCCGCTTTGAGTTTATTATTACAACCATATGAATGATTTCCTCTGTGAAAAAATAAGCGCATCCAAGCGTGGTGAAACAGTTCGACAATGTAACGCTCTCAAATTGCATTTGTTGCATTTCCCAGAGCAGTCTCACAGTGAGAGCCAAAGGCTGAGCACACGCTCTCTTCACTCAGCAAATATTCATAAATCACACCACTTTTTTTTTTTTTTTTCTCAAATAGTCAGAGGCGGCTTCCTTTCTATACGCCTGACATCAATTTGGCGGCTTATGAGAAGGAAAATAAGCTTGTTTTCATTTCTCATTCACCTCAGTGTACTTATGTAAATGATCAACAGCTCCTGATTGAGTTGAACAGAGACAGAGAACCCGGGGCACTGAGTGACCTCCGCAAGAAACACAAGGAGGGAAGATAAAGAGGAGTCATCATCATGCCTCGGCAATGGAGTGAGCCATGGCAAATAATAGGAGAAAAATGACTGTATGGAAAGTAAGAACATTCCCATGATAGGTCGAGCTGGACCACCAGACTCTACGACTGCAGTGAGCACTTCACCTGCTATTAAGCTTATTATTATCGCTTACTGACTCGTGTCTCACAGACATTGACTGGAATATTCTGAAAAACATGACAAAGGTAAAGTGTAGCCCCATAACCCAAAGTCAGGCCTGCTATCCCCATGAACAGGCATTTATTTTGAAATATGATGAGTTTAGTCAGATACAACAGCTACAGCTGACGAGGCTTCCTTCATTCAGCTGTAACAGCAGCAAAATTTCAATCTATTTATTCCCAAAAAGAGCCAATGATGTCTGCAAAACAAACATCATATCTGCAGTAAAAAGAAGACTAATTTACGGTTTCTTTGTATTTGGTTCCATATCACGAAAAACAAGTTTTGGTTTGGAAAAATAGCAAAAGGCTGGTTACTCTTAAGACCAACAGCCGCATTAGCGACTGAGGCTAAAAGTCAATTTCAAGCGCTGCAGGTAATAAATAAGGTTGGCTTCCTCCAAAGAGGATTCACTGCAGGCTAACAATTTGCTCAGCACTGGTACAGAGGAACAGAGAGCAACCCAGTGATAAAAGATCCTGAATCAAGTTACTGACTGAAAACAAGCCAGGAGGCCCACTGAAACCTGCTCCATGTAAGTGGTGCTTGAAAAATCTCCATTTCCATTCAGTTATAAAATGGAGAGCCCGTTTTTTATTTAAAAAAAATTGCTTGTAATTCTATCCACTTTCTCCTCTAATTGCTTTATAAGAGAATAATTCAACATGCTTTCTTTCAACAAGCTCTGCTAAATGAACCTACTGTACAGGAGCAGACTAACGTTTCATTAATGAGCGGGAAGTGTTTTCTGATAGTTTGGGAGTCAGCGACGCAATTATGTTAAGTATTTAATCAGGACACGAGTTTCAGGAGTTCTTCACTGATATCACAATAATTAAGAGCAGCCACACCTGAAGCAAACCTTCCCTCACTTAAAGGATCTGTTTGACCTAAAAGCAATGTTACCTGTTTTGAAATAATCCGCTATGATATATTAAATTACTGTAACCTTGTAGCCAATGCAGCCATCCAGAAAGGCTTCAAATAGAAATTCTCTTTGCAAGACGCTAACTGAGGAGGACAGACTGCAATGTTTCATGTAATAGATCTAATATCTTGATATCTGCTGCACGTTTATCTTGTAATTAATGTACTGTTGTGATTCATGAATTTGTAGATATTTTGGGCCGTTCGTACAGATAATTCTGAGAAAAAACAACATTTCCAACAGGTATGTCATTTTTAGCCAGTAGAGCCCATCACAGCAGCATTCACTACAACCTTCCTGCTATGCTAACCATTAGCCCTTTATTAGCATGGTCAAAGCACCACCCTAACAAGCCTCACACCTCCTGGACAAGTTGGACTTACTATAAGTCCAAATCTAAGTAATTTGGCCACATATCTATCCATATGAACAGCCAGTGTCTTCCATTTCATCCCACTTTAAATCCATGATCTGAAAAACAATCCCAGCTCACCGGTCAGGTTTGAGCAAACAGTCTACCTCTGCCCAATGTGTTAGAGAAAAGGAAATATCTGTGTGGGAGTGTGACTGCTCAGCATGATCTGAATAGAAGTAACAAAACGGGAGTCAAAAAGCAGAACTGGAGGCAGAGACCAATTCTTTTCTTTGTAAGTTCGCTGTGTGTTAATTATCAGTCTGACGCTGGTGCTCAGACAGAAGTGGCCCTTGAGTTAATGAACCATTTTAAGACTGTTTTGCTAAACGATGAGTCGAATCTAGACTAAAGCTTCCCGGTGACAGACATTTTCAGTCTTTTGGGGTTTTTTTTGTTTCTTTTTTAAAGAGAGATCTCTTCGCTTCTGTGCAACACTTAAAACAATGCCCCGGGAACACTAACGCAATTCAAAGCTTTGACTTACAAGACGCTAGTTTACATCCATTACAGACATGACTCCAGGGCACAGTTATGACTAAAGTTACACTCATACACTTACAATCATACACTGAATCTCTCCTCCTGACAACACTACGCTGTGAGGAGATTTCCGTACTTATTAAAAGACATTTAGTTTGACTCTCATGACTGTTAATGAACTCTCTTTGTCTTCCTGTAAGTGACAGCAAAAAAAATGCTACAATTAGGATTTACACCAAATGTTGAAGAGAAAGAAATATGCTCCTCTAAGGCAGCCGTATATTACAAGAAAATAAATGGAAAACATCGCATCAACAGATCCAATCATTTTCTTGCTTTATCATCTTTTTGGACTTCGGCTTCAGTTAATATATCATTTGAGCATAATAAAGTTGAGACACACTCAACACACTTGACAAAACATTGGCGATGTTGTTAAGGCAAGAGGCCATCATTACAATCCAAATGCCTTTGTCTCAATACCTAAACATATGTGATGAGTTTCTTCATGCTTCTGTTCTTCTGCGCTGTCTCTGTTTCATTTCTGACCACAAACATCTTCCATCTTTCTGTTAGTTAAGGTCAAACTACGCTCTTTCAGTCTTTGTTCCCTTGTCATTTTTGGCACATGTATAATCCAGATACAGCCGTCTCTGAGTCATGCTGTAGTCCTTACTGTCACAGATGGTCAATAATTAATGTGCCTGGTACGAAACAGAGGAGCGAGTCAGAAGTGATGGCAGCTTTCAGCGAGTCCTATAAAAAGATAGCTGGTGTTTATAGGAAATAAAGACGTATACGCCAAAAGACAAACACAAAATGAATGGGAATGTCAACACTTCAAGAGTCATTTCACGGCATTTATCTGAAGCCAAACCACGATTTGATGAGGAATTTGGAGAGCAGTATCTGTCAGATTTATGGCATCCATTAATTGAGAAAGAACAGCTTGTCCAACAGTGCAAACACCAACTTCAGTGTCTTGAGGACCTTTGTGCGGCACTGTGTGGACGGGCGAGAGAGAAAACAAGTTTCGCTTCTGTCTGCGAGGCATTAATGCCAAAATGGTTTCCCCATGTGGACCAACAGCACCGTTAAGTATGAAGACATCAAGCATCAAAGCCAGGGAGCTTATCTATCCTTGTGTAATGATTACAAATTAAGCCCTGGAATTCCCAAAGAAGAGAAAACGTATAAAAATGAACCTGCGGGGGGGATTTGAAAACAGATAAGAGCAAAGCTTTCCATAAGTCTGAAAAACAGGAAAATAACAGTAGCTTGATCAAAGACGGGATGCTGTGATATTTACCCAGCTGAAAAATGATCCTTAATGAGGACACACAAATGTATGTTGTGTCTGCATATTTACAATAATTATGTGTGTTAGGACTCAAGTATAATGAGGTTTTGCTGTGCTTTATGGTATTCATATTGGACATGTAATCTCCTTCCCATAATGCCTTGGGGAGACAGTGGCAATAAAGTTCTGCATCAATCAGAATGAAGAGCGCCGGATTTCAGGTCCGCAGGGAAAAACGCAGCCAGCTTCCACTCCAACTCGCATCTCTCTGGAGCCCATTTTCGATTCTGTATCGGTCAGAGTTGCATTTCCAACCAAACAGGACTTCCTTGCTTGCAAAATCTTAGTTCCAGCCCTTCACATACAAAGCTGCTGCAAGTGTGCACAGAGGAAGTAAGCGATAGCCGCTGGCTCTTTCATTACACTTAAGTAGCCACAGTCTGCATAGCAGGTCATCAGTTTCACTGGCTGGGACAAATTCTCTGTTTTTCTAAAGTGCTGAGTCAGTCCCACCTCTGCTGAAGCATCTACTTTATCACTGGGTGTTCCCTACATGCACGCTGGGTGATTTGTAGTGTGCAGCTCAATTTTGAGCAACAGCCCGAGGCAGTTTTGAGGTGGGCATGGGAGGCCCTATCTGTCAGCAGCAGCAGGCACCTCAGGAGGGATGGGAGCTCCCTCTCAGTATAAAATCTGCAGGATCCATCAATTGAACTGTGAAGTAATGGGGAATGGGCAAGAAATAGTCTTCAACGTAAGTGGCTGGTCTGAGAAAAGGTATGCAAAGGTAAAAGAAAGGGAGCTTTAATCAAAGAGATGGCCATTTAAACACCAGAATTTGCAGGCAACAACCCAAAAGCACAAGCTTTCAAATCCTCCCCAGAAAAAATGAAAAAAATAAAGATCCTTAATTTGAAAGGTTCAGCAAACTCCAAGTGCTTGATAATTCTGTAATCACCACTGCCATGAAGGAGGCTTCCTGCTGGGGGAGTTGAAAAGTGATCTCTCATCTGAAGTGTCTCAATCTGTCGTGATTGACTGCTTTCTCCTCTCCAATCCATAGAGATTTACGGCCGAGTCGAGTGGACGGGCTGCCAGGCAATTACTGTCAAGTCGATCCTATTGCACATCTTTGTCACTCTAATGCTAGAAATTTGGTTCTCATTAGATGAATGTCAAATGGAATTAAGGCCTTCATTTATTTTGCGCAACACCACCCTGCACCTGTAAGTCTATCTCTGGCAACTGGTCTTCCCACAGCCGCTGGTCGGCTCACCTGCTTCGGCTCGACTAAACGTGCCAAGATACGAGAAGAAAAGAACTTGAAATACTCAAGAATACGAACGAAAGGATTTACACTGAAAGTGCATCATTCTGCTCGTCGCCATGTTTGTCTCACTGGCAGATGATTAGTCAGAAGCTGACAGACAGGAAGCGGGAGTTGTCTCCTCGTCACAGCTGAGGAGCACGACCCGCAGCCTGCGATGAAAGCGCGTGTACTCCGCTGAAACACCGACGAAATGTCAATACTTGTGATATCCTTACAACCACAGCATAAACAGTCACACCATGGAGCTTAATTATGATCCATAATCCCTGTCAAATGGCAATCCCCTCCGGTCCGTTGCACCATTCACAGACAGAGACAGCGGGCCACAACAAAGACACCAGTCTGGACAGCGAAGTCCCCTCATGAGAGACGCAGAACTAATGACTGGCTTCACTGTGCACTGTGAAGGAAACTGTAATGCGCGTATGTGTGACACTAGTCAGTGCCTCTCATGAGAGTGTGTGTGTGTGTGTGCGTGTTGGCTGGGCCAAACCAGTGTAGCGAACCACAACCGCAACACATGCTTAGGGATTATCACTCTGTAACTGGCAGGAAGAGAGGAAGAGAGTGTGAATAGTGTTAAATGTAGTAGTGACATACAGTAGGACTTCAAACCTGCATGTGTGTTCATTTGTGTCTTTGTATGTATGTGTTTTCTTCTCGGTCAGTGTGTGTGTTTGTGTACGTCTCTGCAAGCTTCTGTCACTGCCAGACAACTGGTGCCAACACAGAAATTACCCGGCTTCTCATTCCTGTTTCAGCGCCAGGCCTGAAAAAGCCCAAATGCCACTCTACAATGATGCCGAGCACCCAGAAGGAAACGGACCGTATGAATACACACACACACACACACACACACACACACACACACACAACTGATCAGCTCATCACACAATTGTGGGTTGATTTCAGAAAGACTCAAATCAGGAAAAAAAAAAAAAGGAAATCAAACATAATTTCCAGCCTTATGAACTTCAAGCCTCGGCTGATGGTGAACGCTGAAATAAATCCACGTGCAAATACACCATTGTATATTCAGTTGGAAGCAATAAACTGGAAGAAACGACACAAGCAGTTGTTTGTGCTGAGAGTCCACAGGCATGTAATCACTGGCACACGGCCACCAAAGAAGAGGCGGCGATAGGAGAAACAGATAAAATGGAAGAATGAGAGGGAGAGAGAGAAAAAATGGGCTGATTGAAAGAGTAAATACTGGTGGTTCAAGTACTGAGAGAAGAAAAAGGACGGTGAAGCAGAGGTGGCCTTGCAATTGCTTGCCTGCGGCAGCGTGATTCAAAATGTTGCCTGCAGCAACGGCTCTCAACAGCTGTCACAGCCGAACTTTCTGGCAGCGACAATATGGCCGCAGATGAGGTTCATGGCATTATTCTGATATGGCACCGTCATCTAACCTGCCCTGAGCAATATCACCAGAGGATTAGAGTTTTTTCAAAGGATTATAAGCGAATCATTATTTTACGTGACAGCTGATTCCTTTCGAGTAAAACAATTCAGGTTGGAGCTCCACATTCAAGGAAAGACGACGCGTTTGGGCTTGAAACTGGCGTTGATGACAGCGCGTGTGATTATACATTATGTAACAAGTGTTTTGTGGGAAACGTTGAAGGCAATTACGTCTCTGCCACTCAGAAGTTTCTCCCTAACCTCAAACCTTCCAAACACTCTCAATGAAATATTCAAAGTCAAAAGTGAGTGAACTCCAAATGAAAACTGTCAAACCCAGACGAGCGCCTGGAGTTTCGGAGAGGTAATCAAGAATAACGGAGGCAGAGAAACAGAACGTAAACGAGGAGGATGATCTTTTACTTTTTCCCCGTGGAGCTCCCAATTTAAGCTGAAGCCACTCGGTACCTGAGACGAGATGAGATGGAATCTCGCTGGCGTTCATATGGGACTCGGAGTCATTACCAGCACATTGGTTTTGGGATCAAACAGTTGCGGCGGCAAATCAGGGGAACAAAACCGCAAGGATTCGGCGGCTCAATTGAAATGCGGCGTGCAATTAACTTTATAATCTGTTTACAAATGAGGTCTACCCTGCTGCAATCTCTGGAGTGTGTGGGTGCGTGTATTCATATGCAGGCCGGGGGAGTGCGTTTGTGTACTCAACATGAATGCACAGTCTCACTTCGGAGGGAAGTCACTTGTATTAAAAATGAGACTCATGATCCGCGTGCCCCCACATCGACTAAAACCAGGGAAACTGCATGTATATTATTCTAAATGACAATATACAAACAGGAACTTCAGGAGTATACATTCAGTACGTATTAAGACTTTTGATGGAAGAGTGTGTGTCATGAGATTTAGTGTGTGTGTCATGATGTGAAACACAGCAAAGTCGAAACAGAGCGAGACAGTGAGGGAAAAAAGAAAAGAAAAAAGGCAGCGCTGTGTTAGTTTGGAAAATACGGCATGTTTCCAACATGGAATGATTTATCGAGATGAGCTAAAATAGTTCTGCATATGAGAAAGAAAGGGCAGACTAAAAGCATTTGCCAATGCATTAGAGACAGGATGGACGTAGTTACAAAGCCAGAGTCTGAGGACACAGACTGTGACGGCCACAGAGTGATATGACTCTGCTCATCAGAAATTCCTGTGTGTGTGTGTGTGTGTGTGAGAGGCATGCACGAGTTAAAGGTTTCACAAAAACTCTCAGTGTACCTCACTTCCATCCTGTCTCCACCCAGTCCGTCCATATGTCCGTCTGTGCCCACTGGATCAGTTGAACACTTCAGAGGATATAAACATGTTCTCTGCAGGAGGCAGCTGAGCACCGAGCTCGTCTGACATTTGGAAGCAGCTCACAACTTAGCCAGAAAATTACTGGGGTGTAAATAGTTGCCACAGTGCCCCCGGAGGGAAGAAAACACGTCGCTGTATCACACTGCTTAATGCAATTTCAACTTTTGATGATTTATTATTCTTTTCTGGGTTTTCTGGCTGTTATCTGCTTTCTTCTCGCCGCCTTCCTGCCTTGCTTTAGTTTTGTCCCTCTCCTCGGTACAAGCCATAAACATCACAGGAAAGCAGCCAGCGTTGCTATCACCGTGAAATGCCGTCACGCAGCGAAATGAATGCTTTGTTTTTAAAAGCGGGTTGGATGCTGTGTGAAAACGGCGATTATATGTGCATGCAGAGGTGATCCCGGTGGGAGATAAATTCACTGCATTCGCCTTAGTTCACATTCTGATGGGATGTACGTTAAAGCTGAGACTGGTGTTGATGGCCGTCACTGGCACTGACAGTCAGCCGACAACCTGACGCAGCCCAAATCAGTGATCAAGTTACTGCAGACTCTTTTCTTAGAGCTGCAGACACGTTTCAGACCCAAAAAGAAAAACAGAAAATGGCACATTTAATAGTCGTGGTTGGTCTGCGGTGTTACGTGAGTGTACAGATGAAATTAGAAAGGATATTTGAGAGAGACAAGACGGAAAGCCCCACAGATTCTGGGAAAATGAAAAATGAAATAACGCTATTCAGGATCGCACCATGGGAAACGAATACATTTTCTTTTTCATTTTCACAGCTGATGGAGTATTGTGAGTCACAATTTGTGACATATGATAAAAATCTAATTTAACTATGCATAAGCAATATTGGTCTCTTTATTTTCCAATCCAGCAGCTCTGGGCTTTATGTTTGTCTGAAATAAAAGCTAAGCTAATGTTTGGCTTCCACGGCTTCAGAACTCGACACTTCTGAGTAATAACGTGCGAAACAGACACATGCAAATGACATTTTTAAATTAATAAAAGTTGAGTATCCACATTTGAATTCAAAGCAGAATCACTAAAATATGAGTTCAGTGAGCCAGTCACTCACACTTCCACCATAATTAGACTCAAGGGACACAACTCGTTGTTTTTTCATCCCGGAAAATCAACAGAATTTCATATTTTGCCCACAGGAGAGCAAAACCTCAGTGGCAATGCAGATTAGCGCCAGATTAAAGTCCAAGTGTGGCTTCTTTGAGCACAAGCCAAAAAGTCTGTCTGGTACGGAGACAGATGAAAGGCGGGAGTGAGAGATGACACTTGTATCATCATGTAACGGAGCAGACAGACCGTAGACAGATACGCTATCAGGCGAAAGTGTAGAGAGTGTGGACTGCACCAGGCTAATTGTCACTCCGTAGTACAGAGGGGAGGAGTAATTGAGGCTAATGGAATAACACACACATCCACCCCAGTGTGGCCACTTAAACAGAGGGAGGTGTGTGTACATGTGAGTGACCACTGGCCAGATAATGATGACCCATAATGCTTTTGTGGCGACGCGGGCTGTGGGCACGCATCTGGTCGGGATGGATAGGAGATAGCAGATGGGCCAAAAATACAGAGGCATAAAGAGGAGAGACACATAAGGATGGAGCGGGTGGAGTGGAGGGAGCATGTTTGTGTCAGGGGATAAGACAGGCAACGAGGTAACGAGCGGTGGTTAAAGGGAAAGAAAGAGAAAAAGTGTGAGTGGAAGAGAAAGGGAGACAGAGAGTAGAGGAGGACAGAAGCGGTCTTACCATGTCAATGAGACTCTCCTGGATCCGGTTCAGTGTGGTTCTCAGTCTGCTGCTGATAAGGCCCAGACCCGATGACTCATACTGTAGAATACACACATATATACTCACAGTTAAGAGTCTGCACCAACATTTTCCTCTCAAAGAACACACACTTCAGCAGACTGTGAAAGAAAGCACACACACACGCACACAGCAGCATCTGCTCTCATCTCATGTACCCGGAGACAAGAGAATCTATACTTTAGGCTAGTAAGTCAACTATAATCCAAAAAAAAGGAGGAGGAACTGACATCAGAAATCAGACAATCACATCAGCTACAGTAGATGACAGACAGGAGGTAAAGGAGAAGGGTGGAGAGCGTGAAAGCACAGCGAACATCGAAATACTTCTGAAATCGCTTTCAGATGTGCTTGATGTCGCCCACGCCATAAGGGCTTCAAATCAGCCACACCACGACAAGCGCTGACTAGTGTTTCAGACTCGCAAGGCGGGGACAACCTTTGCGCATTAGTCCAGAGATCTACTCTTACCAAGCAAGCAGGGCCCACCACCCTCACAGCGCCCGCCTCTCTGCCACCGTGAGCTGGCAAAGACGGGCTTGGGACAGGCTATGGATGAGGAACAGACAGCAGAAGGAAAAAACAAGAAGCAAAATTGAATAAAAAAATAAAACAGCATAAAGAAAGAAGCAAGCAAACAGAATTAGATTAATGGAGGAACAGGTGGAATTACTCACATTTAAACGGTCTTTAATTTAAGAAACTAATCAGAGGCTGCAGATAAGCGAGGCGAGGCGAGGCGAGGAAATATCCAGTTATTGCTGAAGCTTATAAACAGGATGCATTACAGCTTCCTACTTTGTGACCACACATCAGCGTGCACTTGTTCTGATAGTGGATCACACTTCCAGTTCAACCATGTCCCTTTCACATCTCTCAGATGAGATCTAAAGGCCGGTGACGTTTGATAATTAGGTGTCACTGGCGCGTCGGTCCTTATTGCCTCTGTTTTAGAGGCTCAAACAGCAACGAGTTCAAAGCTTCCTGATCGCCACTTTCAAACGTGTTTTAAAGCTTTCAGGTTTGGTTGACTATTTTTAGAAGCTTCCAAATTAGCTCTTGAAAGCTTTGGTATAAATGGGGCCTCATTCATCTCAATGCATCTTATGCAGTGTGGGTATAAAAAAAAAGGAAACAATACAAAAGCTGTTTAGGTCACCACAATAACTAATAACTACAGTCCACTTACTGTACAGATGTGATGCACAAGTTTCAGTTTACTCATCATGGTTAGAACTGAACCGCCTGTGAAAACAGTTGTAAAATGTCTTCTGTGTCTATGGGGGGGACATTTCCAAGTTTTGAAATAAATAACCCGGCTGATGTCATCGGGGTTATCTTGCCCTGGGCTTAAAACCGAAAACGACTGAAGGGAGGCTTTTATTAGGAGGCTTATTTTAAAAACTTGAGAAACGGCTTTGCATGTAGGATGCACTGAGAGTCTAATAAAGGATCAGGCATTTTTGGCCCATTTGGACTCATACTACAAACCAAAAGTCAGTTCATTTTTTAAAATCTGTTTCTCTTTAGGGAAGCGTAACACCATATTCCTGGAGCACCCATTTACTTGCAGTTTCTCATCCTAAAGAGTGAAACAGCCTTGTGTTACAGGAGAAAACCCCAACTTTAAGATGCCCTGGCTGCCAGTGAACGCCTGCCATCATGGATTACAGTCTGATTCAGCCTGCTTCACTACTGTCTGAAAGAAGATAGAAAGAAATTGCCAGAGTTTGTTTACACAGGGATACGTTCCTGATCTGCTCTTTCTCTTTCTCTCTCTCTCTCTCTACAGCTCTGTCTCACATCTTTCCTACTTCTTTGCTTCGCCAGCCCGCCTCGCTCCTCCCTTCTTTCTGCCATCACACTGCGAGGACAGATTGACACAGTCTTCAATCTTTATCTTCTCTCTGTCTTACTCTCTCTTTCTTACTAAATCCCCCTTCTGTCTCGGAACAGACACTTGAGTGAAGCGTCCAGGTTGTTCCCGTGGGGCACAGCTTTCCATACTTCTGAAACATTAATCACTTTTGCAAAAAAAAAACTGTTTGTAAATCTTCCTCTCTGAGCTCCAGCCGCAGAAAAGCCCGGTTATTAATGGGGATGGAGAATCCATGAGCACAGCACATAATGCATCTTTAGCATATGCACGACAGAGTCAATAGTGCAGCTTGGCTTTACAGGGCCAATATACTCAGATAATGGGGTATTTACCATTTTGAATATTAATGCCACCCATTACTCTTCAAGTGAAGGAGTCAAGTAGCTCCATCTTGATTCCAGAGGAATAAAGAGAGCAGAGCCTAGGTCAAAATACCAGCATATGTGCATAGCAATTTCCAGAAGCTTTTTAAAGATTCATGGGCACATTAGCATTTTCCTGTAGGTGCCTCTTTGAGCGAGACTAGTCATGAAATGGGTGGGTTCGTGAAATTACACTTAATGAGGACAAGTGGAAAAAGAGAAAGCGGGACTTTAAGAGAGATGCAGACAGACAGATTAGGAGTGGCATGGGAGTAATTAGAGGAAAACAGCAGAAGGGATGAAAGACAAGCGATTCTATGTGAAAGGAGCAGAATGTATACAATTAAGGATACTGGTTGGCACAAAAGAGGAGCCGGACTGACTGAGAAAAATGACAGTATATGTGTGTGAAGAAGGAACAGAGTTTAAGATGGGGATATAGCGAAAGAGTGATGTGAATAAAGGCATGAAGACAGAGAATGAGACACACTCACATACTGTACATGGACTTACAGTGGTCAGAATGAAAGCAACCGCTTGGCAAGATGATAACTCACAACCTATGTGTAACCTCTCCCTCTCCCATTACACACACACACACACACACACACACACACACACACACACACACACACACACACACACACAGACACACACACACACACACACACACACACACACACACACACACACACACACACACACACACACACACTCATGCACACACACGCACACATAAACACGCCAATAATGTGTACCGAAGCGGCCCCCATGGAGCTTTCAACCTCTTTATCTCTTCCACCTCGACGGGACAGAAGTCATTTTGTTGCTATCATTACCACTTCCCCGAGGGTGATACAGACACAAATGCTGTTTTCTTTCTTTGTGAGCCACAGTATAAATGACATGATGGTCTTCGATGGAGTGGGGGAGACGGGGCTCGCGGACTGTAACCTATCATTCAGCTGAAATCTTCACTGAGAAAGACAGCAATGTGCAAATATGGGAGCTGTGCTTATTCCACATTTCACTGTATATCATCTGATAAACATAAATCACTCAGAATTCAATCTTTAGGAATAAATCAAGGCAATTCTGTCAAAGCTGCAGAGGTAATATTATCTAACTGCAGCATTGTGATGGAAAAAGAAACAAAACTCCTGATTACTGGGGTATAATTAACTCCCTTATTTTCAGTAGCAATGTAAGGGATGACAATACACCTGCATGTTACGATGCACATCGAAACAGCTGTCTCTACTGTTCTTCGTTTGTGGAGCATTTTTTTTAAATGACAGCAAAAAAGATGACAGGAAATGAGGGTGGAGAGAGATGGGGAGTGACAAGACTCAAATTGGGGATGTTATGGCTGATTGTTGGCACCGTGAACCTCAAGGCCACCAAAGCACCCAACCGTTTCTTATGTAAGCCGTAAGCGCATCAGGATGTGCCGCTGTGCTGTTTCAGGGTTAGAAATTCAAGGTGAAAAGTCTATTTTTCAGGATGGTGAAAGTGGAGATATATGTAAAAACTGACATTGGCATTAGACACAACAGAAATACCAAAAACAGATTTAGTTACAAGGCTTTGCTGCAAATCTGTGCAGCAGTGATGTAACGCTGGACTTTAGTGCTACGCTAAGTCCCAGCTAGTCAAGTTAAACATACTATTTGTAAGTGATGAATGTGATCTGTCTGTACTTTACTTATTGCTTTTCAATACAAACATACAGTGTGTAATCAAAGAGAAGCTAAGCGATGAAAAAAAAATACTGTACCATGTCATTGCGTCCAAAGAAGGTGTAGACAGCGTACAGGTAGTAGTCGAAGAGCTGCGACACGCAGTGGATGACATCGAAGGCGATCGGCTTCAGGATGTTCATCATCTGCATGTATTTCCCTGTGTGGACATGACAGACAAGCTTTATGCATTCCTGCTTTTTTCAGCCCAGTACAATGAATTAAATGGTTTTGTTCTTAAGTATGTCCTGCAGGAAATTAAAAGCGTTAAACTACAGTAAGTTAATCAAGGTGGAACTACCTGTTATTGGGTAGAACGTCGGCAGGAACACATTGCATTTGCATACACTTGAGGGCAAAGATTTAATTTAGCAGCAAGGTAATGAAAGCAATGAGTGCAGAGGTATAGGGGTGTAACAAGGTTACCACTGACTCAGAACTGATGAATGGAGAAAAGAAAAGAAGAAATAAACTCAATCTAGCTGGCCTCGCCACTGAGACAGCACTATTTCTTTCTCACTCTCATTTTTCACACCCTCTCTCTTGAATTCTGCAACAAGAACTCAGGGAGCAATCTAACTCCATCAGCGAGCTGCAGAGACTGAATTAGAAGTGATTGCGTGGAATCAAACTTTGGCTTTTCACTCCGTTTTGCCAAAAGGCTTGAAATCAATATTACCAATTGTGTGAAAAAACAAGACAAAATAAAAACAAACAATGATTCTATTTGGTCCAGTATGCGCAGGAAAGTTTTCAAGTATGAACACAAAACGGACAAACCGTTTAAATGGAAACAAGTGGTGGGAACTTGGAGAGTTTGAAATGTGAATAACAGTTGATCTGTATCAGCGATGGGGTTATTAGATGAATCCATTTACTCTGGCAGAGGATGTATTCAGCCATACAAGCCACACAGGAGAGATAACTGCCACGTCTAATTCCTTTTCACACATGAAAATCACATCACCGGGGGCACATTGCCAAAGGTCAGGCTTTGCCAAGGGAGGGCCACGGTGTCTTCATGGCCACGTCAAAGAGACGTGAAAGCACCTCTTGGGAAATGAAAGGTCAGAGCTCAGGGCCAGGGCTAACCATTATTAGTGCAGCTCAGTCACACAGGTAGCAGCAGACGCCGAGTGTGCCGAGCTGCTGGCCTCATCCGTGAATAAATGGAAATCTCAGCAGGCTAAAGAGGACACCCACTGTGGCTGAGTCTGGGCTGCTCTCAGGGAGAGGCAAGTGGTAGAGGTGTGTGTGTGTGTGTGTGTGTGTGTGTGTGTGCGTGCGTGCGTGCGTGCGTGCGTGCGTGCGTGCGTGCGTGTGTGCATTTGCAGGACTCACCGACAAGCCGGATGACGTTGAGGGTGGTGTTGGTGAGGATCGGGGCATTGGTCTTATGTAGGTTGTAGTCAGACTTTTTCTTGCTTCTGATGGTCTCTCGAGACACACTGATGCGTGCGGGAGGTGGGGTGACGCCGACAGCGGGGCAGAGTCACGAGAAGAAGGAGAGGCTCAGTAATATATGTTAACATCACTAATCCTCAGCAATGATCGGCCAGGTTCAAAACCTTAGTGCGGGTCAGAGGCTTGTAATTGATCAATCAGAACCCATTGCACAATACAAGGGACACAGAAGGACCCTGCTGGTGGAGTCTCTGAACTGGTGATCCTGGAGCACCACACACCTGACTGATCATTGAGCCATATTAGCCAGCCAATCATTACATGGGCCGTCTAATTTCTGGATGTGACCATGCGCCCCATTCAATAATTAACCGTTGATGCTTCCTGCTTATAAGAATGGTAAATTAGCATTTTAGTGACTATAAGCTAATGTCAGGTTAACACACATAGGAAGCAGGAAATCGAATGTGGTGAAAGCTAAAGCAAAAATATCAGGCGTGTCAAACCTGTGAAATAATGAGACTCAACGCTGAGTGCAAACTTATTAATAACTCATTGTGCAATACGTGACAGGAAATGATGATTATAAAAATGCTTCTGTAATGAGGAGCTCCTGAATAAGTAATGTTATTATGTTGTTACCCGCGCAAATCCGACGTAAAATCCAATGTCAGGTCTCAGATACGCACAAAACACACACATACATGCACAATCCTTGGTTCTTAATAATTCAGTCCACTACATACACACGCAGTTTACTGACAAAAACATTATAAACTGAACCAGGGGCGTTAGAAAATTCAAAAATCCATCATGCTGTATCAAAATGTATGTAGCTATTATGCATCTCTTTGAGAGGAAGACATCAATAATTACAGCATGCTAAGATGGTAACTGCATTAATTAGAGGAAATCCCTGATAATATAATAAACAAGATACAAAACTTTCCTCAAGTGCATTCAAATTTCTCTTTCAAATGAAAATTAGTCCTTTTACACAAGGGGCAGAGGAGCGCATGATTGCCTCTGCCTTTATCAAACAGCGACTAAATCTTTGAATAGTCACCAATCACGTAGGCGGAGGTGGAGAAAAAAGAGAATTTTTCATGGATGGCGAAAAAGCTTTACACAAGCTTTCTGCTTACTTAGGGCGCTTCAGTAGAAGTGTGCTGAAATTATCAGTGGCATAATGCATGACTTTTAGAAGCACCTTAAAATCGATTCAAGGACATATTTTATTTTGTGTCTGTGATTAATATGAGTTTCTTTCTTTGAGGCGTCTTTGTCTTTTTATGTTCACTTAGTTTCATATGTTTTAAATAGCCAGAAGGTAGAAACCATGGACGATGGCATATACCATGCAGCTGGACGTCCTCAGGGTGGTCTAAAACAACTTGACTTGGAACTGACCTCTTGAGGGGGACATCACCCGTCTGCTCGTCAACATAGTCCTGCTTAAGCTCCTCGGGGACGTCGCTGTCGCT
Source organism: Chaetodon trifascialis (assembly GCF_039877785.1). Classification (NCBI taxonomy): domain Eukaryota; kingdom Metazoa; phylum Chordata; class Actinopteri; order Chaetodontiformes; family Chaetodontidae; genus Chaetodon; species Chaetodon trifascialis. Next base: position 13,904,953 of record NC_092072.1, on the reverse strand, counting down.
GTCGTAATCTTGATACACACTCTTCTCCAGCTCATCTGACTCATACTTCAGAAAGAGGGAAGAGGGAGATCAGACGGAAGTCACGGGAGATGGTGGTCAAAGGGCGCAGACGAAGGGAGTAAAAGAGATGTGGAGGGCAGGAGTGGAAAAAAATCATGTCACTCTTGTTGAGGAGATGAAACACTTCATGAGGGTTTTACAATAACAGGAAATACAATACTGTCGACTGAAGAAGTGTACAGTGCAAAACCAATTGATTCAATCATGTAACATTTAATTGAAAAGAAAGTGTAATGTCTCTTTTTCTACCAGATGGTCTAAGGAGGTTCGGTTAAAGCTCCCACGGAAGACAATATTTTCTTTGTCCTTAACGGCAAGCTCAGGCAACACAACAGCCATATAGAGAGGATTACAAGCTCAGGAGCAAGCCAAGCTGGGGCTCCTGTAAGCCTAGTATGTTAGATAGTGTAATATTGCTTTTGATGTTGAGCCTGAAAGGAAAATATATTGACATATTAAAAAAAAAAAAAAGCGGGTGATTTCTCGTGGCACCTGTGTAATCTCTATTCCATTCTTCCCTATTCTTCAAGAGAAGTACCGTTTCATTCAACAAATAAGCCTCGAAGGAACAACTACCTGATTTCAGACTCTACACTAGTCAAAGGAGGAGCACAGGGTGGCGGCGGCTCAGGAGGCAGAACTGTCGCGATCCCTGGCCTCAGCAGTCTGCACGTTGAAGTGTCCTTGGCCAAGATATTGAACGCCAAACTGCTCCCGATTCTGTGTCAATGGTGTGTGAGTGTGTGTGTGTGTGTGAATGGATAATGCTCATAATGAGCAGGTGGCTTCTCCACCGTACGTGTGTGAATGGGTGAATGCAGACTAGAAAACGGCAGTAACCACTGTTTGGCTGGTTTGTCAGGCAAGCAGAAGCGTTCGCTCTCAGTTGTTGAACAAGACAAGAGGCTAACTCCCCAAATCAAGCCAGGCTGCTTTCTCCTGGGTTTGAAGACGCAGTTGCGTGAAGCATTCTGATAGATGTACACTCCCACAGGCTCTCGAAGATGGAGAATAATGATTTCCCTTCTCTGTCAATTATGTATGGTGCTCAAGTGCCAGGTCGAGTCGTTTTACTGGACATCATAGGCTACAAGCATAAGTGAATGGTAGTAAAAAATCTCTTTTAAGGTGAAGCGCTGCCCATTTATATTTAACAGAAAACACCAAGCAGAAAATGTGCTTCTAAGAAATAAAAAGGATTCCAGTGTTGGAGAGTGGGATACTAGGGAGTATGGCTTTGCTGAGGAAAAATACTGAATTCTGATGGATGAGGACCTAAAAATCCATAGAAAAATGACGAAGATGCTTCATTATTATACTGCTCTACCCTTAAGTTTATTATTTGTCCAGCTGTTGGATCTACCCACAAGTTTCATTTGCTATTTATCTGTATTTGCAGCTTATATTGCACTTCAGACAATGCATCAAAGTGTTGCCATATTCACGGCAGGTTCTGCGCTGCTGGCTCTACTCCGTTAATAAAAGTTTGTTATGGCCCTGCTGGTGACTACTTGAGGGCTGCTGTAACCCACTTAATAACCTACAATGATTATGTCCCAATTAATCAAATTCTCTCTTTATTAACTCCTTTGGTGAAACACCTCAATAGGTAGTCTTGTTAATTAGACATACTTATGTAAGCGGGCGCATCTGACAACTTGACTGAATGAGCACTTACGATCTGCACACAGTCCACATAAGGAGAGACAATACCGTCCATATGATAGACAGTAAATGAGCAAATACAGACCCGTTCACATGGGATGAGTATTACTTGGGCCCTTATGGACATGGCAGATTTGCATGGGATTAAGATCACAGAGTAATACTCATCCTGTGCGATACGGTTAATCGCCGTGTTTCATGTCTAAATGCAAACTGCTTTTGCAACACAGTCATTCCAAATGATTAATCAGTCTTCAACTAGCGGCATTTGTGCAACTGCCTTTCCTTGCCTCTTACCCCGTTAGATGCCAGCACATCCTCTGTCTCCTCCTCTCTGTGCTCAGTGTGCATCTCAAAAGGGTTTCCCTCCCGTAGGTACTGCTGGAACAGAGACAGCTCCTCCTGAGCCGGGCTGGCTGAGGACACGGGCTGTCTGCTCGGGGAAACGGACGGAGAGCGACACTGGCCCATGAACTTAAACTCCTGCATTGGAGAGGACGGCACAGATGCACACAGGAGGCGGATTCAGGTTCACGTTTGGTTAAGTTCGCTGATGATGCACGCTGTTTAACATCCAGTGTTGTACACATACAAAAGGTGTCATGGCAGTGGGCTTATTATGGAGATTCTTTGGCGTGTGTTTGTTGCCCAAGCATGAAGGGAAAAATATGATGAAAATGAAAAATCAGACTGTGAATTGACTCCATTTATCTCTTTCTTTCCATTTCTGGTGAAGTGGTGAAGGTGAACATGTTGCGAGCACAAAGATCTTTTCCTTGAGTTGGTTTTATATATATCCATGAGATCAGTGCAATATTTGGTTTGGATTGTGTGTGATCCACATTAGGCTCTGATTTCCAAGGTTGTGTTTTTAACTATTGCTGTGGGGATAAAACACTCTTAACATACACGCCGCATGGAACAGCCAATTTATCTTCTTCTCTGTTAAATAATGTGCAATCAACTTTCCCGCTGCTATTTTCATACGCAGGGTGACACACTTGCGCGCACACACACACCCCCATCCACCCACATACAGTACACACAGAATTCATTCAGCAGGATACCCTGTGTTTCATATCTGTATGCAAATGTCACAGTGGTGGGGGCGTGCGATGAGTGACAGTGAAGAATAAATGAATGCTGCTGCGCGTCACTCTCTCGCCTCGCTGATATGATTCTTACTCACGTGGAGCTGGGAGATGTTAAAGTTAGACTTGACCGGGCACAGTTCCCAAGTCTCATTTTCCAGAAACATCCTCAGCTCTTCCAGTCGTGCCCTGAGGGGTTGAGAAGAGAGGAAAGGAGCGAAGAGGAAGAGTGGAAAAGTTAAGATGAAGAAGTCAGCATCTATCCGACCTCCTGCCATTCTGTATATTCAAGCAGCTCCTGTGTTCTGAGAGTCCTGATTAAATGTGCTGCAAAGGTCACTGATGCGCAGTGAAAAGGCAGACATGTTTGTGTACGCTGTGGTATGTTTCACAGCTCAAAATGGCCACCCTGGCGCTCACCCGCGACGTCAATATCAGACCCGAGCACTGTTGACTTCAAACACTGCGGCACCTCTTGTAACTTGTCTTAAAGGTGTTTGACGCTACACAGCGGCAACAGAGAAGCCTTGTGGTACAGAAATAAAGAGGGTCCATCGACTAAACTTTGTGACTTCAACGTTTTACATTATGCTCAATGAACTTTATTCAACCAGTCGATTCTGCTTCATTTCCCTACAGTTATATTTCTCTAATGAAATGCATTGAGAATTAAAAGGACATTAAAACACTGAACACATCTCAATCACTCAGACAGAATGAGTACCGACGGCGCAGCTCTTAGATATTTATCATATCCGAACCCTGACAATGTCATTCTGTCCTTTGCACCCGCAGGCCAATAATACACCCACGCCGATGACTGAGTGTGTTCCTGCAGGCAGCTGACAGACAAAGTTCACTGATGGGTAATCTCTTGGGGAATGACACCCGGGTGGAAAATGAATCAAACCTAATGTAAAGATAATGCACACTGGAAGCCTCCTGGCCAATAGCGTGGATGTGTGACTGTGTGTGGCGGGTAAGTGACTTCATTATGCTGTTTGGTGTCCACCTCCTCTTCTTCTCTCTCTGGCTCTGCCGCCTCTTACTCTCCTTCAAAGTTTTGATTATAGTCTCACACTGTGATCACCTCCATCGCATCACCTTTGACCCAAAGGTGTACCCCATCAAGCGTCTGCATCTCCCTCCTTTGCCATCTTGTGTCACGGTGATGAAGCTCATCAGGATTCTAACATTTACGAGTCTTATCAATGATCTTGACAGGCAATCATGACGCCGATCAATGCAAATCACCTCTTACGATGTGCCTGTATGAAAGCATAAATATTCATGGGGTTGGCAGGGGGTTATGTAATCAAGAGCTAAATGTGCTTCCAGCTCAGTGAGTGTTAGTGTGTAATTACACATCTACTCCAAAAAGGGCTACGCTGTGAACAAAGCATGATCGAGGCAGCCAAGGGTTGTGATTGTGTGTAAAAGCTTCTATGAAGTGACGATAATCTGCTGTCCAAGAATCAGTTTCATCTCCCATCATCTCAAAAACTCTTTCTATGGTATCGGGCGACGGCTAAATGTAACCTGTTCACACACAATCAATCCTATCTGCCCAGTGAATGAACAGAAATGACGGCTAATTGTCACATGCTCCAGGCAATGATCCAGAGGCAATGGAAACATCTTACCTGTGATAGTTCTTAAAGTAGTTGACACTCTGGCGTTTGATTGATTCTTGCAGGACCTCAGACTTACTGCCACAGAACTCCTCGCCCACCTGCATCAACCTGGAAGAGAGGGTTAGAGAGATGTGGGAACACATTATGACAGACACAACAATGAGGGAGGAAGAAAGGAAGGGGAGAAATAAGATACAGGGATTTTGTGCTGGTGCAGTTATCTGATGGAGCAGGTAATGAGAACACCTGGTGGTGTAAAGACATCAAGTGGACTCCTTCATGGCTGCCTAATGAACCTTTAAAGCCACCTCTTGCTTGATGAAGACTGTGTGCATGACTGATGCAACCACTGCAAGTTAAGACTACTGCGACTAAGATAATGATCAGGTTAGGTTACCAGATTTCTAGCTGTATATGAGTATATTTCAAGGTATCATTGCAAGAAGAATATAATGTATGTGCACCTGCATAAACAATCATAAAGGTTATGCATTAATGATGCAAATGTAAAAAAGAAATGTGTTTTTTGCATTCAAAACTGCAAAAGTGATTTTCCCACTTTGTAGCACAAATTATTTTACCACTCAACCAGGAAAAAAATAAATCTTTGGGGATACATGAAAACCAGCCCTTTAGCATCAAGGCCTCTCGAGAAGAACTGCTGTGTGTGTTTGACTGACAGCTGGGCCGGCAGGGGCACAGAGACACAATGTAAACAGACTCGCTCCGGTAACTGTAACTTGCCAGTCAAAGAACAGACGATGTACAATGTATCACACAGGTCTGCTTCCAGAGCAAGTGATCTAAAATTTCGGCATTTTTTAAATAACGGAGTTGGCTTATTCAGTCTAAGAAAAGATGATCTTATCTACAGTTTGCACACAGATAACTGGCCTTAAATTTAAAGAATAGATTAATGTGATGTCTCAAGTAATATCCTGGATTGTTCTTACAAACTTGTCTCCTTCCACCCACAGACTTGTTCCTTCCCATTTCCGTCCCATTTCCTTCCTGTCCATTACTGTAAAATAACCTGGAGTATCACATTATAATAATCAGGGTCAATATAATTAAAGTGTGGTGTCTAAATGGTTTTGGATAGACTGGCCTTATAATTTCAGTTTGATGTGCATGTAAACAAAGTCAATGAGAACTTTCTTGCTGGACAAGGCAGTGTGTGTGTTTGTGCATCGGTGTGTTCGCTTAATTTGAGTCAGCTGGTGAGTAAATGACTGAGCAAATGAGTGTTGTGAGAAACGAGAGGGAAAGAACAAGAGACTGCATGTGAAAGCAGATCAAACTGAAACCGAGCAAAAAAGAAGAGACAAGAAGGAGAAAGGGAAAGCGATAGCAGAGATAATGAAGACCAATTAAAGGAGACGAGGATAAGCCGGCTGCTCGAGCATCGCAGCGCACCTGCTGATGACATCCAGCACCACGATGAAATCGTCGTATTTGAAGTTAGACATGTCTGTCCCCAGGATGTAGGCCTTCACTTTCAACTGGACATCCTGAAAAGAGAAGGGACAGGGTGGATTCATGGGAGAGGAACCTGTGATTGAGCAGGACTAAAAAACTGGGGGAAAAAAAAAAAACCAAATGAAATGAAAAAACCTCAGAGCGGAGAGGGAGGAGGACAAGAAAGACCAAGCAAAGAGAGAGAGAGTACACTATTCTGTCTGACCTGCCAGATCCGTGTCAGCCCGTGCTCCAGCTTCTTCTTCACATAGCTGCGATCCACCACCAGCTCATCGGACTGTGCGGCCGCTGCGTCGTCTAGGGGCGTTTAAACAAAGCACACAGGCAGATTGAAACACAATGAGGCCGATAAAATTCTTTTAGATTTTATTTATCGATTGTTTGACATCACTTAAAGGATTTCATTTACTTCTATCAATGGACGTCTGCACAATGATGCGCAAGCAGAGTGGATCAGAATCTGGACAATAGTGCAAAAAAGACGAAGCTGATCCGCAGATCTGACAAGCTTGAGTATTGTTAAAAGTCCTTGATCGTTAGTTTGACTCTGCTGATAGGCTGGATTGAACTCTCTGCAGGTTGTCAGTCAGCATCCGAGAAGAGTGTCGGTCACACAGACAAGAAAGGAAAGACTGACAGTGACCCAGAACGCAATAGGACAATGCTGGATGGCGCTTAAATAAGGAGTTATGCTTCTGTGCTCTGTCAGGCAGTCAGAAAATGAAACCGACATCTCCACTGAACATCAGCTCGCTGTCCTCTCCTTTTTTTTGTTGTTTTTTCTTCTCACCAATCAGATCGAATACCGCGTGCACGTTGCAGAGGCTATAATGTCAGAGGAGCTGCAATACTTTTCCTTTGCTGAAAATTGCTTCAATCAGTCTCAAGCTGCTTGCTCTGTTTGAAGTGGATCTCTGGGAAAGCCTGCAGCAGTGAGCTTGCAAGTCTTCTAGCAGGTGGCTGTCAATCCCACATTAAATCCCTGTAATGTATTGGGCAGACAGAAAAAAGGAGAGTGGTCTTGGTCATGGATTACCTCACCGGCTAATGTTTGTGGTTTGTCTGTCTTACAGGGAATAACAAACCTAGAAAACCCTCTTTGAAAATAACACAACTTAAACATTAAGTATATGCTTTTTACATTTTCCTACAGGATATCACAAACATTTCGGGAAAAAAATTTAAATGAACTGAATCCCTGAGAAAATAAACACCTGGACTCTTGTTTATTTTGTTGGTCTTGTTAAGGAAAATCAATTATTTTCCATTTCTCCACTCTACAGTACAGCCAGCTGCCAGGGTCAGCTGCAGGGCGACTCTCCTCCACGGGATTTAGAATCGCAAAGAGGTTTTAAAAGGGAAGATGCTTGTAGAGGGGGGCGCCTCAATCCCGGCTCTCTCTTTAGGAGGTATGGCTTTCCTACCCTCTGCAGCACCCTGATAACTACCTAAATCGCCACTGAAAAACTTTCAGTGCAGTGCAGTATATAATACCGCAAAAGATACATACTCGGTTTCTAAGCAGGAGAGAAACAAATAACTCTGGTCAAGGCTGTAAAGAAAAAAGCCAAAGTAAATTAAATAAATAAATGAAACTCTGCAGCATCTGTTATTAGAGTTTCTTTTCACTTCGGCTTAAATGGCATTCTTTTCAAGTATTCGACAAAAATGTATATTTACAGGCAAACAAAACAATTTGGTGAATCCATCTCCATGTGTGCAAAACACAGGCAGGAGAACACATCATTGATGAGAAAGACATTCAAGAGGCAAGAATTTCCAGCCTTCGGTCTTTGCTATAAGAGCACCGAAGAAAACATAAATGTGTCAATGACCGAAAAATGTGGATCTCGTTTGCGTTTGAGATCACACACGCTGCTCTTCATTAACCATTAAACCAGATGATGTTGAGGCACATCAGTCAGCGAAAACAAGGGAGACAGGCATGAATCATGGGCAGTGTTTTTCTTATTCTGAAGCAGTGAGATGGTTGAAAGACCTAAAGCCTTAAACACACAAACACATAATTTAACTCTCCAAGCTGTAGTCAAAACAGAGCCAGTGCACACTGAACCTGCTGGGTGAGGCGTTTGTCTTCTGAGTGAGAAAATAAATATCTCTTGCTGTTTTGCCTGTAAACTGTACATGTATGTGACATTTTTCAGAAAAAAGAATGGCGCTCAATAGCAGAGCTGCATATCAAACCTTTTTGACCCGAGAGCAGGTAGCAGTGAGGGTGTTCTCATTATGCCACGCCAGAACAAAAAGCACAGCCATTAAAAAAAATACGAACATAAATTTTATTACACCCACACACTGGGTATATCTAATTACATGAATATAATGACAGAGAGCAAGAGAACACAAGGGACAGTTGATGAAAGCTCCCACATCCAAGTTGAGCGAGGAGTTATTGAGGTTAAATACAAAAAAAAAAGACAGAAGAAGTACTGTGTTCTTTCCAGCAGAATCAGCGAACCTGGATTAATCAAAGCTCCTCAAACCTTTTGAGTCTGTGAAGGGATTACTTCGTAGTGATACGGACAAAAAGTACAAAAAGAGAACGGTTTCATTCACCTACACGAGTTTTTTTAAACATGAGGGTCCTCACTGTTAAAAGCTGTGGGCTGTTGAGGTGTGAAACAAATATATGGAAGGGTAATCCTGGGATTACACAACGTTTTAGAATTCAGAAGAAACAACATCACGTTCTTGATGAATGGAAAAACATCCCAGACCTGCTCAGATCACAGGCTCCTATCACTGTTGTTTACATCCACTCTGTGCCAGGTGACAGATGCAACTGATGGAACCAATATCCAGGGGTTGATAAAATTATACATTATCAATTAATATATCCATGTTTATTCGCATTCTTAAAGGGGAACTGCACTAACATTAGAAGTCGGTGTGAAAAAAGTTGTAGAAAGCTTTTTGTGGCTGCAGAAGCAGCTGGATAAAATTGGGTCAACTGCCTCAAGTGATGTCACCTGAGTCAGTGTCAGTTGGGCCTGAAGACCGCAAGGTTAAAAATAAAAAAAATCTCAGGCTTACTTGAGTTTACCAGATCTCTACAGCCCGTTCGTCACCTCCGCTCGAGGCTAGAAGCTTGAGGCTACATTAGCCACTACCAGCATAGCACACCCAAAATGTTAACAGTTGCATTGTGGGTAGCGTAGGAGCCATGTTTTCACAATTAAGAGGAGGGTGTGTAATAAAATAAGACGTTATCTCTGGTTGTCTGGTCCATTGTGAGCCCAGCTCATATACGAGTGCAACGCTAAATTTGTAGAATATTCTTAGCCATGGTTCATCAATCATTACTCCGATATTTACTTCCTCAGTAGATGATCACCCCTCTGGGAAAAAAAAGTGGAGGAAGATGAACTCTGTCCTCTGTAGGCCAGTTCTGACAAGGTTTTCCTCCTCAATTGTTCGTTTTCATCAATCTGCATGTAGCAGCGCTTTACCCACAGGACCTGTTCTAATCATACTCTGAGGCATACAATTAGCAGCAGAGAGGATCTGCTCAGTCTTGCTGTGGATCCTGACAACAAAAAAGAGGAAAATCCTCCAGAGGAATTCATGTCAAGCTTTATTTCTTGCAGCAGCTCGGAACAATAGGTCCCCCCTTCCACATACATCATTAATTGCTTTAACTTTGAGGTGTCTTATTTAAACAAGAGAAAAAACTACACTGTCAACAATCTTACAGGTTGAATATGCATTTGTTTCAGTGTCTAACAGTTTCACGGCAACTTTAACAACGCAGATTCGTATATTAACTTGACATGGTTGAGTGTGTCTTATCCCTGCTTCTGTCCGAGAAAGGAGAACGACCCGTTTTAAGCACCGGAGCGGTAAGATTCTTTGGCAGATAAGGAGATACCACCTTCATCGCAGCAGATCAAATTTAAATTCTGGCCAGCAGAATACTCATGCTCCTCACTGTATCATGGACGTTTATCCTTTCCTCCCACCAACTGATTGCAATCATCACACTCAGAAATGGATGTGGCAGTAAGTGATACACCTTGTACTTTTCCTTGGTGTTTGCATTTATATGAAATATGTGGCACTTTTATTCATCTCCGATTCCTACGTTCACCGGGATCGTGCTCAGGATGCCTTTTAAATTCAAGCCCTTTCCATCCTTCCATATACAGCCACTGATGTCAATTTATAGCCATTACTCGTCATGATTTCCAATAATGACACTGTGGCAGGCTCTAATCAAACGTGGAAATTTTAATGGCAGTTTTAAACTGGTGCTTTTCAAACGCTGTCCTTGAGAGCACAATAACACTGGTTGTGATTTGAGTCATTATTAAGGACAAGGTGGTGAATACAAGTTCATTTCACTACAAAACAAAAGAATATGCTGTAGGGCATGGGAGACATCATGACATGGCAACTTGACATATGGGTTTCATTTAATGAGCACCAGAACGGCAGTGGGAGTGACGGATTGTGAGGAGGACAGAGCAAAAGAAATTTGGAGAAAACAAAGTGAAATGGGCCTGTGAAAGCTGAGAGGCCTGACAAAGGTGAGAGAGACACGACCGATTACAGATGATGCAAAACTGAGAGCGCTGGGTGTGCCAGAAAGAGCGAGGCTGTGTCACCGAAAAAACAAAGAACAAAAACTCGATGTATACTGGAGTATCCACTAATAGTTTTAAAAACTGCAATTAAACATTAAGTTTAAACTACCTCATACCTGCAATCCATCTAAAATTGTAAGAAATACCCTATTCAAAGTCAAAATCAAGGCTGGATTCCTTTACAGCAGTCTAACACCACTGAAACTGAACCCCTCTAACAGCAACCCCCACCCTGCCAATTTAGAGGAATAAGAAGCATGTTGATGGGGCATTAATAGATTTCATCACTCAGATTTCATTGTTCATTCTTCTTTGTCTCAGTTCTATTTGCATTACGTTTTGCAGCTACAGCTCCCATAATGCTCTGAGGGATGTAAATATCACTATTTACATTTTTAGTCTCGATTTTATCATTAACTTTAAGCTAATTGACAGCATGTATGTAAGTATGCTGAATGTTAGCACTTCCTGTTTGCGAAGTACCCATGGATGTTCAGACAACTATCACTGGATTAAGTTCTGGAGTTATAAGGAGCATCTTTTTTTAAATTGTGATTTCTAAACAGTAGAAATCGGTGATAGCATACTGAATCTAACAAGATGAGTATCATGTCTGTGATTGACTCAGAGAGGGAGTGATTCACACACACTGCTAACTCCCACTGCAGCAATTTGGAAAGGTTTTAAAGTACCTTTATTGCCTCCACGAGCTGTGTGACACACATGAACCGTGTTGCTGCCTCTGCACCAGTTGGCCATGTCAGTAACTGGGCCAAATCAGCAGGACAAACTCCAGTAACTAACTTCCAGTTATTTTCATAACAGCAGCATGCATCTGTCCCGTTTATCTCCCGCAGTCTCGCCTTGCGCCCTCCCTTCAACTCATCCGTCTCAGGTCGAAAAACCTCTGCTTTACGAACAGCTGCTGCAAAAATCCCATAGTAACAACTGAGTTTGTAAAATGTAGTCCGCCAATAAGAGGCTTCTAATGAAGACAGCCATGTAGTTCACTCCTTAAAACATACAAAAAGCACAATATACTGATGAGTTTGTCTCAGTTTCCACCAGTTTTTTTAAATGGCCATATCTCCACTAATTCGCCCATGCTCTGCGGATGTTGTCAGTGCAGTTCATATCACTGCTAACTCCCACTGTTGACCTGGTGAGGGTGTAGACAGCCTCTCCAATTTAGCTACATAGAAAGCCTTAATAATGGTCATTAAAAAGTGTTACTACAGAGAAGGAGAAAAGGATAAATGACAGGAAAAACCAATCCGTGGGTGGCAACCAGAGTTTGACCTTTGGTTTAACCTTTTAAGAGAGTTCTTGGTGGCCTTGACTCCCCTGTTGGTTTCCAACTACAAAAGAGCAGCCATGTCATGTGCATGACAAAATCTTTAAAAAGTTTAGCAAGAGAAAAGTTAAAACACGGCAAAACACTAAACAGAAGCAAACTGTTGACAGTCATTGAGAGTTAAGAGATGCTAAGTATCGATGTATAAAATGGTACAGTCAATGAAACAGAGAACTGCAAGTCAGCTCCAAACAGCTGCGACGTATTGGCCTGTAGCGCCGCACCACATGGTTAATAAATGGCACTTAATTTCAAGGGATTGCATTTCATCACATTTTCTACCCTATACATTATTTATTTATTAATTCAGTGATGATTCAGCGTAGCGTCACAAATTCAGTTCTTCCTCTATACATGTGCACACTTTCACGTGTTAAAGGGCTTGTCGAATGACTGTATACACATCTCACACATGGAGAGACCCTGGTGCCCGCCATCAGTGCTGATAACACATGACAGGGTGGCCACAGGAGCAAATCTACTTTGTCAGGTGGGTGTATGACCCTGGCCTATAGTGCTACCTGAAGCAATCTTTCCTTTCATCAAGTGGCGAGATTAATTACTGAAACATTACACTGACCAGCTCAATACATCAAGTGGCCACAACCCTAAATTCAATGGGACGCTCTCTAGTTGCTTTCTCAATGAAGGGAGAGGTGAGATTGGGGGGTGTGGGGGGGGAGTGATCTTCATTGGGTCTGACCATCAGGACCTCCGAAGGCCACTTGTGTGAGATGAGGGTCACCGGAAAATACTCTTGGACAAATGAGACAAAGCCTGTCTCGGTGCTCATCAGTCTGATGGACCCCACCCCCACACATATTAGGATAAAGAGAGAAAGCTCAGAGTCAGGACAAAGCCAGGGTCTGGGACACCTTTACACAGAGGACAAAGGTGACAGCCAATCAAATAGCGAGATGATAGATGGGCCTCATGAAAGGGAATGTGGTGTATGTCCTTTCCCCTGTGTGGGGATGGCATCTAATGAAGGATTCTGAGGACTTAGCTTGTCACCAACCGTTCAGGACATCCTTGTGTCCTCATCCATTCCCCTAATGAATTCTCCACAATATGTGAAATGGAAATGAGCTATCTTTCAATATTCAGCAGGAAGGTACCTGCTAATTTGACAGTTCTGTATTTGCAGCTTATATCTGTGAAAGGCTTCGGCAAGACAAATGATATAAACAGTGAGGAGGTGAAAAGAGCTATACACCAAATCCAGTATGGTTTCTTTTTTTACACTAGTACGAAATTAAACTTCGAGAGGAGCTTACTGCTAAACCGCAAAATATGTACTGCCTTGACAACTGAGCTTCTTGAAGCTGATGTTTTCACATCTGGCTGACTTAAGGCAGGATAGAGAGAAGCAGCAACACAGGCAAGACTTTTCTTGTTGATCCAGACGTAAGCTTTGGGTTTGGACAGATGTGGTGTTCAGTCGTCTTGCTGTTCTTAATGGGCCGTAACTTGAGCACAGCTATACTGAGTTTCCAGTAGACAGCGAGTGTGCTTCATACTGTTATCTTCACAGATGTGCCAAATGTACAAAGTGAACGGGCAACTTGCTATTTCTTTTTGGAAATGATCAAACAGGTTTAGGGTCTAAATTATATCAGAAAGTCAACAATGTCACTGAAGACAAGATAAAAAATGCGGAAAAAGCCAGGATTTTAACTGAAGATTACATATTTGTGGCAAGCTATCTGTTAACATTACTGTAATGTAGTAGTCCTGTTTGTCTCAGCATGTAAAACAGAGCACACTCAAAGTCATGTATGGCACATTTCCATAAGGTTCATCACCTGTGCATATGTTTATCCTTGAAACCATTCGACTGGGTCATATTCATTTCACTGAATTCAACAGTGTGTGTGCATACAGAGTCATATATATTTAAGCAATTAGGACAATTTAGATTCGATAACTTTTCAGAGATTATTACATCCAAAACACTGCAATCCAAAGCACCACAGGGCTGCAGTATTTGTATCATTACAGACGTTTTACCACAGTGAAACCAAAAGTGATTATTTCAGCATGCTGGGCCAGTAGGAAGCTATAAAATCTACATGAACAATACATCAAATACTACAGAAGAACATTCTGAACATGTGTAGTGCGCTGATTTATTTGTTTGTGGTTATTTAACACTTTTCTGGTACACGGCCTTGGAGTGCTAACCATCAGTCTGCCATTGTTGTTTCAGATGCATGCTCATTACACAAAGCAACAATAGGCATGCACAGATTGAGGTGATGACATCACTGTTTCCCAAGCATTCAATTTACATGTACACACACACACATAAATTTCCATTTCAGTGACCTACAACTATGTTTGTAGTGAAGGAGAGGCCCAAACGCAGAGGCAAACATTTTCCAAAATATCTGTAAATGTGTGGTCACGGCCTCATTCAATGACCTCTACACTGAAAGGGAATTTAGTAAAAGCTAAAAAATATGTGCCGCTTCAGCACCTATACCACTACTCTGTGTGCTGCACTGACGCACCAGCACGCATTCAATACTCTTTCTTTTCATACACCGAGATTCAATCACGCCTTTCTGTGAGCTCCGAAGCTGATAAACCTCCTGCATGCTGAAATGAAACAGCCAGGAAACAGAGTTGGAAGTGTGTAGAAAGCTGACCTCATTCTCACCAAGTCTTTGCAAACTGAATATGGAACTGACTTTTTCAGCGGGGGTATAAATAGCAGATTTGGGGTTTTATGATTAAATCAGAATAAAAAACTAGAGAGAGAAAGTAGGCGACAAAAAGAGAATTCAGAGTTCAACCGAAAAAAGAAAGAAGAGTTTGTTTTTTGAATCTGTAATTGCACCAAGATGAGTCAAAACAAACAGAGTACTGTTGCTCAATATGTACAGATTTCTGAAAAAGTCTTACCTGGACTGGGTGAGGCCTCCTGTTTGTCATGCTGCTCGTGCCACTGCATGGTGCGGTGGTAGCTCAGCATCACCTCCCACAATGCCTTGCATAGGTCTGTCAGGCAGGGAATGTAGCTGTCCAGGGTAATATGCTGCCAGCGGAGAAGTGATGAAAACAGGGTCACTGATGCTCCTTTCTACATTACATGAATTCTTTGTCATATTTTCTATTTGCTAATGTGCTAAAATTGCCCTGTATTCACATAAAAGAAAAGGGGAAAACTTTCAGAGTTCAGAAACATTCAGTGCTGAGCTACTTTAAAATAAATTACAAGATCCAGCAAGAGGCTCAAACAAAAAAGATAATCAGCTGTCCTCTATGCTACATCTAATTAAAGCCTGCTTATACTCATCACTCAAGGACATGTTGAAAAACATCCATTTTCTGTGTCAAAAGAAACGCATTCATGTTATGTAAGTGCTAATTAATGTAAGGACTGATTAAAATAAGGTTGCTGTTAAGATGGTGATGGTGTCTTACTAATGCAGAGTATACGCTGAAGAATGTCTCTGATGTGCACATTAGGCAGGCTACCACATGACGCCATGACAACTTGAGTTCAAAAGTGACATCCACAGATAATTCACAGTTCTTATAATTGCATTTCAGTGAATAAGACTTCATGATATCTGTGAGGAAAAACTATCCTTTTCAGCAGTCATGTAAAAAAGGAAATGCATCTCACATAGCTGTTCACTGTATGGTTGATGTGGTAACAGCACCTGTGGTATATTAATACTCATATATTTTTTCATATGAGATTTGTGAAATAATAATAAAGGTTAGAGCACGGTGCTGTACATGTATATCTACACAGGTGGATGATCAAATGCCGCCAGTGCACCACAAAGTAGTACAGCAGCTGAGATATAACGTTCATATGACAAGGTCTGAAGCAAGTTGTTGCTTTCATGAAATGTTAATTTACTATTTCAACAGTGTGTCGTATAGCACATATTAAGTGCCGATACTCCCATGTTCCCATGTGAAAATGATCATTCTTCCTGTAACATGGCTTATGTGAGGATGCCTTTTAAAAGAATTCTAATGTTGACCTATTCTAATGTCTTTTTAATTTAATTTTTAATGATAAATACATTATCTGACAATATGACTTAACCCATGAGCTAACTGCCGCTCCTGCACTGAGCTTTGTGAAATATCACAGTGGTGCTAAATCCAAAACAAGACAGCTAAAAATGCACTCAAAGGATAATGTACACTACTGTTTCTCCTGCACACGTCCAACAGATGAACACGTCTGATCCTGAGCTCTTAGGAGGCCAGACGGCCTGGAAAAATGGTGTGTTGAATTAAAATTTGGCCCACTGAAGAAAGGTGCAGCTGGCACAACAGTAGCCACTGACAGAGTTCAAGGCTCTATAGCACAGCTCGCCTGTCAACATGTTCAGAAACAAATGAATCACTGTCAGATGAAACTGTGCTGTCGACAGCAGCCGCACTTTACTTTGTTTAAACCACTATAATGAAAAAGCGTTTGTAGACCCCTGCTATCTTTCATAAAAGCATTGTAAAATACCCACCATAAGCCTTACACACTGACGGCTGCCGAGAAAGAAAGTAGTGCAGTGGAATTACCCCAACTGTGCAAAAACTAATATAAGTTTCACACCAAGTTCTGCCTTTTTCCTCTTTTTCCTTTGTCCCTGAGTGACAAACCACCACTTGCCAGGACAATCTCTCAACAGAACATTTCTTAGTGAGACACCTGAAGCAGATTCACGACTGTAAGACATCAGCAAGACACTTTCATGTAACGACTGCTACCTCAAAAGATGTTACTGACAGAGTTGTTAACCCAAGGCAGCTAAACTGCACAACAGGCATGAATCCACTGCTGTCAAGTACTTGTCAGGATGGTGTTGTCAGAGGGAAATGTTATTAATTCAACAGGCATTTCTCAGAAATGTGATGTCACTCCACTGAAGCTTAGCACATAATCAAAGACTTCGAGCTCTTGAAATTAAAAGTGGGGACTGTGAAATAGTCAACGTAATTAAAATGCTGGGAATAGTTGTGGAGGTTGGAAATATTGTATTAAAGGTTTATATAACCTTTGCTGAAATGGACATTTATCATGTTTTCTTATTGACTGTGTTTTTGTAAGCACACATAGTGCCAATTCATCTCCACACTAACATTTAAACAACAAAATAACAACGATTAAAGAAACAATATCAATCGTAACACCAGGCTGCTAGATAATTACACTAAGTAACGATCTTGTAGTACTCGGGAATATTACCGAATTCTGAATTTCCTATTTGTGTGTATCCACAATTAAATATGACATAAAATACCAGCACTAAGAGGCACAGCCATTGTATAATAATAAATAAATAAATAGAGATAAACATAGTTGCAGTTACAAACAGGCTCGAGCACCACCTGTCAGATAGGTGAGCTAATGAACTAGTTCTGGCACAGTAACGCTTACATTTGATATGCCATGTTCTCCACCAGCCAACTGTATTACAACAGCATGTTGCCAGGCAACTGAGGTGAGGGGAGACAATGTGGGGGTATGAGGTGTTAATGTGTGTGGGTTTAGGTCTCCAGTGGGTTTTATGAGAAGAAGTAACCTCAGCTACCTTAACTGCCTCAATGCAAATCTTTTGCTGGGACCAGCCACCCACCTTGCTGGACACAGCTTTTCCAACAAGTGCAGTGCCGACAGCTCCGAGGATGCAGGCTTGGGATCGATTCTGGAACAACTATTTGGTTTTCTGAAGACAGCTACCCATCATTATGCATATACAGTAACATATGCCAAGCTGTGTGAGGGAGGTTTTAAAAAGACAAATCGCTGAGTCCATCCTTTCCAACTGCGTGTGTGTGTGGGGATGTGTGTAGGAGAATGCATGAAAGGAAATGCAAAACATTTGACGAAAGTGATGTGGATGAGACTGCAGGTACCCTTGATTTAGCTGATTCACTTTCTTTAGGAATAGACAATCAGCCCCCCCCCACCACCACCACCACCACACACACACACACACACACACACACACTTTCAAAAAAGAATAAACAAACAGATTAACCTGCAAGAGATCAAAAACATAGTCAGCACAACTGTAGACCTGCTGTGCCAGCAAAGAAGCAAAGTACAGTACACTCTAATAAAGAAGGAACTCTCCCACAGACTCTTAAACACAATTCAAGTCTGTGAAGAGGGTCTGGTTAACCGTTGAGCCAATATATATGACTCATTCTAAAAACACATCTAGGCAGTTAGGTACAGTGGGTTCCTACTAATAGAAAGAAAAATCTCTTCAAACTCTTCAGTGGACTAAAATCATATCATGACCCTTTCTTGAAAAGATTTATCTTTTCTCAGGTTAAGGACAGTTTCAGTTCTTTTGCATCCCACAAGGTATAAAATCAGTCATTTAATAAAAATAATAAAGGCCTCAGCCAACTGAAAGTGACATGCACTTTATATAATGGTATCATCTGCATAAAAGTGAACAAACATATATATGTATATATGTGTAAATGTAAACAGAAAAGGATCTAATTTAGTACCCTGTGGCACACTTTTAAACAATAATGAAACTGGATTGCCCTATTGCTCAGGTAGGGCTCAAACCACTTACTGATGCTTATCAAAGCCAATATCTTTAAACATTTGAAGAAAGTGAATAAGAGATGATTCAATTGATAGCTTCAGGCAATACTCCTTTTCATCATCATTCCTTTACATGCCGCTGTCAGAGTGCTTTAACTCGACTTAAACCCACATTAGAGGATAAGGTACGAGACTGAGATTTCACACAGGAACATGTGTTTGATCATCTCCTCCTCCCTGCACCCACTCCACAGCCTCAAAAACAGCCCATCCTTGAGATATACAACTGCACTAAAGGTCAAGTTATTTCAAAATAATGGGCTATTACACAATAGAAAGTGTGATGATCACTTTGGGTTACTGTTGTTTGATATTGTCGGAGCGCTTTCTCTATCATCAGTGGAGCTAATGGCTTTGTATAACACAAAAGGCTAAAGCCCCCCAAGCAGCTTCTAGTGGTGACTAGTGGCGACTGAAGTGATCAGACGCAGTATTTTTGTTAGCATATTCCCATTTGCTGATATTTTTGAGTCTAGAAAGCCACAAAGGTGGCTTGATGAACATCATTACTATAACTACTGTGGTATATACACTATGAACAAGAAGCCACCTCCTCTCCTATGAGAAACTGATTCTGGGATGTGAGAGGTCTGTTCTCCATGAGGAGAAAAGTCAGACAGACCAGGGGATTGATAAGGAGTGAGGCTGGCCAATAATGATGAGATGCTGATGCAAAATTAATAAGACCCTTTCACAATCAGAACTGACCTTTCTGAGTGTTCCCATTTCCCTTGAATTTTAAGTTGCATAACCAAGAGGAAGTTCAGAGGGTCTAATGTCGCTCTAACATTTTATTCACCTTTTTACAGTTTAAGTAAGTTTGCTCTCCTCTTGTCTCACACAAACAAGGTTATTGGTATACATCTTCCTCCTCCTCTTCCGCTATCTGCGTGTTATCATTCAAAGTCCCCACTGCTATGTGAAACAACAACAAACTACACACTGAAAACAGCAAGTTTTGACAAAGATTTGGATTGTGCAATGGAGGACTGCTTGGTTCTTTTGCAAGGATTTAGCCATTTTATAATGCAAGGGTTTGTTTCCGCATGTGCAAATGTTGTACCAAAATAAGTTCCTCCTGGGCTTGGCACCGCCCAAGATGATTGTGACGGGTTTGAAGAAATACAAACAAGCCAAAGCATTTTTTCCTCTACAGCCAGACATTTCTCCAGTGCCAGCACTGCACGAAGTGTGAAGATAGACTTGGCTATGCGAGACCAGCTCTTCTCCACAAACACCAAGTTTCGCATTGACACAGAACCCCAACATGAACACATTCTCTGGTAAGCAGTCCAACTGGAGCAGGTGAGGGTTCCATGCCTTTCTCACAAGCAGAACAACAGTCGTTCTCGTAAGTGCAGACAGCATTGCTTAGCTTATCTCACATTTTTCAGCCAGTCTATTGATTTGAACCAGAACTTGCCACATCTATGTTTTTATACTAGCCAGCCTCTGTGCTGTAAAATCCAAAACAACGTCAGAAAGGGACAATGAAGGACACTTTTTATACTCAGAAGTCTCAGAACGAACATCAGCACCTCTTCAAAAACCACCTCAGTCCAGTGTGTGTGCAACACATAAGCAAGACATTTACTTCACTTGGGTACCTCAATTAGTTCTCTTTTTTAAAGGCAGGTAGACACGGTAAGTGCCTTAACTCAACTGGTGTACCACAAGGAGTAAAAGCAAGCAAAACACTTGATCTCCCCATAAAACTGTCTGCAGACAGGCTGAAAATGCCGTCAGCCACACAAATAAACCGTGCGTGCGTGTCCACATACCTCTTCATTTGCCCTATCAATCATGATCACACAGCCGAAAGTGTGACGACACATCCCATCAATCTAAAGTTGGTAAGAGTGTTTGTACAGTCCATGCATATGTGTTTGTGGTAATAGTGGGATCATCCAGGCAAAACGGCATGCTGACAGGGTATTTATCAAACACAAGTAAACATTAGGATGTGTCTGTAACTACCGTGCAGTCCCATGCACACAGTATTTCAGGGGATCTATGACAGAGATAAAAGTGGAAGGCTAACTATGTCACTTTGGAAGAATATTTTGTTTCACTGAATATAAAATATACCACATACAAAAACAACTAGCACGTGAAATTCCTTTCAGATTAAAAACAAACAGGAGTTCTACATGGAACAAAACCTTGACTGTATATTAGATGTTTTTCACCATAACTCAATCTCAAGTTTTGATCGAGGAGGATTACTTCCTGACGATCTCACATTGAAGAGTCTACGACAAAAAAAAAAAATCACAGTTTATGAGATATTAATAGCTGAGCTGAGAGACTCTTTTTAGTTAACAAGCTAAACTTCCCTGCAAGTAAGCTCTCACCCCATAACAGTGAGACAGAACTCTTCCTCAGACCACAACTGAGAAATAATTAAGATTTAATCAGCATCACTTCATCACATCCACAGTATTATTCTGTTGGGGAATCCCATGCAACGTGTGCAACCAGCGATACCACTCCTGCAACAAGCCTATGTTGGCTACCAATGCCAAAAAAGCAAAAATTTCTGACATCCCACCAAACCTATTTCAGTCCATCTTCAACATCTGTTCATGGTTCAAACTGATATTTGAATCTTTTATTTAGCTCTCACAGTAATCTCTTGCCAGCCAGGTTACCATTGAATCCTCAGGATCTAAACCCTGGTCCTTGGCCTGGAACCTCGAGCCTCTATGAGTTGAATACTGCCCCTTCCTTCACTTAACCAAATGCGGTAGGTAGAAGGAGTAGCACAAAGGTAACAGATAGAGAGCTGGGTGTTGTAGATAAGAGCACAGTGGATGATGCCCCTAGTACAAGCTGTGCAGTTAAACAGCAAGGCCAAACATAAAGCTAGAGGGTGTGAGAGGAAAAATTCTGACAGCTGACATATCGGGAGAAAGTGTAAAGAAACAAACTGCACCCTCCAATCTGGCAGGGATAACCTTTACCTACACCTCCATATACCCGTCCACACTGTGGGTCACACTGTAACACGACCCTGAGGGAAGAGAACTCATTCCCAGCCAGTTCATGATAAATTGGTCAATGTATGGCTCGCTGGCTATGCAAATGTGATTTATTTTGATCTGGGGTGAAGACAGAGAGGGAGCTGGGGCGTATGGGCCAGTATGGAGAGCCCAGTCAAAAACTGCTGCTGCTGCAGTGCATTGGTTCTGTATTGTGAGCAAGATTAATTATCTCATAGTGAGGGGCTACGATAGACTTTATTTTTCCCTTTGTCTCAATCACTTTCTCCACGCTCCCTTCTCCTCCTTCATTTCACTCTATTATGAAGAATCTGTAGAAAGGCATAAGGCATTTTTCGCTTGGCTACGAGGCAGTAAGAAAGCTAGAGGAGTGAGTAACACAGTGTCTGAGTGTGGGCCCAGCAGTGTATCAGTCCATTCAACATGTTGCTAGTGGTGTTTTTATTCAGATTTTCACTTAACTGACTAAAGAAGCGGCTGATATTCACACTGGCATCTAACAAAGAGGACTGATCCTTTTCTGGCCCGAAAGCTGCTCAATTACAGACAGAATGAGTGAATACTGGTGGAATAAATTGACCAGCCACACACACTGCTCTCCTTACCGTGCACAGGTCCTTGTACTGCATCTTCTGGAACTTGGTATCAGCGTTGCCGGCACATAGCTCCACATATCCCAGCACCACTTGGAACACGGTGTTGTGGATGGCCTGGGTGAAGTGCATGTGCAGCTGGTCCATAGCAGTCTGCAGAGACAGCCAAGCACACTGTTATGAAAACTATTAATGTCAGGATGTTACTGACATCTGCCAGTGTGGATCGGTGAAAAGGCAAACAGCAGGGAAATTGGAAATCAAACTTCTTGGAGACACATGCTGTTCTTCATGTTTTAAATTATTTGCAGACGTGTTATGTTAGTTACACAAGATGGCATGAGGGAAAATGAGGATAACTGTCTACCCTGGGAACTGCAGTGTTCAAGTCCAAGTAAAAATGGGCAATTTTGTCTCCAGTTTCCATGATTCACATCTCTGAAACCAGCTTGCAGTGGAAAGTATCATTAATAAAACAATAAGAGCAAGGAACAAACAGAGAAACACAATAGCAGAGACATATTAGTGACATGCATGGTAGCGCAGCGGACTGCCTCCAGCGCTGTTGACTTGCAGCACCATTCATCTCATGTGGAACACACTGAGCCATTTCATCAAAATGAGTCATTATCAGGGGGTCATGACTTAGGGAAATTTTCCCAATTGCTCTTACGTTGTTAAATTTAGCATATTGAACATGATATAAAAACAACCTGCCTCTTGCATTTCTACTTTGGCTTAAATTCAACTATGGGCATTGAATTTCCTCCTTGAAGCTGCATTCATTGAATTTTTGGCCACTCGGAGGCAGCGCGACAAGCTGTTATGGCTAAGCAAAAAGAGCAACATTAGCATTAATTTGGAATAGAGTTTCTGGCCACCTGCTGAATGCATGTCTCTGTTATGGTTTCCACAAACTCCTGAGGGAGATATCAGCTCCTTAAAGCTCAACTATGTTCGCCAACTGGTTGCTAATTTTGACTGTTTGCCGATGGGTTGTGGGCAGGTAGCGTAAAGTGTTTCTCGTACAGTGTTTCTCACTGTGTCTTTTTTGGCTAAATAAAAGTTATTACTATACTGATGTGTATGACTCTAGTGAATAATTTCCAGTGAGAAACATGCTCTCTTCACTGAGAAACTTCTTTTCCAGAGGAGCACAGAGGACTGATAGAGAGCTTCATCACATGGTGCAACGACAATCACTTGAAGCTCGATATCAGCAGAACCGATGAGCTTGTGGTGGACTACACTGCTTCAAATATGGATGTTGCTGCAAAGAAGCTACAAACTGTAAAACGTGGATGCTTCTCACACATCTTCAACCCAGCAGCAATCAGTTTCAAGGTGGATACACAAGATTAGTATCTGACCGAACGTGAAATATGGTCACAATTTCCCCCTCTGGTCCTGAGTTATGGTGTTTTTACAGAACATTTTGATGTTACAGTGAAGCTGACTTTTGACCTTTTGGATATGAAATGTCATCACTTGGTCATTTTATCATTTGTGTGAAATTTCATCATAATTAAAATATGAATTCTTCAGTTATGGTCAAAAATGTGTTTTGTGAGGTTGCGGTGACCTTTGAATATCAAAATCTAATCATCATCCTTGAGTCCAAATCCAGGCTGCTGCCTGCGCGGAGGCATAAAAACATCTATGTACAATCTTGCTCCACTGCACCTTGCACCGTTTCTGCCTTTTTGATTTCAAGTCTGCTAACACTTATTCTCTTTCAAAGTCCAGTTACATATAGCATCATTTTCTGCTTTGCAGCTTCCCACCCACAGTCTCGCTCTGGGACCCTTGTGAAATGAGGACACCAGAGTCGCAGACTCTGGGAACAGTATTAACCAAACCCTACAGGTAATGTGTGTGTTGTTGTGCAATTAGATTTTCTTACTGAAAGCTCAAGACCGCAAAATGTTACCCACATCAATTCTGCTGCCACATAAGTAGTTCAAACATTTTTTCTCTCTTTTCTGAGAGCGTTTCACTTCATCTCTCTGAAAAACACCCAGAAAATTGCTGGCTGTACAAAGCCATCATAATCTCCAGCCATTAGTCTGTAGACATAATTGTTAATCAACTGCAAAGGCAAGCAGACTCATTCTTCTGCTGCTACTTATACCAAACTAGCAGATGTTTCACTGAGACAAATGTTGGAAAAGCACACTGGTTGTCAGGCTCATTAGGCTATGAGCAGCCAGTGCATCTGAGCCAGGTAATGAGGGTGAGAGTGAAGGGATCAATGTCAGCGGAGAGAAAATGCAAATGGTCTGAGGTGGTATGCTGCTGTGCGTCAAAAGCATTGTGATGCTGATTAAAGTACCTCCATCTGAAAAGTCTCAGACTCAAAGTGAAAAAGAGAGACACACAGATACAGGACGGATGTGACAAACAGATCTCGTGCACACAAGAGAAAAAAGGTAAAGAAAGACGAAAACAAAAGCCAGCACTTCGGCAAGAGGCAGTCTGTAACAGCTCCTTGGTTAACTTTTGAGTCCGAAATTTCTTATTATCAAAGTCAAAAGAAAAACATTATTCATTCTCAACAAGCCCTGATGGGGCAGCCTCTGCCTCAAGAATGGCTGTTAATGTCAAGAGGCATACATAGCATATTTATTAACATTGACATTGGTGCAAGTTTAGAATAATAATGACACTCTATGTTTGTAGTTGTTGTTGTGCGAGTGCCAGGACGAGAATAAGGCTCTTTTTCAGTTGCTCTGGTTTTGCAACGATTAACACCTTGATTTCCATTTTCTACAGTAATTCCTCACATGCCCCTCACACATTAAAGCTGCCAACCATAATGTGGAGCAGGTGACATAACTGTGTTTTAGAATGTCCATCCCATTAATTAACAGAATTTACACTGGTGCTATAACAGCTTTACAGTAAAATGCCATGTTTGCAGAACATTAATTTACCCTGTGTAACTCAATTTTAGACTGGCAAGTATCCACACATCCACCAGGTACAATCTGGTCCAGCTCCAACATCCACTATAAGCCATAAGCACTGAACCCTCCTGGACTTTAATTACCAACACCAGTAGGCTCAGCAAAAATGTGCGAGCGCAGGGGTTCAAAATGCTGCATAAGGAATGGAACAGCATCTGTGGAATCATAAAGTCCATAAAAAGTTGGCCGAAAGGTGTTACGAGTTATTTTTGGAAACAGCAGCCTCATCATCATTTAAAATGATCGCGCACAGCTGGATGCCATTTCAGCTTTTGCACGGCCACAAATTCTCCTGCTTTTCGGAGCAGGAACGTAACAAATATTTCAAGGATGACAAGGATAATGTAAGCACATAGTGTATAATTTTCCCTCACAATTCAGGCCTTGACTTACTGTACTACCCATACCAGACAGCACTGGTACACCGAAGCACACCTACTGTATGCAGCAAGCACGGAGTCAGGCTATGAGAAAGGAAAGAAGGATGTCAAGGCACAAGAGATGAGGGCCAAATGAGACGCTGGAGATGATGGAGTTCGTTGGCTACGAAAGAGAGAGGCTGGGTCTTTACCAATCAGTGCTTTTTGACAGCAAATATGAGGGCTGTCAGAGTGTCAGACAGAAAGATGCTCGAAATAAAAGTTATTATTTGTGTCATTGGAGGTTATGGTCTAAAATATTTTTTAGAGAAAATAAAATATTTTTTGTTGTCCTTCTTAAGATAGAGGTTTTACAGCTTCAAATGAACTGCAAAAAACATCCCATACAAACATGTTGTCGTGACTGTGTCATCTCAGCCGTTTTGGTAGCTTATGTTATATCATCCAAGGATTATTTTGTAGAACTAGAACACTTGTGGCTGATTCTGTGACTGTCAGTTGATTGACAGTAAGCAGAGGACAATCACAAAGGATGGCATGCACGCCTTGTAGCCTAAAGCGTTTTGTGCTCCAATGAAAACACCCTGAATTCACTCACTGGAGCAAAAACACTCTACTGAGACAAGAAGGAATAAAAATAACAAAGAGAAACTTCAATAAATAAATTACATTCTCGTGCTTTCTTTGATGGTTTAAGCTTCCATTGTGGCAAAAGGTTGTGAAAGTAAGGAAACAACAATGCTGTTGACTAACTGCACACAAACCTGAAATACTGTTAAGGAGGGGGACCAGCACAGATGACAAGCTTTGAACAAATGCTGCCAATTAATTCCCCATAAAAAAAATAAAATAAATAACAATAGCAATTAAAAAAAAATGACCAGTCAAACATCCGGCCATGTTAAGATATTCCCTGTGACCCAGTAGACAAGTCAAACCACTAACCTGCGTCTTGCCCAGGAGTGTGTAGGCCAGCTGGACCTTGGTGTAGTGCGAAACATCAAAGTGCTTACAGGTCTTCGACAGGGCAACATCAAGCTGTTCCTGGAGCCAGAAATAGATGACAAAGGAAAGGGTAAGGGGGAAAGTGAGAGGAAGAGAAAAGAGAGGGATTATCAATGTTAAGACCAGGATTAGATCGAGTAGAGATGTGCAGATGTATAGCTACCACAGGGCCAAGGGCAGGTAATAGGATGTGGGTGTGGGTATACATATATACTGCTACTGTGTGTGTGTGTGTGTGTGTGTGTGTGTGTGTGTGTGTGTGTGTGTGTGTGTGTGTGTGTGTGTGTGTGTGTAAGTCTTTGACAAAGAGACAAAAAAGAGTAAAAAAGAAAGACACAAGCAAGTACAGTAACGCTGACAAAATAAGCCGACCTCAAAGAATATGCTGCTGGCAAAGTGTAAGAGATCGATCAACTTGCATCCACATGCTTTTTTTCCATCCATATGTTTAAAGCTGCACTTAAACATGACACAATGACTGCCGCTGACACAATGAACGCTCTCTTTTATTGTCCAAAGTACCTTGAGAAAAGTCGAAGAAATAAACTGTTGCCACTGCAAATTGGTGTAATTATATGGTGCGGAATTTTCAAAATTCTTTGGCATTTTAATGGTACTTTATGATGGTAATTTGATTATAAAATCCAGTACGTGTACAATATTTGGCACCCCCCGGTGCTTGCTGTGGCAGACAGCAACGTGCGTCCAAGGACAATGAGAATGAATGAGCAGAAAGCAATTCATTTTCACTTTCCTACAATGTTCAGACACAAACTATTCATGCATATTCTATTTAAATACAGTATGTGCAGGGGGGGAAAAATGATGGAAAATGGTTGTTGGTTCTCATGACTCACACTACCTTCAGTGAAAACACTGTTAACTTAAAGTGACGCCCAATGCCAACTGCATCAAACAATAGTACATACTGAACAGCAGCAACAAAATATCACAAATTATACATCATCTGTGTTTCAACTGTGCCTAATCATGCTTTGAGGACAGATTTCAGTGTAGAAAAATTGCTTCACTCAGTTGACTGACTTTTCTATAAAGGGCCTGGACAGTAGGTGATGGACATGTGTATATGCAGAGTGTATGTAATATCTATGTGAGCAATTGTGGCTCTGAGCACTCTTAAGATGAAGGTGTTCGATACCTAAATCATTTGTGCAAGTGTTTACCTTCGTGATTTTAGAGGATCCTGCTTTGCTTAATCACAAACTCATGCTGACAGGTAAACAAACGAGCGCCTTGGTGCATGGCCATGTATGTGTGGGTGTGCGAGCACGCCTGTTTCTTGTGTACAGACAAAACTGCAAGTAATTAATCTACTGAGGCGCAGCAGCAGCGGTGCAGAGAAAATTGCTTTGCATACAATTTATTACACACAAGTATCACGACACAGCTAGAGATGAAACAGATATAATTTACTTTGCTTGCGCACTCACAATAACGACTTTCTGAACGTGTCAATATTTGGCAGAGCCAGAGTGAGAAAGCCAAACTATCAAAATGTCAAAATGAAGTATAAATTGCTTCTTTCAGATAAGGGCTTCTGGAAAATTACAAGGTTAGAGCAAAATATTATTCACTGCTGAAGGTCTCTTTACTGATATTGCTCTCAAACAATGGAATTAGAGAAAAGCAGAGAAGCACAAACCTCTATTTGCTCCAGAGTATCTTGTAGTTTGGAATTCAATTCACTGTGGGGACAAAAAGCAGGAGGGTTAGCAACTCAATTCTGCAGCAGAACATGCAATCTGCTGAGTCGAATGTCAATTAATCAGTTCATAAGTGTCTCTTTAAGATCTTAATGGCAAATGCAGATCCCAAGTTACGACATCAAATTTTGGAGTCTGTTGCATGAACAAGAGTCAAAACTGTCAATTTCCAATGACATGAAACAGAAAAAAATCAGGCAAATCATCACATTTGACAATCTGTTACCAGCAGTGCTGTCAATCGATTAAAATATTTAATGGTGATTAATCTCATGAAAATCATAGTTAACTCGCGATTAATTGCAAATTAATCGCACATTTTTATCTATCCTAAATGTCCCTTGAATTATCATTTTAACGCTCTTATCAACATGGAAAAGTGGATAGGCTTGCTTTGTGCAAATGTTTTTTACTGAAAACAACACCATGTAGTGTTATATTTCACACTAACATTCTCATTTTGAGCAGTCATTCACATTTGAATGAATCAAATCTCACACAATTTAACACTGTCAATAAACAGATGGCAAAAAAATAAATACTTGGTTACAAAAAAGCCCCTTCAACAACCCTTTCTAAGAGATCAAAACAGGGTGATACAAGATAAAGTTACAAAGTGCACATTATTGCTATTATTGATAAACTAGGACTCAGGCTATAGTGCAGTTAAACCATGGTTTAAACTTTCCTTTCTTAAGTTTCCTTTGAACATAACAGCATCCATCTGCCTCCGTCGAAAGCCATCCATTGTCGACTGGTTTTGACAAGGAGGCGGCAGAGAATTCGCATTCGCCGTGTGTTTGGCCATCAAGTGGTATTTCAGACTGGATGTGCTACGATGATAATTCAGTTCACACCGACAATACGCAGAGATGACTTTGGTCTTGTCAGTCAACCCATCTGGCAACTTTTTGAAACTAAACTTTCCATTCAGAATCTTGTTTGCATCCATTTCGGCATTTCGCGCTTGACATCCACACAAACCAGTAGCCTACTCCTTTACAGCTAGCGAGCAGACAAGACCAAACACGTGCGTGGGGCGTGCCTATTGTTTTGTTTCCAGTTTATAACCGGATCCTGTAGTTTTTCTTTTCTTGCGTTACTAGCAGTGGCCACAGCTTATAAAAAACTACAAGTACACTAGGTCACAAAAAGCGTTAATTTCACAATAAAAAAAAATGACGCCATTAAAACTGATTTGCGTTAACGTGTTGATAACGCGATATTTTTGACAGCACTAGTTACCAGCAAATCTTTTGTATGTTTTCGGGAAAAAAAAAAAAACAAAAAAAAAAACTCAGACATTCAGTCATAAAAATTGCCATCAACCAATTTTCTATTAAATTGATGAATTGAGTAACTATTATATGTCCACGTTAAAAAAGTCATCTACGAGAGCACCACTTCCTCCATTTCTCCTCCTTCATACAAACAGGGCAAAAAAGGATCAAACATACGTGTAAGTGATCAAGTATGTGTGTGTCTGTGCATGTACCAGACTATCACAGACAGAAAACGCCTCCACATCATCGCAGCGTGCTCGGATTTTGCCTCATCCTGGAAAATGCTTTTAACTCAAAAGAAATGACGACTGTTTTGCCATCCCAAGGCACCAGCAATTCCCTTGTGACTCTCCCCCTGCACCGCACCCATTGATAATCGCCCTCTGTTGCACCGTTCCCCGCTTCTGTCCCTGCTTTGCTCGGGGTCCTTGTCCGGTCAGCCTGCTCTTATGTAGTGCCTTGTGAGACCACAGTGGCCCAAGGGAGAGAGTGTCCTTAACAAATTGCTAATTAACCACCTTAGCTTCAGTTGGGGATCAAGCAAGTAGGGTGAGGAGGAGGGAGCTGAGAGGAGACTGCAGATTGAGTCCCGCAGGTCGTTTGTAAAGCAGGTAACGCAAGCGAGCATGCCAAACTGGAAATAAAGTACTGAACAGAATTTGACTGATGGTGTTCACTATGAAAAAAAGCAGCACAGTGTGAAAGAATAGACAGATGTAGGATGATATGTGACAGATGTTACGTAGCCAAAATGCTGACAATAGAGTAGAGGAAGCTTCTTACTCGACTATAAAGGACTCAGGAATCTTCCTTACTACGTCACTCTAACTGAATCCACTGCATTGGTATGTGCTACAGCAAAGATAACACCAGACGTTCTCAGCTACAAGCTCAGCAGGGCAAGTCACAGCCAGTATCCTCAGTGGAAAGTACAACTGGAAGCCAGTATAAAGAAATCACACAAAGAAGCTAGCTCAACTACAGAGGGATGAACCGATCAATGTCAGGTCCTGGCTGCTGAAGACGTGCATCTGAATGTCCATATGCAGCGCCCAGGAGAGTGCTAAACAAAGGCGTACAGCTCTAGCAGCCACACAGAGGAGATACACCAGAGAAGCAGAGGCCAACAGGATAAATGCCCTGTTCATCACAGACCGTTCAAGTGTACTCCCACGCTGCAGTGTGGTGGAGTAACAGGAGCTAAACCAAAAAACTGAACAGTATTGGAAGAGCATATGAGACAAAACAAACATCCTACAAGACTAGCACTCAGGGGGTAACACACCTGAAAGCAAGGTGGACAACTGCTATTTTGCAGAATACAAACCAGTCAGCATCACAATGATTGACTAAAATGAAGGAAAGGGAAGCAACAGGGCCTTCAACGACTCACACCTACTGGTTAAAGGAACTAAAGGGCACACATTAAGGATAATGTTGGACTATTTGGGAAATAAACTTATCTGCTTTTTTGCCAAGAGTTAGATGAGAATATTGATACCATCCTCTGTACCTGCTGAACCTGCTGCTACCCCAGTTGAAGGACCCACTAAGAACCTTGACCTTCCTTATGAACTCTCTGGGCTTTTGAGGAACAACACAAAAGGTCAACTAAAAGTCAAAACTCAGGTGACTACATTATCCAGTCCTCCTGTGACTGTGTATATATTATTATAGATTACATTGTCCACTGAGTGTTCATGTGTGTACAGATGCAGCTCCTCCCCGCATACTGGCACTCTTCCATGATCACACAGAATGCATAAATAACAGATGAGGAGAAAAACCTAATTAGCAATCTGTTCCCCACAGGGAACTCAAGGATTTAAAAAGAGTTACGTGGAAATCAGGGTGTTTTTTCCCCACCGCATCTTCAATTATCACTGGCAATAGGTGTCCACAGGGCCTTGAGGCAAGTTCCTCCACATGACTGCTGACTTGCTAAACAGGCGATGTGTGGACTCCTTTCGGGGTCCTGCCGGATGCTCAGATTTTGTGAGAATGCAATTTTTGCTGGAGTTATGTTAACCACTGCTGCAAGGGTGGCGAGGCAACAGAGTGGCAGGGGAAGGGTTTCAAAGAGTGAAACATGGTTAGTTATGGGAGACCTAAAAGAGGAAAAAGGGTACAGGTCTGACGTATAGGCTCCAAGGTTATACGAAAAGTTGACAATCTGAAGCTGGCTCTTTCATATCGGTCTATTAGACTCGTGTACTTTTTGTTTATTTGTTAGATTGTTTTCTAGACCAGAGACTTCCTAAAACTGCTGCATGCCAACTCCGTTGAGATTTTACAGCAGAACATTTAACATTATTGTCACTGTTTTTTCATTTATGTTAGCCTAATAAAAGAATAAGCAAGGTGACTTGTCTGTCTGTTATACTAACTATTCTGTCCAGAAGCTTATGTGAAAATCCAATTAAATCAAGACATTTGGGAAGCAGATAGCATGTCTGACTAAAAGAAGACTGCTTGAGAAATGAATGCACCCCGGTATAATTGGGGCTCATCACGAAAACGACTGTGGCTGCAAATAAAAATAAAATGTTCTGTCATCCAAGTGTGCAAGCATAACTGAAAAAGTAATGTTGGTGACAACTGGAGAGACAGACAAAATGCTCGGCACTTCAGCTGGATTTGTATGTGTGAAACCAAACCTGGCAGAGTGAAAAAAAACAGCCCCAAAACAACATGCCATTCAAAAGTAAATGGCCAGACTTTGAATACGTCCACCGCTGTTGTGAGTGCCGGCTGTTAAAAGCCAGCAAGTAAACACAAACATGAGTGAAACACCAATAAAGCTGACACATGTGGAGATCTTAAAAATCTGCACTGCCACACAATCACGCCACCTCCAAAAGCAACTGCTCTCCGAAGCACAAAGAGGAGGAAGTACACATCATGGCTCTGAATAAATTGGTGAGTGCTTGCAGTGTCATGTGGGGCAGCTTGCCTAAAACTGTTTGTGTATCTGAGACGCAGAAATTAAAGCAGGAGCCCTCTGCCCTTCTTCCTACACTTTGCTCCTCTTGAACATGCAGCTGAACCGCCCTGTCCTTCGAGGAGATTAGCAAGCCTCAACAAACCACCTCCCTCTATTAGCTGAAGTGGAGGCGCTTCACCTGGAATAACCCCCGTTGATAATTTGTATGACAGCTGGTGCAAAATAACAAGCATATCCGGAGCCAGAGTCAAGAAAAAAATACCTAGAAAGTTAAGAGCTGTGCAATTTTGTATGAAATCCTTGAAATCTTAATTTTGGGGCGAAAAATGTTGTAAAAATAAGGGGGGAAAGTTGACAAGCATTTATGTTATGGATTTTATGCTTTCCAGGAAATTTTCCATTCCAATTTTCTGTTGATTTTGTCGCCTCCTGTGGACAAAAGCGGTAGTGTTTCCAGGGATGAAGACTGCATTGCCCACAAGCACAACCGCCTTGTGTCAAGAAGTTGATTGATGCATTTGTTTAGGATGCAAGTGAAACTTTTGAGACTTTTCTTCTTTTACTTTTTTTTAATCTTTAATATAAACACAAATACTCTCTTTTTCTAGCAACCATCACACAGTCTTCTCTCATCAGATATGAGAGGATATCATGTGATTTGTGTCCTATGATTGAACGAAACTATGGTTTCAGCTTTTAGGAAAAGGTTGTTAAGCGCCAAAGAGAAATGCTTGAGAGGAAATATGTTGGCTGTTGGAGGGTCATGGTTGATTTCATTGTTTTTATGATACTTTAGCCACATGCAGGACTTTGCAGAGCAGAAATAGGAACTAAACCCTGCCCCACTTGACCGTTATACTGAAGGCTCTTTTAAGGTTAACACAGGATCTTCCCATCTGTGTGGCATAAATCTTTTAGTCTGATCAGTTGCAGGGAATCAGATCCAGGGACAGGCATTAAGAATAACTGTGTAGATATATCTCATCTTCTCGCCGATGGTCTTGTTTGCTTAAGTAGGTCATATAGAGGCATCAGTATTAAAGTGAGACTGTTTCATAAGAAGTTAAAAACTCCTTGTAGCTGCTTTAAACCATGTAAAATGAGGAGAAATGTAGATGGTCAATTCAATATGTACAGTATTTATGTTAATCTTTTACTGCCATACAGTACAATGTACTTTATGGAGGCACTCCAGGCTCCATTACACCTTTTTTTTCTTAGGCCACAGTAGAGTTTAGAGTTTATGAATACTGTGCGGATGTGTGGGGGGGTCTTGCTGCCGAACAGATGCCCATGTGGGTTGCTTGATGAAAATGGACTGAGACGGAGCATGGGGCTGTGTAAGTGCCTTCTTGTGAAAACAGTACTGACTTTAAAAGGGATGGGGACAGGGACAAAGGAAGGGCAGGCATGAAACAACACCCCCATGTAGGGCATTCAGTAGTGCATGGATTAGCAAAGCTACAAGGTTAAATCAAAGTGCAGCAGACCTGCAACTGGCTGCTTGGAGAAGGCGACGCTGCAGTCAAGGTTCTAGTAATTTTGGGCAGCGAGTGGAGGTACAAAGTGCATGCTAATGCAAAGCGTGACAGATGTGTGATCAATCTACCAATGTTAAAAACAACACTACAGGAAGCTGTATTAGCATACTGCAAAGGAAAGCACAGGTGAAGAGAGCAATTGAATTCCTATCCGGCTGCCACAGGTACGTTTGATCATTTGTTTGACACTTTGTTTCAGTGACAGGCTGGTTGCAATGGGTGGTGCCACTGGTGGAAAACGGTGCACGGATCTATTTTGCAAACCACCATCGCAGCACATTAAGGGTGCGTTACCATGGACATGCAATGTAATGGTAAATTAATGACACTGCGAAAACAAAAGTGATAACCATATAAATGCAGCAGCTGCATGTGGAGGGAGCAGGAGGAAATGTTCTACACAACAATCAACGATCCGCTGTGCATAAGGTTGCCATATTGATCATTCTGTCACTCGAACAGCACTGTCGCATCCCGTTTTTTTGGCACTTTTTGTCAAGACGTTGGTTGCAAAGAAATAGGAGAAAACCAGAGAAGAAAAATACAGGCCAGCAGACAAGTGAAGTGGTTAAATGTAGAAGCACAGATGCTCAGTGTTGTTTAAAAGGTCTGTTATCTGCGGAGGAAGCGTGCGTTTACACAGAGCTCTGTTGACATGCAGCTCATCGTCTTGTGATGGAAGAATCTGCTCTACAAACAGACCAACACACACTCTTTTGCGCGGTTGACTAAATAGCAAAAATAACAGCAGGAAAAATCGTGTCGGTTATGTTGGCATGTGTTGGGAGCAGCCAGAGATGCTCATTCCCACACACCTCTTGAGAAAATATTCTGAGTCTGTACACGGTCTCGCAGGAAGAGGGAGAGAGCCAGCAATAACGTGCATCCCTGATCAATCCTTAATCAATACACAAAAAGGAGCACTGTGGCACCCACCTACTGCCACAAATTGAGCACAATTACTCAGGAAATCAAAGGGATGGAGGTGATTGGTACTTAACATTGCCAAGCTTGCACCGGTGTACACACACACACACACACACACAATCCTCAATATGCCGTATACTTTCAAACCCCACTCTTATTTTAAACAGGAGAAGAGAGAGGGACGAGGGTTTATCATACCTTTAAATCCGACAATTTCAGGCTCTCATAGTAAGAGACAAGCCATAATATTCAGAAAGCTGACAGCTGCATTCCGAACATGCCAACAACAAACTTCTTAAAGGTAACCGGAATCGCAGAAGAATTTTAAAAACTGATCTGACGTCACAGCCAATGCAACAACACAGCCACAAGGCAACAACAATTAGCTTTACAAGAGGAAAAAAAGTCTCTTGACAAGACCAATTACAGTCCAACATGAGTTCATCATTTTGAAGGAGGCCAATTTCCTAGTTTTGACTTCAGAATGATCACATTTCTATCATGTTTTGATCTATGAAGATCAGAAACCTTTCCATCCACAGAAAATAGAGTCCATGCCTGCTCCCAATTGGATACAACTAAACGTCACTCGATCAACCTGTTTGCATCGTACCTGATGCAGCTGTAGTGTTTGAAGGTGCTGGCAGCCTTCTGACATTCCAGACAGAGCTGGATCGCACCGGGGTAGTCTTCCTCCTACAGGAACAAAGCAGGGAGGGAATGTAAAAAACACAACATATTGACGGGTTGCATGCACAGTATACTCTTTGTCTTGTGTTAAATCAATTGAAAAGGTAGCAAAATACCTTATCACCTCTAGATTATTCTGAATGATGACAGCTTTATGTGCAACTTTTTCTGTGATCTTAAAAGTGGCTGTTCCAGCAGATACTCTGCCGATAACCAGGGATTACATTCAGTGGTAATCAAATCTATTCCATATGCTCCAGCTGACCTTCACAATAGGCATTTGTCAGAGCGTCTACTGTTTGTGTGGGTTTGGCTTTCAATGCAGGATCCATACTGATGTTTGACCTTTCAAGTCAATTCTAAACATATCTCTGCATGTGTGTCGATGCGCGTGTTTGTGTGTGCAGAGAGGGTTACACTACCTCGAGCATCTCGCTGAGTCTTACATCTGTTCTTTGCTGTGGGGGAAGAATGGCAAGAGGAACAGATGAATACAGCGTCATATCACTAACAAGACACGTGGCACCTAGTTCGGCACTAGTTACATGCCTTCCTGCTGTGATCACGTTGGTTAAATCTTTTCATGATTACAGTTAGAGCAAATGATCAAAGCGAAAGAGTGCATGATTAAAACTGAATGCATCTCATTAGCTTTCATTTTAATTTTAAATCATGTGCAGAGGAACAGTAGCGATGATTATTGTAGACTATATCCATTCATTTCACAACTGTGGCATGTCACATAGTGTGTTTATGAACGTGTTTCAGCTCAGGATAGAGTCTTTTAGAAGAAAGGTCAGATTCCAGAGGTGATAACCAAATAAATAAGGAAAATAAATAGCCACGCTTGACAGGCAAATTAAAAAATTTCCTCAGGATTGCGGTGCACATGAATTACGATGAGCTTTATGCAATTAATTCAAAGGATAGCTTGTAGACAACTGTCTCAGTTTCATCCAGCTTTCATTTAATTAAACAGGCGTCACGCTGGATGCTGGAGCAATCTGTGTAGGGCAAAGCACTCATGCTGGCAGGTATTAATTTGGCTTTGAAAGTGAACCAAATCAGAACGGCAACCCATGTAGGGCTCCAGCACAACTACCTGATGAAAAGCATGCAATTACTTGGGACTAAGGGAGAATTTTCTGAAGGAAGGTCAAAGGTCAGGCTCAGCTGTGGGCCAGACTGTGCGTGCTAAAGCTGTGGGTGTAACTGCTGGAGCTACTGATCCTACTTATGGACACTTCAGCTGTTGGGTGTTTCTCTGGTCTGTCCATCAAGACGCTGGTCTCCCTTTACATGATACGAACAAAATACCTTGCATGTAAACTAAGAGTGTAAACTTTACCAGCGTCTTGATGGTCCTCAGTGACTTAAGCAGGCCTGTCAGCAGCTGTCGTCTCCTCTGATTGGCCAGTAGACCCAGGCTGGCTTCTGTGAATCCCTCCTTCGCCACGCTCAGTTGCCTTCGCAAAAGACAACACATACAGGGAGATCATGCCACCAATACATATTCAGACTACTCTGTACTACATTGTGGTGAGCTGTAAACCAGAAACAAAACTTTCAGGCACATGAAGACAAAATTTCTTATCACCCACAACAACATAGTAACAAGTCTAATAAGTCTAATAAGGATATCATATCTAGTTGCATTTTTGACTTTGTCTCAAGGATAGTTTGACATTTATGACCATTTTCTAAGAATATATGAAGGGAAGGAATGCTATCACAAATATGAGAAGAGCACTTAGTATGTAGATGTGGTTTGAATGGGCTATTTCAGCAGCTAGTTCATTTAGTGCACAGATAGTATCTGATAGAAAACTATTACCTCCTTGCATTAGTGCAAATGACTGCTGCCAGCTGCAGGTTAGTCTGCAATGCTGTCACTCTCTCCAGTTCCTGTGAACAAGGAACAAGTCATAGATAAGATATAGTAGCATCTATAAACACAGGAACATGTCAAAGTTAATGCTTTGGGCTGCAAAGTATTTACCATTTGGCACAAAAACAGTATTTAGTGCTGGTAAAGCAGCCCCATGAACTTATTCTATGATGCTGAGGGTTTGTAACATCTGTAGGACACAAAAATATTGTTAAGACTGGTTTATCTACCGTGCTGTCAGTGAAATATGTCTCAAATAATGTAATTTACTGAGCAAATCACTTCCTCCAAAAGTACTGCACAGACGCTCTCACTCTCACTCACACACACACACACACACACACACACACACACACACACACACACGCATGAGATCACTCTTCAATAAGATGCATCCTGCTGTGAGCACTTTATGAAGATAGATAGTATAGATTGTGCTATTATGGTAAGGCATGAATCATCAGCGCTAATGTTTAAAGAGAGAACAACTTTCAAAACATAAAGAAAATGTGAAAACAGTGACTTCCTTTCTTCAGAGCTTTGACATTTAGAAAAAGATCAATGAACTCTGCTCTGAGAGTTCAGTTATTAGGCCACTTCAACAACCTCTGCTGAGAACAAACACTCCCCGGGCCAAGGTAAGACCGAGGGACAAATCGCCTCGCTGTTATATTTTTGACTTCTCTCTTCCTCTCCTTGTTTTTATGCTCTTGATCCGCCAGATGTCATGCCCGAGGTGGGAGATGCTTGTTATATTTGAATGTTGCATCAGCCCTCTGCCGACAAAAGTTCACTGTTCACAAAAAAATGTCCTAACACTGTCAGACATAAAACAACCTTTTACTAATAGAATATCGTCTTGGAAAATTCATTTTCAACGGTTATAAAAAAAACAACAAAAAAAACCCCATCATCACCAAAGTGGCACTTCAGCTGCGGGTACGAGATCAATGAACACATTCAACCCAATCTGCCCTCATGATCTTGACACAAGGACCTTGACAAGTCCTTGGAACAGCACACAAGAGCGGATTCAATAGCGGGCTTTTCTCTGAGGGGAGATGTGCCTTGTGCAGCTGTTGTGCTTTTTCTGCTCAGGGCCAGTGAAACTGAGACTATGAG
This sequence comes from Chaetodon trifascialis, assembly GCF_039877785.1. Taxonomy (NCBI): domain Eukaryota; kingdom Metazoa; phylum Chordata; class Actinopteri; order Chaetodontiformes; family Chaetodontidae; genus Chaetodon; species Chaetodon trifascialis. The sequence continues at coordinate 13,866,403 of NC_092072.1, read as the reverse complement.
ACGACATCAGCACATCATGATACGAATTCAAAGAACTGGTGTCATGAATATTTTTAGGAAAGTTTACACTTTACTAGCAGAGATCAAGCAAAGAACTGCTTGTACATTACGCATACTTAAAAAACATTTATTCACTTTCTTGTCATGAGTTAGATGAGAAGACAGATTCCACTCTCATAACAATATGCTGAAGATAAAGCTACAGCCAGCATCCTGTTAGCCTAGCTTAGCATAAAGACTGGAAACAGGGACACAGCCAGCCAGGTTCTGGTCGAAGGTAACAAAATCACCTACCAGCATCTCTAAACTTCACCAATTAACATGCTAGATCTTGTTTGCGTCATTCTAGCTAAAACTAAGGTATAAAAATGACAAGATGTGGTTTTGTGGGGCTTATGTATGGAGCTATTTCTTGGCAGGGAGCAGTGACTTCACTTTTAGTTTTTTGTACATGTAATCTTTGGACGGAGCCAGGCCAGCTGTTTCCAGTCTTTCTGCTAAGCTAAGCTCACCACCTGCTGGTGGTAGATTCATATTTAGCATAAAGATATGAGAGGAGTATCAATCTTTTCATCTAACTCTTGTCAAGAAAGTCAATTTTTTCTTGCGTGGCTCTGCTCAGGTGCCAAATCCTCACCTGTCATCGTCTGCGCCCTGCCAGTCTGCTCTCACTGAAGAAGCTGGACTTGTCACTTCCTGGACTCAGTCAGTGAATTCTCTGCCTCGTCTGGATTCACCCATTACACAATCTTTGAATATCCATTAAACTGTTAACCTTTCAGCAGTCTCCTGTCTTCTCTGTCTGAGTGTGGTATTTTGGGTCCTATACACTCAGTCAGAGCAGTTTATTCGTGCATGAAACGGCAATGGTGGCCTTGGTACATTCACACATACACTAAAATGTGTCCTCAGGAAATGCCCTTGAGCTCTAGGCAGCGGGAACTGGTTGGGACTGGTCTGACTCTCCAGGTCCCACAGAGGTATAATTTAGAGGGTGAATCCAGCAGATTGATTCACATACTGTAAGCGGTGCAGCCACAGCTGTAAACCTCTACTATGTTTAGACTTAGTAATAAAATGAAATTAACTTAAGCCAGACTCTTCAAAAGGTTCACAACAAAGGGGATCAAGCTTCACAGGCATCACTCAACAACTCCATAACTACTGATTTTACCAGTTTTATTAAAGTGATGGACAGCCTAAGTTGTATAATGATTGACATGCATCGGTAAACAGCCAATAATAGTCTGCAGTTACAAAAGAGGGCAAATCTGGTTGAGGAAGGAGCAATTTTTCTTTCCTGTGTCCGACAAAAACTAATCTTCTGCAGACGAATGCACACACATTCTGGCTCGCTCTGTCTGCCCCTTGTTATGACGCCCATTATCAAGACACAGGTAATACTGTAGACAGCAGTCATGCATTCAGTATGTGCACAAATCCACATCCCAAAACAGCTTGAACACACACATACAGCTTCAAATAGAATCACACACACACAGAGACACACGTGGTCGACATGCTGAGTGCTCACTTTGTAGCCCGAGGCTCCAATTTGTTGTTATTCCACTGCTCTGAGCCGCCTATCCTGACTGTAAGCCACAGTTAACCTGACTGACAGAGGGCTCAATCAGCTTAGCTTATGTGAGGAAATACAGTCACTGGTGGACAACTGGCAGGCGGGTTTTAATGGGTAAGAGAGGTTAAAGAGCTGGTATGCACAATGGAGATAAACTTAAAAAAGGATTTTGAGTAAAGAGAGGCTGAATTCCAATATGTGACAACACACAAATGCTGGTATACAGTAGATCTACACTGTGCATATACAGGAAAGTTCTCCTTCTTAAGTACAATTAAACTATAAAAACCGACTCCTACGATGTTCACAAATGCAGGTGCTGGTGTGGGAAGTGAAGGTCAAGGAGGAGATGTTTAGTCGCAAGGGAGATTTTTTTTTTCCAGCCTTCTTCATTTATATATTCATAAGAGGGCCTCCTGCAACCCCCCAGCACATTGACTATGCACTGGTTCCATGTCACCCATCCGGCCTACACATTCTAATGATGCCCCTGTCCCGTGAAGCCAAGGCCCCCGGTCACTTTTTTTTTTTTTTTTTTTTATAAGAACGTGAATGGAAAACAAAGTTGAATGACATTTCGGACACACAATTACCTGAAGGGTATGTGCCCATACTGGCACTTGTCCACATATATTGACAACCCTGTTTCCTGTCAATCTCTAGTCTCCCCAGTGAAACAGGCTTGAGACCCCCAGGTAATTTGCAGGTATGAGCACAAAAGGTTGGACAAATTACCAGTCTCTTTCACAGGCAACTGGGGAACACAAACAACGGCACCAGCAGCAACGGAGATGAATAAGTGTTTCCAGTGGGACATAATTGAATACCATTCCAGGCCCATTCCTTTCCAGTGGTGTTGAGTGACCCGGTCAGGGCTATCTGGTGCAAATTCATTACAACTTGGACTCCCTCAAGGTAATCTTTCTTTCCTGACAGGTCTAAGGGTCGTGTAGTTCGGCCGCTCGATTCTACACTGGCAGCTAACTGGCAGTTATTTTAAATTGTCCCACTATCTTGCCCTTTTTTTTGCCCCAGTATAACTAGATTATACCGTGTGCTCATGGAAAATAATGTTACAGCTGCCAACTTTAGAATGCCAAACAGCAGGGGATAAAATGTGCAACAAAATGTGGGCACCTGAAATATATACACGACTAATTATTAATCAACGGATGTAAATCAACCAATGATAATGGCTCTGGTCACCATGCAGCCTTCCACATGAGGGAGCCTGATCGCACTTTGACCCTTTCTGAGTGCACGCGGAGGCCACATGTCTCAAGAGGGCAGCAACCGTGATCAGACAGAGCTCCCAACAGAAGAAAGGTTAGTCACTACACAGCTATGAATCACATCAGACGCTTAGCAGCCTGTCCTTTTGAGCTCTGAGGCATGAGTGTACGTGTCTGCACAATTTACGTGTCCACCGATGTGTTAAACACGGCACGCGAGCGCTTGGGAGAAGTGGCATTTCGCCCCGCGGATGTGTTTGTGCAGCAGTATGCGTTTCTGTGTACATGTTTGGAAAAATATCACACGGCAGAGATATGAAGACTCGGGAGAGGAGAGCTGCAGAGAAAATAGTGTGGGAGGAAAACCAATGAAACTCCTCACATAGAAGTAGTACGCTGAAACAAACAAAGAGTAGCGACAGGAGCCTCAAAGATGTCCCCATCTTTCCACTTCCTGTCACGGTCGAAGGGCGGGATAAATCATATGCCAGGTCGTAAACGTTAAACGCAGCTGAAAATCAAGACGCACTCACCATCGCTGGTTTCTTTTAGTCTTTGTGAATGCTAGAAAATGATGTAGTGAAACTTCTTTTTCATTGCGACATTAATGCCATGGACGTTGAAACTGAAGTGCCCCCTGAACTCCACAGGGTATTTGCAGACCAAGTGAATCTGGGCTGCGAAGGGTCAATGGAAGTGCCCCATAAATCCCTGGCAACGTCTACTAATAAGCCCTGCTGTCATTTTGACTCTGCGGAGTCACACGTAGGGTCACAGAAATAATGATCAATTTACTATTCATAGACTGACCTTCAGATGGCTTAACAATGATGGTAATTTCACTGCAATTTCATTACATACCAAATTTGTTAAAGCTGTCAGTCATCCGCCGTGTCTTGCCGGGATTAAAGCTTCTCATGCTAAACACAAATTTGGCATTCTCTACCAAACTTCAAGAGTGATCTCATGGGACGACTGAAGTTTGGTTGCTAAGTCAAAAGACCAACAATCAAATGCAACGCTCACACGCAAATGGTCAAATTTGAGCATACAGCGCTCCCTGATGCCCTGTCAGAATGTTTTTATCTTGAAGCCCACTCGATTCGGCCACAAATCACGTAAAATGCATCCAGAAATCTATACTGATGTTGGCTTCAGCTGCTGCACCAGCATCTATATATTACTTCACAAGCCGAGATCCTTAAATCTCCAAAAAGGTAATAAAGTCACTTCTCTTCCGGTCTATGTGGTGGTGGGTTCAGTAAACTACTCCTGCCACATGTTATCAATGTTTGAAGGGTCAAGAATGTTGCTTTTTGCTGCGAGGCGCAAAATGAATCAGATGAACAAAGGCAGTTATTAAAAGAATCATTCTGACTCATTACTGTAACAAAACGTGGTCTCCTGTGACCTTTAGTCTCTGCTGGATGTGAGCAAAAATAGCCTGAATATCTTCTGACTTGATATAAAGACATCGTCACTCACACTGGTACATTTCAGTTCATTGCACCATCACTAGGCGATCAAAGAAGGGATTTTATGCTCGATGTTCTGAATGAAAACTAGATTATTGCCCCATTTTCCTTATCCACGGATCCAGTCAAATTCCCTATTGCCATGGTTACGGAAATTCTACTTTATCCTGCTGGCGGTCGGCGGTAAAAAAATTTACTAATAGAAATATACTAATAAATACAGTCTTTATTAAGAGGACTGGCTGGGCTAAGAAAAGACTGAAGCTGTTGTTTAATGTGGATGTGAGTTGACACTGGAAGCTTACCTTGACATACGAAGGCTGTTTCTCCAGAATGAGATCGGCAACCTTTTTAGAAACCTACAGAGAGAGAGAGAGAGAGAGAGAGAGAGAGAGAGAGAGAGAGAGAGAGAGAGAGAGAGAGAGAGAGAGAGAGAGAGAGGGAGGAAAAAAGATGACAAGTGAAACACAAAAAAAGGAGTGAAAAGACATTTTGATGTTCTCCCCAAATGTCACTCTACAAAAACAGTTTGGGCAGCATCATCTTGCTATTGAGGATGGAGCAGGAATAACAATCACTGTCTGAAGTCTGCATCTGAAGCACAATGCAGCCAAAGTCTCTTCTAAGTGTCTCCCTTTCTCTGTTTCATTTCATTCAGTGTCTTTCTCCGGCATTACTCAGAAAAGCCTGTTCTCTCTGTTCCCATTGTGTCTTCTAATGTTCTCTCCTCTCCTTTGTGCCTTTTTCCCAATTTGACTCAGAGCTGAAGTAAAATTGCAATTATTAAAAGAGCGTGTGCCCTGTTTATGAGCACAGCAAGCGTGGTCGTAAGATCAGTGTGACCCCCCCTGACGAGTTTTGCCCACCGTTGCTATTAATGGAGAAAGCTGAGGAACACGGAGGGTTAATGGAAATTGGATGAGTAGCAGCCTCACCTATACCTATACTAAGGACCATATAAAGAAGGTTGTTGATCAATATGGAGGTTAACTGATGACCTTCAATCAGGACGTCGAACACATTTCCAAAAAGCTCAAGGACTGTAAGCTGTGTATAGGATTGTTTCTGTCTTCCTACTCTGTCCTTGGATACTATATACTATATGCAAATTTGCATGAGCACAGTTGAGCTGATGATGACCTTCCAGTTTACGTCCTAATCTAGACACTTAGGGTATTTTAGCTATAATAATCTCGACACTAACACACACTAAAGGTGTAGTCCAGTGATTTAGTATTGTATTTCATTCAAGTGTGAGAGGCAGATTAAAAAAAAGGTCAAAATCAAACCAGCAGAAGGGTAAAGTCTGTATGAGGCAAGCTACAAAAGCCTGCATTACCCACAATGCAACTCAATAGTCTCATCAGCCTCTCCCTGCCTAGTAAACACTGCGTCTTTCAAACTGCAAGCCCCCATTTTCTAACACAGGCTTTCTATTATAAATTTGTTGTCCTGAACCCAAGCTGATGATGTCAGAATGATTTAATGAGGGTTATTTTCTCATTCAGGTGAAGTGCCCCTTTAAAATAGGACCCCCAGTGTTACAGGAAGGCGTATCTACACACTCATGCATGTTCAGTCAAGGGCCAATTTCCAGAACTTTATTACAAGGAAAGCAATTTCAAAGTCAAGAGTAAATGAAGCTAAAACTTTTCAGATCTAACTACACATACATGAGCTGGAAATGGATGTGCAGGACAAACATTCATCCAGCAGGATATAACCAACCACGCCTGAGAGTGAGGCATCTCTCCTCCGAGGTTATTACTGTGTGACTATGCCCGCCAACGCGTACACACACCGAGTAGAGTTTCTTCAGTATGTGAGGAGGTGTTCATATCTGCCAGTACGCGGTAGACCAGGCGAGGGGTGGGGATGACATTTCATCTCATGTGTTAAGTATGCGCGGTGGCTGACTCGAGATCTGAACAGATGGTGAATGCAGCTCAGTTGAAACTGCTCATTTCACAGGGTTTGATTGTCTGTTTTTTAACATGCAAAAGTATGAATAAAATGGTCACAGAGAAAACATATTCCGTGCTTAGAAACAGCTCAAGACATTGGACGAGGTAATGAGAGAGACACAAAAAAACAATACAGAGTCGTGTTTAAGAAGCTCAAGACAAACCCTCATCCATTCACAAAGCTGCCACAAAATTAGGCCATGATGCCACCTATTGGCAGCCCGCTGAATGTAGCACACGACACTAAAGTTTTTAGAGGAGGGGAAGAGTCTGAACACATAATGGAAACCCAGCAGTGAGTAACTAAACCCTCCTACCTCAGCCACAAGGCCAAAGTCATTAGCTCTCAGCTCGCCCTCACATACACAAATGGAGGCTAATTGTGCAGTAGCTGGGTTTCGAAGCAAGCGCAGCGAATGCAGTATTTAGCAGATGGAGTCATTGTTGTCCAAAACTGGCGACTGGCAACGGACGATCGTCAACTCAGACACACAGTGAGACAATGAATGCATTTTTTTTTTCCTGCAGGGACACCAACATGATGGACGAAATGGAGGAAAAATGGCATCACAGGAGAAGACAGACTCCTTTTGCAGATCACGCCCTGCAGCTCACACACATCATTTATGAGAAAGAAAACAAAAATGAGCATTTATGACAGAGACTGAGCATGTCTGGACTCGCTCATTAGCAAGAAGACTGCTATATATGTTCTTATAATACAGTCCCATAATAAGAACATGTTTGCTTCTTCTGGCAAGTCTTTACCGAGACGTATGAGGCAATTAAAGCAAAATTAGCTTGCGCTAATTAGGGCTTGTAGCAGTGAAAATATCAAGCAGCTAAGTAATGGTGAAGGTCAGTCTTCCTGATGAAGACAGCCAAAGAGCGAGACAGTTAACCCAACAGAGAGGGTTTCCACTGGTAACCCAGATGATGTAACCCTCACTCCCTTTGAAGCAGGGGTCTGATGCACTGCTTCTGTGCAAGAAGTCTTGATTATGACACAGGGAAAAAAAAATCCAAATTACCAAATGAAAATAACGGTAGAAAAAATGTATTTCAAAGGTTGAGTGTCTCATGGAGCATGATCGACTTTTAAATAGGGTGTTGCTACGCTTGGAGGCTGTCTCTTTCTAATGTCGTGTGCTCTATTTTCACTCACGCACACACACTACCTGAAACTTCCTCTGCACAGCAGGATGCCGTTTAAGCCTGATTTAAACACAGGGAACATTTTGGCAGCCAGATAGGGTTTTGGCAAAGGTTGAACAAGGATTACTAACTTTAAAAAAAATGGAGCGGAGTGAGAGAATTCATTATTGCTGCAGGAGGGGTAATCATCTCCAGCTTTCAAGTTTCATTAAAAATTGAATACGATCATCTAAGTTATTAACATAGCCTCCTCCAAACGACATCTCCGAAGCCTACATTCCTGTGAAGAGAGTCACTTTGAGGTGGAGGGGAACTATAAAGCAAAATGTGGTGATACTGCTCCTGAGTTGTCCCTACAAAAGCACTGAGCGCTGTTAGTCCATGTTCTAAAAAAGATAAGGGTTTGGGTGACAGATATAGTCCATAAAAGCCCTCAGAAGTATAATACAAACATGTGTGTCCACATGAATTGAGGCTTTCTAGCATGTGTGTGTGTTTACATGGGAAATGTGGCAACAGCACACAACCAAACTGCGTCTCTGGGCAGCGACACTTTTCACGTGAGCCAAAAACTGGCTGCAGGAAACAGCTTTTAGACGAGCCTCTCAGGTAAGAGGTAAGCCTGGATACTGTGGCAGAGAAACGGGACAGTTGTTCTCCTCTCTTCCACCACAGAAAAGTCTGGTCTACCCTGCAGCAGATGACTCAGAGAGGGGAAGAAAAAGCAAAGCAAGGGGACGTTCACGTCAACGCGTGTCAACGCACCATTTCACGCCAAAGCCCTCACAGCGGGAGCAAAGAAAGAGCAGCAAAGAGCACACGCAGCACACATGGTACAATACTGTATCTTTCTCACTGTTACTTCACACACAGGCAAGCGTGCGCACACACACACCTACGCTTTACAGCTTTACTAATGGTGTTACAGATAAAGTGTGTGGAGACCTTCCACACCGTGTGCCAGAAGGAAAGGCCACCACACAACAGCCCCGCGGTGAGAATCTGAAAGCACTATTAACACTTCTGCAGAGGGGCTACGCTCTATTTCACACAATGACAACTATGTGCCTCTGTGGGCTCGGACGTCTGTGTGTGCACAAGAACGGCAGTCAGTGTGTGTCCAGTATGAATGCACATATATAAATTACCCACCTGTGGAGACGGTTGTTTCAGTGGCAGCGGGAGATCGGTACACACATATGGCACAATACAATATCTGCTTTAAAAAATATGTGTGAAGGATTTTTTTGCAGTACATTGTGAAATGAATTCTGACCCAAAAATATAAATAAAAAAATCAGCAGCTCCTTGCTGTGCTATGATACCATTTTCAGACTTTCTCCTGTATCTCATTTATATGATGCGTAACACTGTTTTACCAGAAAGGAAAAACCGTATAGCTCCCTATACTGAACCAAATCAAAGCATAAAATCAATCAGACAGGCTCCCTGTTCAGGCAGCAGTGGTGTTTGGCTGCTACAAAACAACAAATAATTTTACCAAACATATTTACCAAGTATGGTACATGTACATGGCACGAGGCTCATGTGCTACTGAGTCTAGGAGGGATGGGAGTGGTAGTTTTTATGAAACATATTAACTGCAGAATTAAAGAAAGCCACTAAATGAATGGCAATAATATCCATCTCCTGGTAATTATTCTGAAAATGTCTGTCTGATCGATGGAATAGCGAGACTTGGACGGAGAAAGTGAAAAAACACAGAGTGCATTTTTGTAAGATGTAGATGTACTTGTATATATACTGTGTGCTTATACTGTATATAAGTTGTGTGTGCCACACACCATGTCTAAGTAACGCTCCATTGTCGATTCAATTTATTGTATTCAATTCAGTGTTTACTGGTATGAAAGTCTGGTGAATGGTGCTGCCACAGTGTCAAGGATAATGCAGTTAAATAATGATGTCATAGAGAAAACAGTGTTTTGCGTGTGTGTGTGTGTGTACATATTGTCTCTTTCTCAGCTCTCATGAAAATAGATGTGTGAAATTGAACATGTGCTGCAGGAGAGAGAGGATTTGAGCTCACATAACTTTAGAGACAAGATGATGTTTGGCAGGAAAAAAAGGGGGCAGCTTGGAGAATGAAATCTAAACAAATCAAAGACGGCACACAGTGCAGATATTTCACAAAAGCCTCAGGGCACTGAGGTAGACAAACAGATAGAGGGGTTGCTCATATAGACTCAGAATTGCAAGTTTGTGTCGATGAGCTTTCTGAGAAACAGAGCTGCAGATTTTCTGCCTGACAGCACACTGGACCAATTACCACGGCTGGTACAACAAGCCAGAGAGAGAGGGAGAAGACAGAGGGCATGTGTGAGAGTACCTTTGTGTACTGTCTCACCGGGCCACGGAGTCTGAAGCATCTTCTCTCACAAAAAGACAAGAAATGTCAAAAGAGGGGACGTGCAGCATATATGAAGGAGAGGAGGCGTGCGGGGGACGGATGTGGCAAAGCACAAAAAAACGAGCGAGCGGTGGAGACAAACAGGTGTGTGTGAAAGTACAGAAGCCTGTCAGGAAAGAGGGTAAGCGGGCGACATCTGCACTGGACTGTGGGGACTGAGGGTGCAAAGGGGAGGAGAGCTGCTTTCTCTCCCACGTGTTTCTATAAATAGACTTTGTTGACAGGCCAGCTCTCCAGTCTCAAGCTGCGAGAACCTGACTGACCTCAGAATGATGGCCACTATGGAAATGGTCCCGCTGCGCGCCCGCAGGAGGAAAACACAGTCAGTGGCGTCACAAGAGTCTGCCATCAGAGTTCAGGCACAAGCATGGTCTGCGGGCACTGGGTGTAGGTCAGAATCATTCGTCTTCCTCAGTGCTCTGTGGCTCAAAAGGACCACTGAGTAACTAATTGACAAAAAAATAAAAATCACGGCGCTTAGGGTCATTAATGTTCCAATCCAGCCTCACACACAGGTGTTATCGACTGGGGTGGGAAACAAGGAGCTGTCAGGCATCAGACAGGATCTTTGGGGTACCGAGCAAAACAATGAAGCCGAGTCAGAACTCTAAGGCTTTTATCTAAATGAGCTATTGGGGTTTTATTTTCCACATGTATCAGTGTTTCACGCTGTAGGTCTGCAGCGTTCGCCGCTTTTCAGTGCACTTTCATTTTCCACAGAAACTATTAAATGGACCTTGACATCAGATTGACTGTTGCTAAAAAGCAACCCTGAAGCTCAATTTTTAAGATAACATAAAGTCCTTAAAGCACTCACGAGAAACAGACATTTGACCACCGACAGCTACATGACGTGCTGATAAAGATGATATGACTGAGGTGGGATTGTTTTGTCAACTGTTTTTTCCATGTGCAAGAATGAAGTGTCAACTTGAAATTTTCCTCTCACTTTGTGACCACACTGCTCCCAGTAATATGGTCGTGTGTGTATGTGTGTGTGCGTGCGTGTGTGTGCATGACAAAGAGGGAGATGCTTACCGCTGCCTGTTGTCTCTTCAGCTTGTCTCTGTACTCCTCCAGCTCCTGCAGGTTCAACTCCGGTGGGAGTTTCTATAATCACACACACACAGACACAAACATGCAACCTTATTGACAGTAATCCCCAAACATGTCTACCGCTCAGCGCAGTAAAAGTCGCTGGTAGGTGTGTGTCAGACAGAAAAACACTTAAAGCAGAACTATTGTCGATATCCAAGTTCTGGCGTTCAAGGCCGCAGCAGGGATTTCATTTATCTTGAGGGAGCATATCTTCACTCCTGAACATCTTCATTTTTCAAAAGATATCTCACACTCGGCATTTCAAAGAGCTTAAGCTGGTTTAACCGGTGCGGCTGAAGATAGCTGCAGCTCTTCCAAACAAAAAAAAACAAAACAAAAAAAGAATTTGCTCAATAAATACACCTTGCCAGATCATAAGTCAGATTAGTCAAGAAGGTAGAGGACGTTATTTAGCAAACAGCAAACAAAGTCTGCTTGGGAAAGAAGATATTACAAATCCATGGCCCAAAGGATGATAGGTAATTACTTTCCCCTTGACTGAGAGTCTCATTTCAGATGGTGTAGCAATACCAAGATAAATCTAATGAGATTTCACACCCTTCCTCTGCTGAGGGGATGCAAACCATCAATCCGGATGTCAATGGCACGCACGCGGCTCAGCAGAAGTGTAAGAGACAGCAGCTCAGGTGAGAAAGAGCTTTAACTCTGCTCGTCAGACGAGGTTCAAAGCGCAGGGAAGCTCATTTATTCACATTAGAAATGCAATATTGCCGTTATCAAAATTACTCAATTGTGGTGGGTTTGATGGAGTTATGAATTTTACAGAGGGGGCGTGGGAACTGGGGAGATCATTTTACAAGCGAACGGTGCTCATTCAGTCGGTAACACGTTCATACAGACAGCATCTGACCTCCAGTTCGTGCTGAACCATGTCGAAGGAGTCGTTAGAGAAGTAGACCTCCTCGATGCTGTCGATGATCTCCTGCTCCGCCTGGGGGTCGATGGGTTGCTCCCTCAGCTCCCGCAACTCCTCCTGAAAGAGGACGAGACAGACCAAGAGAGACAGACAAAGAGAGGGAGAGAATTAAAAGATGTCCTTGAAGTAAACACTTTAAAAAGTTCCAGACACACAGGGACACAAACAGAGAAGGTCCAGAACAGAGAATTACATCATGTCCCAAGTAATGAAAACAACAAACAAAGTCTCTGATATAAACGTCAAGAAAAATACATACAAAAACAGAAGAAGAGAGAAATATGGTAACACAGTAAAAAAAAAAAGAAAAAAAGAGGAGAGATGCCAGGGGAAAGAACAATAAAGGGACGAGATAGGATTAGAGGAACAAAAGGCACAGAGGATTTTAAGGACGAGGTCAAGGGCGGAGGACAAGGTGAAGAGAGGACTGATTCAAAATGAGGTGGAGAGCAAGCAGCAAGGAGCGGGAAAGAGGAGTGCAGTGGAGAAAAAGTGGAAAGGATTGTGGAGTTTGGGAGATGATTGCAGCTTGTTTCGTTGGACAGCTGTCATGGGGGACGTCAGGCGGCCTTGAGAGGAAAGACGAGAAGAAAGGAATGACCGAAGAAAGGCAACGGAGATTCCCCTTCAGAGCGTCTCTGAGAAACATCAGAGCCGTATTGATTAACATGCCGCGCATCCGTTGAAGCTTACTGCTGTCGTGAGTCTCTTGGATGAAGGGTTTTGAACCCACATTCCTAATGAGCCCAGATACAATCACAGGTCAGAGCCAGAGGTGGGATGATGTGTTATAGGGCTTTATTCTTTATTTTCTTACACACGTCACATGTTTTAGGATGTCATCAACCTAAAAAAAATAATAACTCCTCCAACAAAATCCTCAACTTGAATAAAGTGATTCATCCAATGAATCGGTGAGAGCTTAACGTTTTTTGTGGTTGCATTAATGTCATTTAGGGTGCTGTCAGACTGCTACTAGACCGTCCCATTAACACAGTTGCGCGCCTTTCTGCGCAGCGAGCGAGAGAGCCAGCCGTTTCTGAGTGCAGAGAAAATGTTGTTTTTGATAGGCTAAACACCAACAAACCGGCTGATTGACTGAAGCAGAATATTTCATTAAATTAAAAGCATGCTGTGCAATTTTGGAAGTAATTATATCTTTTTTCAACAAATTTTGACTTTTGGACGGGAACGAATCAGAAACCATCGTCTGCAGCCACCACTGGAAATGAATTCCACAAACAGCATGACACTTCACATTTTAGTGTCATCTTTTTCTGCAACTGTGCAGATATACAGACTTTAAACAGGAGGGAAAGACAGAAGAAGCTGCGTAACATTCAAATGTTGATTTGGAATTCAGAGGGAAGCTTCAAACTATTCGGTCCAGCCCCACGGTGTTAAGCAATATAAGTAAGGAAAAGCTGCTGAACTAAAGACTAAGAGTGTATCAAACTACTCCCCATTTACTATGTAGTGCACTGGATTAACCCTGCATCGTTGTATTTGGGGGTAACTACTTTCTGCTAACAATCCCACAATGCTAACATGCTCACAATGTTAACATGCTTATTTATAAATGACATGCACAAAATGCGAGATGTAAAATCAAGCGTCATGAAAACGGCCAACCAACCACCAATGTTGTTTCTAGCATCCTAAATACAACTGAATATTACATTTAATCACAACCACAATGCAAACATATGATGCTAAGTGGCTTCGCTTTATGCCCTGAGTGGAAAACCTTCTTTTAAAGTAATGCTGAGTCGGACAACTCCCTTGTGTGGGATAAATACATCGAGGCATCGGCACATTAAAGCACAATGGTGCTAAAAATATATCGCCGGCTTGGGAAGGAGGATGAATGTGAAATTATGAGATACGTAATCTATAGGCCCATATATGCATCCACGCTCACATAGCCTTCATGAGATAGCAGACAGTGATCAAGAAAACCTTGTTACACACCTGCCTAAGCACAAATATTTTCCCAGCTGCTATCAGCAAGAAGCATGCAGCAAACCCATGAAGTGTGTCACCCCACCCATGTAACTGAGTCTGTCTCTGAAGGTGACAGTGCATCTTGCTGAGTGACATTTATATGAGGCAACGCTGCTGTGAGTAATTTTAACGTTCACAGTCAAACATAGCCTCATTTAATTCAATTACACCGACAGAATCCCTTTTATATACACCATATATACATTTTATACAAGGCAACTGGGAAGTAAAGAATTAAAATGTGTGCATGTGTCTGCACCAGTGTATGTGTCTGCAGTGCACGGATCTTCAGGCAAGCGTGTGCGCTGCCATGTTTGAATCAGGTTAAGAAGTGAGCAGGAGGCCCTGGGGGAAATGTGTGGGTGAGTGCGTGAGATTGGAAAGGAGGGGAGGAGGCAGGAGATCACGCTCTGCCGTCAAAAGGGTGGGTGGGAAATCAGCTCAAACGAGAGGGGAAAGCTAAAAGGGGAGGTGTGGGGTGAGCTGGATGACTCATTGGCAGCGAAAGTTGGAGCGGAAAGAAAAGGACAGAGGAATGAGTGAAACAAAAGACAATGATGTGGTGTCTCCTGTGAAGCCACTCCAATATGGTTAGAGCAATTCACCTCTCCTGAGTCTCCCTCTTCCATCCCTCTCCGCCTCAGTCTCCCACCTGCGGTGACGTGAGGAGCTCTAAACATCTTTAAGTGAAAGAGTTACTGAGAGGCTAACTCAGGTTAAATAATTCCCTTCCTGCTCCGCTGCTGGGGAGGCACAAAGCAAAACTGCGCCCCACGTGTGAAACCAGGCATCAGGCACTGTGAGGCTTTGATCAAATTTCACTTTGAAGGATAAGAGACGAGCAAACCACCCTTCCTCCCCCCTCCGCAAATTAATGAAAATCTCATCTTTGTTGCGGAAATTAGAAATCCATTTGCTTCCACAGTGTGGGACGTTTAACAAGCCTTATCGGAGAATCAAAGTGGATATTCGTCTGGAGCAGAAAGGTGCTCAACAACACGGGGGCCCCGATGAAACAGGAGACCGAATAAACAAAAGGAGGTTTGTGGAAAATCCTGCGAGACATTAGCAGAGAAAGGCGGCGGGGTGAGGAGACTGGGAGGACGGCCAATTATTTCCACTATGGAATCATTCATCAGATGAACAAATCAAAACCTCCTCACTGTAATTAGCGTAGAATATTTATGCGAGCCTAACCTGGTTTATATCCTCGTCTGCTCCTAAACAAGGGTTTAACACAGTTGTCTTCTGGGAGATTAGGACAAAATCACAGCCAACAGCAATATGCAGGCTGCTGTCAGCTGCTGAGTTAACAGGTAATACGATTACATTTTATACTTGGAAGTATGTGATTATTTTTCCTCAGCTGTCACTGAATGTCAATGAGCCCAAAAGCTTGTGTTCTCTTGTGTGTTGTCACGCAGTGGCTTTATTATGAATGCACAGTCAGGCTCTTAGAAGCATAATTAGACTAGTAGCTTATCTCAGATACAATCCTGATTGGGTCTAAAGCCATCACACACAACTGTCAAAGTGAGGTGTGTGCCCTCCTAGCAGCTTCAGCCCCCATCCCCATCTTCAGAAAAAGCATATCGAACACTGGAGGTACTCAGCCAAACATATTTGATCTCGAATTTTTAGGAAATAAAGTAATATTTAGCAGGTGATGCACTCAGCCTGTGTAAATGAAAGTTTTCTGTATGAGCAGTTCTTTCATTCTGATCAGAGAAAAATGGGTATTGAGTAAACTTAGGGTGACCCCTGCTGGTGGGAAATATTAACTGCATGCACCTCGAGTACTGGCAGCAAGGTTATGAGTGAACCACTGTTTGCCTCTGGGACACTGAGGCTTCTGGGAAGACAACCTGTTGTTCCCAACACTCAGCAGCATCAAAGTAAAATAAAATGTTTTGTTCAGCATCACACCAGTTCCAGAGCTGCACTAACCCTCTATCACAAGTACCTTTAGTCCTGCAAACTAATTATTTTTATTATTGGTTGGTCTCTCAATTCTATTTTTTAGCTAAGCGCATTAATGTTTTAGAAATTAGTAATGATGCAAACAAAGGAAAGCAGTAAATCCTCACATTTAAGAGGCTGGAACAAGCCAATGTTTGGCATCACTGGTTTGAAAAATGACTGAAACTACTCCAGTTGTTGCAGCTGTACTTACATCTGTGAGATAAACAGCTCCAAGAGGCCCTTTTTGAAGCTACATCATAATATCTGTTGGAAAACAGTGGATATCCTGTCCCTCAGTAGTTCACTGGATGTCAGTATAACAGATCGTATATGTAGAATTTAAAGAGCATTGCTTCACCACACAGTACAAGATTGTCATGGCTCTGCAGGATTGAAGGGGTTAAGTGATATAATGCATCACAACACCTACAAAGAAAATCCTTAAAACTGACTCGCAGAGGGACAGCAGCTTTGAACAGGGATTGCAAAGGGGAAAAAGGTTTGTTTGTTTTTATCATGAACCCTCAAAGCAGCTTATACCATCTCATGAACCCAGAGAGATTAACAAAAAGGAACAAACACATCAAAGTGATCTAAAATAGCTTGGAACCATTTGGAGTCATTTGAAAAAAATATAAATATATTTTTAATCTGCCACAGTTGTGACTTCTCCAAAGGTTATGGTGCATGTTAGCGTTTGTCATATGAAATGATACGACTTCTATCTATTTCTATCATTCCGTTTTATCAGAGCCTTTGAGATAATATCACACTGAAGTCTTGAGTAAGGTCAAACTTTTATTAAATCTAATGGCCCGCGGCTCACTGACTAGATTTCCATGTAAATTTGTAGAGGGCATTAAGTACACAGCAGCAGATGAACAAGAGGGATCAGATTTTCTCTGTGAGGATGGTTTCCCCTGAGGGTAAACTGCCGCTATAGCCAACACTGTGACCTCTGGATGCACATGTAAGCAGCCTGACATCTGTGAAAGGGAAGTAACCAAATGCTCCCTCCAGCAGCTATATGGAGAAACACGACATAAGAGAACCCGTATTATACACGTGGAGTCATGTGAAGTTCATTAAGTTCTGTAAACAGGGCAAACAGGTAGATGTGCTAAAATTACAACTAAATATTTTTATATTATAAAATTATAAAATACATTATAATTGCCTTAAGAAAACATGTGGAACAGAGCAAAAGTTGCAGAATATATTTGTCACCACTTCCTGTTCATAACTACAGCAAACCAAGGACGGTATCCGTGGTCATGTCAAAAAAAGAGAAGACACGATTCATCAATTAATTGATTAATTGATGAATGATTAATCGTTGAATCATTTTTCAAACTAAAATGACACAAATTCACTGGTTCCAGCTTCTCAAACGTGAATATTTGCTGCTTTCTTTTGTCTTATATTGAATATCTGCAGGTTTGTACAGTTTGTTCAAGAAAACAAGACATTTCAAGGACGTCACCTTAACCTCTGGGAGACTGTGACATTTTAAAGGCCAAAGAATTCAAACCCCAATTCCAAAAAAGTTGGGACGCTGTGTAAAACATGATTTAATCATCATCTGCAAATGAACTGTGTTTACTGACAAAAGTTTCATGAAGTGTTTCTGAGCCCATGCAGTGATATCCTTTCTACAATCATGTGTGTAATAATCAAAGTGGTGAACCTCACATGTGGAGGTGTCCTTGTCGAGACACTGAACCCCTGAACTGAAGGTTAAGCCAGCACCTTGCATGGGAGTGTGGAGTGTGTGTGTGAGTGCAGTCCATTTGTCTTCTCACACACTAATCTGCAACTACAGACTAATTAGTGCATGTTTATATTTTCCCTGCTCATCACTCAAACACCATCAAACCTTCAAGTCATGTCCAAATAGTGACTCGACAGCATCATTTGTCAATCATCCCCCTCATCAGTCCTCCCCCTTACAGAGAGCCAGATGTTGCTGTCAGCTCCTGGAGGATGATAAATGATGTGAGTCACAGCTAAGATGGTTGGAAACAGCAACGGTTCCAGGCAGATTAAGCATCATAATAATCGACGCACACCCTCCTACAGGGAGCAGCGCGTTAAGTAATGCAGTGTCACAGCTTATTGAAAGGATTATTCACCTTTAATCAAAAAGGACCATAGGTTTTGCTGCACACAAAGCCAGGCCTGTGTGGGTCTTATTTCATTCTGCTGAAAGGCCCAACAGCAAAGCAAATAAACTCAATGCATAATATCATCAAATAATCAGCCCTGCGTTTTGGCTGAGCACACAAAAGGCAGGTGTTTGCAGTACACACGGGAAGCAGAATTCATCAGAGAGTATCAGTAGGCTGATATAATCCAGACTACGTACATCCATACTAACTCTGTCCCTTTTTTTCTGTCGACCTATTGTATACTGTGCTTATATCACATAAGATAAACATAGTAGGGTA
The DNA here is from genome assembly GCF_039877785.1 of Chaetodon trifascialis. NCBI lineage: Eukaryota > Metazoa > Chordata > Actinopteri > Chaetodontiformes > Chaetodontidae > Chaetodon > Chaetodon trifascialis. The sequence goes on along the minus strand of NC_092072.1, from coordinate 13,848,119 downwards.
GTTAGATGTACAGCAATTTTTGGGGCCATGAACAAAAGTGAATATTTCAGGCATAAAACCAGGGTGTTTGATGTCTGCATATCAAGTTTGGCCACCTGATACCAGTCCCAAAGCCAGGGGGAGACACGCACTCTTTGACAAGACACAAATCTTTCTGGAGACACTCCTCTCTGCTTTCATTCAGGCTCTAATTACACGAGCTCATTGCCTAGTTGTCTGTAATAACAGGTCTGGCAGCATAATTGTAATACTGTCTACAAGTCTTTATACAAATACGAGACAATGACATCAAATTATTAGATTAATAGATAACATGTTTGTTACCCATCAGGAGCCTGTATTTACTGTTTATTGTGACAATAGCATCAAGCACCAGCCTCATCTTTGATAAAAGAGACAGCCTGTGTTTATCGCACTGCTCTGTCTTTTTCTTTTCTCATGACAACAGGACCTCACACAAACAACAAATTAAGACTTTCGCAAACCCTCATGGATCAATCGACAGAAAAACGCTTCTGTTTAGTCTGATCTTTTGCAGTATTTGCTGGGCAGCAAATACTCAAACGGTCCATCAGCAAAGCACGCAGCGAAGGAAAATTCCACTCACATTAAGGCTAAAAGAGGGCGACAATCACAACAATGTCAACCATTAAAAGCCAAGTCTTTCAGGGGAGAGAAATTGCATGTCTGCTTGAATTGACCTGGCTGATATCACCCCGCAAGGTGAACAAATAGAGTTGGTCACCTTCCAAATTGTGCTCAGGCACAACAATGTAAGGTCATCGCAACAAGGCAAAGTCACAGCAAGGCCAGCAACTAGCAGCGCAGTGAGGTTTAAGTAAGTAAGTGACGACACATTATATAGAGCCACTCTGCGGCTACGCTCTGTCCGCTCTTGACAAATTGAATTTGTACAAGCCGATAATGGTAAACGCATCATGTGACTAAGCATGACGGACTGCATTTTCATTTCTGCCCTGCCACAATGATGAAATACTATTAGAGCAGACCATATTTCACACGCGCTGATGTGAAGTGTGTCCTTAACTTATATCAATGTGAGCCTACAGCCTCTTTACACTGCTGTGGAGAAAAGCCAGTGAGTGTGGTGTTACTAATGCCAGTTACAGGAAGCAGTTCAAAATGTAACACAATGCATGGTGGAAAGTGCTCCTACTGACTCATGAATTATACAGCAAGTCTGGTTCAAGTCTAAAACCACTGTGACACATTCAACCATGTTCACTATAATTGATATAACTGAGTCTGACTGGACCGGGCTGCTTTAAATAATATGTATGATCAAACTGTCTAATATTAGTTATTCTATATTTGATAAAAGTGCAGTGCCTAAGGTGACAGGTCAAAAGCATATTTTTACATGCAGATTTTGACTTTCACAATGAGGAATGAACAAACAGCAGCATATATTTTTTAGTTGTCAACAAAACTGTGACAGGAAGCATTCAACGACTTAGACCAGACTACACGATGAAAACTGTTAAGCCCATTTAAATGTCTGCTATCACCTTCTTCATCATTAACTGTGGTGAAATATAGTCTACTTTGACGGGAGAGGTTGATTTTACACAACATGCAGCTCAAATGCATTGATCAAAACAACATCAAAAGTATACCTTGCTCGGGATCCTCAGGTTCTCCACAGGACTGAGGTCTGCCATGCTTTCTTGGGGGCTTTTCAGACCCTGTCAAAATAAGACACACCGTTAGACCCCCAAAAAGTCAACACTAATGCTTATTTTTTTAAGGTGTAGTCTGTCCCCGTTGTCACACAGCTTGCTATTCATCAACACACTAATGCATACAGCAAAAAAGTGGAACTGACAGACACATTATTGAAAGCGATATGCTCTGTTGTGTCCACTGGCGAACCAGTGAGTTCAGCACCACACTGAGAACTTCCTCAACCGCCCAGTTTCCACTGTTGTGCCCTGCTGCTGTGCTTGTCTAATGGTAAACTCTTACAACTAGGGCGTAAGGATAAGTGCCCCCATGCATGTATTTTATTCATATGGGCTAAATAATTCGTTTCAGTGACGAAGTCTTTTGAAAAAAAGCTTCTCTTACGCGGGCTGAATGTGCTTTTTAATGAGCCACACGATGAGCTGTCAAATTAGCCAGTTAGCTTAGCTAGCCGTCATGCTAGCTACCTGGAGCTGTCACAAACAAACGGCCGGAAGCTCTTTTTCGGTGGACTTGCTTTGCTCACCTGGCGGGCCATGAGAGACTTGATCTTCTGCATCCTAAATCCAACCTGTGTCAGTGCACAAATAAATGAGTACAGTTACAGTTTTGTTTTGTTGTCAACGAAGAGCCTCCATCACTACGAGAAGGAAGCCATAGTTAATTGTCACGTGACCGATACGGCAAGAAGCGGAATGTTTCTGAAGCATCCTGGGTAAGGTAGTCTTTCTTCGGAGGCGTGGTTGTGATCTTAACCCCACACAATCCCACCACTGTGAGGTTGAAAATATGTGGATGAAATAGAAAATACAGGTTGTTCTTAATACAAAAAATACATTAATTACATTTAAAGTGTTGTAATGCATAAACATTGCAATACATGTAGGTCTATTGCTGTCTCACACCACTGGATGGTAGTAAGTTAACATCACAGAGTACACAAAATACTAGACAGCAAAGGTCTTATCTGTCAGGTGAGACATTTTGACATGTCACAGAAGGAAAAGTCCTGATGTAAATAATAACATTGATGAAGTCTCATTTCTATTTTGCTGCTTTGGTGTCAGGGTCCTGGTAGGGTGCGTGCTGAGAGCCTGGCACAAAGTCATGGCTTACCAGGACACTTGAATAGAATTAGATCATTAATGTTATCAGCTACACCTGGCCTACTATCAAAAGTCAAATCCTCTGCTATGAAAGAAAGCCCATGGTTACTGATGATGATGCTGAAGTTAGTTTGATTTATCTCATTAGATGGCTGCATTTATTTTTCTATATTTATATCCAGCTTGAAAACACACGATCATCTTATAAAATATGATACATGGTCATAGATTTAACTTTCCAGTACTATGTAAAGTTGTTAAAATATTCCTGCATCAGCTACAGTAAAGTATAGTTAACAAAATGAGTAGTTCTTCCACCACTGTTTGTGGCTTTCTTCATACATATGAGATATATGACATTTTGTATGTTTATGTAACCCACTAGTGCTCAGGGAAGCCTCTCCAAACACCCAGGGACTCTGCGTTGTGTTTTGTTTTGTGATAGGGTGTTGTGCAGGGAGGGAAGGAACATGGGACACAGGGGTTTTGGATCATGGCAGAGAACTGATGTTCTTTATTGGCTCACACTTACAGGCTGCTGGCTTTATCACCTTGCGGTAGCAAAAGCCAATATTCTCATAAAACACTGTATTACATTGCAACAAATATGTAGTACAAAATAATAATTTAACTCTGAAAATAATAAATTACAAAAGGTTCAAATTAAATAAGGCAGAAAATGACTAATGACAAACTAATGCTTTTACTGCATCCTTTCCGCTGAACAAGTGGACCACTTGTACATAGTACGATATTCACATATAAAACAGGAGTACTCACTTCTCAAACCCACGCTAATGTATACCTGAACTTCTTAATTAACATATTAGTTGAACAAATTAACATAGTGAAAGTTTCTGACACAGATATTATTAAAAATGCAGAGAGCCACCATAAACCACGCTCAGCAAAAGCAGATATTAAGTATTAAGTAAGATGACAGCCCCCATAGAGCATACCTGAGTAAACTACAGTGTCCTGTAAGGAATAAAACAGCTATTACAGCTACATTAACAGCACAACAGGGGCTACTGCCTTACATCTATATACACCAATACAGTGATCATCTCATGCCATCCATGACATGTTGTCATGTAGCTCCAACTCTGCCGAGCAATTAGACCCAGCCCTGCTTTGTAAACTGTTCAAAAAATTACAAAAAACGGCGCATGCAGACCTATTCGACCTGCTTTGTAATTGCCCCTTTGGGTGTTATTTCAAACAGCGCTTGGTTAAAGGCGGGCAGCATGCACCAGACAGCAGGCACAGTGAGCTCTAGTTCCTGGTTAATGATGCCTCAAGCTATTTCCCAGTCAAATGAAGGTGAGGTCGATCTCCTTAGGTGAAATTACTCCACTGTTGTTTGTTAGGCAGTCATCCACAGTGCGGAGCCTCCCTTAAAGCATACACTGAGACGGAACAGATGGCAACCTCTAGCCGGAGATGCCACCACAAAGACAAAGCACACAGCGCTGGTCAGTTCATATGCTATAATTAGAGCTAGATTCAATAAACTGCTTGTTGTTATGCAAGGGAGCATCATGACAAGTAGCACTTTATGACTCAGTATGAGGTTCAGATATTGACGGTTTATGGTCTTTAAAAACATATCAGTGATCATTTGCCTTTGTGGCATATATAAGCACAACGGTAATACAATATTTTCAGATTATTTCAAACGTTTCAATTTTAAAAGTTTCAATGCTCGACCGGATAGCTTGTCAATTTGGACATTTTGTGTGCTGCAGTATATGATATGAATTTGAATGGAAGCACTCGACACAAGAGTGACACATTGGGGACGCAATGTTTGGATAATAAGCAGAATCATAGCAGAAAGCAGCCTTTCAGTGATACGCTTTTCAAGGTGGGAAAAAGAACAGAAAACTGAGTGCAGGAAGCTTAAGAAAGCATTTTTATGTCTGGTTCTCTCACTGCTTATCTGTGTCTTTACCCTTCTCATCCCTTCACCTCCTCTCTCTTACACATACACACACAAATGCACACAGAGACAAGCAAGCACACACATTTTTATCTACTCGTGACAAGGTGTCAGCAGGAGCAGGTGGAGGGCACTCTGCCACATGCTGAACCATCCGTCTGTTGCTGCCCGTCTCCATATCACACCAGGTACACAGCATACCAACACAACAAAGCTGAGACAAACAAGCACTCTGCAGCAATTTCAAGATGACAAATACAACTCAAACACTTTATCAGAGGAGAGATCACAGCCAAGACATCGGACAAAGACTGACTGTGAAGCCGCAGAACAACTGACATCTCTACTGGCTTCAGCTTTTTTTTTTTCAGGATCTGTGATAAAAATGTTCATTTCAAGGCCTGGCTGCAATTGTCATTCTAAGAAAAAGACATAAATGCAGAAATGGCAGAATGAGACGTCTTTGTCTGATTATGGGCAACAAATACATATTTAAAAATGAGCCAGAATAGTAAACAGTTACATCTTTAATAAAGTACAAAACAAACGTGAATGCAAACTGTACAATAATTTATGAATCATTAATAATTTTTCCTTGTTTCAGCATTTCATTATATCCATGTTGAGCAGAAGAAATGCTACATCTCAGGAAACACGCAGGGTTAAGTGTTTCTATATGAATAAATAGATTTAAGCATAAGATAGACATAGAACAATAGAGAACCTGCGGTATCATCCATGTACAATATTTACACATATACTTCATATATATATTTCATTCAAGAAAATGCATTCATTATTATAACACTTGTATTCTCACAAAACAGACTCTCTTTGACGGGAATGTTAAATTAGAAAGATATTAATGAAATGGCAAATTAAACCTCAGCATCTATATTAGGCATGTGTTTTAAATGGTAATTATGGGAATTTGGGTACCTTATAAGATCTTCAAAATAAGGTTAAAATGGTTACTACTAACTCTCTTGGTTTAACATTATCCCATTGATCTTCATTTCTAAACAAGTTACGCTTTCACATTAGACAAAAAAAAAAAAGCCACACATACACTTTCATCTCACAACAATGTCAGCAAAAGACATTTCACATCTGTCCCAAGCTCTGGACATAAACAGTGCATGATCAAGTTGTGTACTCACACAAGTCTCCTTCATCCCTTGTGCAAAAAAATTGGCCACCAAAACCAGTGTTTCAGAGACTTAAGAGAATAAAGCTACACGAGAGTCTTCAAGTGAAATGTCTGTCAGTTACATGTCAACTCTCCAGCTGGAGTTACTTCAGCAAACTGTGACTGGGGGTTTCAGGAACATGTCTGATCACATCATAGATGGTGGTGTGCATATCCTGCACTGACCCGAGGCGAGCCAGAGATCTGCACGATGCCTGCAGGACAGTTGCATAGGAAAATTAAAGCGACATGCAACTGTCACACAAAAGCGTGAAATCTTACTGCATTGTCACTGAGTCTGTGTCAGTGTACAGCATGTTGAGTACCTGAGCTGATTCCATTTTCCCAGGTATGGAGACAAACTCGTAGATGCCAAAGTCTTCTGTTGCATCCTCGTGACCTGTTGACACACAGGTTTTAATGGCAGAACAACTCTAAGGTGGCAGTAAGTGCATTAGTATGTGTTCAGAGTCAGACTTTACAGTAACACGATGAACGTAATGACACCATAAAACCAAGACCTGCTTTTCAGTTGGAATCAATGAGACATCCTAACTTTGCTTAAATTTCTGCTTTAGGCTGCTCCTGTGTCAAACCTGTTTTTTAGGAGGGACTTTCAGCTTAATAGAACACCAAAACCCTGTTCATCCCTATAATCAGCCCCACAATTATGATGTAAAATTATATATATATGTAGATATTACATATAATGTGGGTGTCCTTGATGGCTGCAGTATTACCTGAACGATGTGGTCGCTTCTGCTCTGAAAGCGGTCTGCCAAAAACAAGCAAATACAGCTGTTAGATGAACTCCATGTATACTAAAAACAGTACGGTGTGGCTGATGCCTGAACTAACTTCATATCCAAGGCTCTTACCTGTTGTAAATGCTCATAAGCACTGTTGATAATGGAGAGAGAGACAGACAGGGAAAGAATGATTCACAGATGAAGACATGGCACATTTTTAAACATTAACTTCTGCAAATGCAAATGCAGTAGTTATTTTGCCCTGGTTACCTTCTGTTTGACTGACATTTGCAAGTTGTTTGCATTTATGATTAGCTGCAACATGCAGATTTCAGTACAGCCAGCAGTTAAGTGTTATCTCATCATTCAGACATACGGATTTAAAACATGGAACATGCTACAGGTTGCAGGACTGACTGTGAGGGTTTAAAAAGAACTTGCATCAAAGCAGGAGAATAAGACATTTATCTAACCTCTCTTAGGATGGCAGGTTCTCCTGATGAAGAACAGCAGCATACAGCCAATGATGAACAAAGAACAGACAGTAATGGCTGCCAGAGGGGATAGAGAGCTGCCCTCCTGCATGTGCTTCTCTTTCCCTGTAAACAAACACAGGATGGACATTAAAATCAACAACCATTTTTACCCAAACTGATTACATGGCTCTTAAGATGGCAGTGGCGGTCAGTTGGTCCACTACTTTGGTCCAGACAGAAAGATTTCAAAGTTGGATTTCATGAATTTTGCAGGCATTGCATTGTTTTTGGCGTCTCCTTGACTTTCCCTCAACTGTCACCACTAACTATGGTGAGAACCTCTGATCTAACGCCATCACCATGTCAAATTTTTTAACTTATCCAATACTTTGTTTTATGACCAAATACCTTCAAACTGACATTTCCATTAGCTCCAGCTGTACATTGCGGATCAGAAAATGTTAGCATGCTACCAGGATAAAACTAAGATGGAGAACGTATTGAATAATCCCTGTCAAACAACAGCATGTTTGCGTTGTCACGCTCACAGTGTCACATTTGGCTTAAAGCACGAGCGTGCGTAGCCTAAGTATATCCTCACAGCAGCTAGCATGGCTGGCGTCATTAAAAGATTAGTCATCAGAGGATTCTTTGGCTGACTTCATATGAGATTTTGCTGTCAATAAAAATGGATGCTGTCGTGACTTCTGTTGACTCAATAAACAGCATTTGAAATCAGAGCCAGTATCAGCAGTAGGCATCAGTGAGTCTTTCTCACTATCACCAAGACAACATATCAATGTCATGTTCAGCACACAGAAACTCCACATGTTATAAAACTTAGTCAACAAATACAACAGCTGTTAGCCACTGTTTACTTTCCCAGCCACTGAACTCTAATATAGGCTGCAGCCGCTGGAACCTAGCAACTGAGATAAAACCTGAGTTTCATAATAGCCATGTATATTTCATGTTCAGTTCATAACCTGGTTTCACTTTTCATGCTATAGTATTTTATCTACGCAGCTGTTCCCAGAGCTGGCTGGTGGTTGTTAGTGTCAAGATACATCTCTCACAGCTCATAAAGCTCTTCTGCTTTTGGCACGACACACTGTTTACAGAGTGTTTATCTAAGAGGATTCCCAAAATCTACCCACGCTCTGCTTCCTCTTGCCATGTTCCACCCTCTACCCACCTGTTCCTAAACTGGCCACCACCAGAGTAAACTGGGCCTCGTCCTGCTTCTGTGTCACGTTGTTGAAGGCGCGGCACAGGTACTCTTCAGCCTGGGCCAGTCTGTAGGAGCGCACCTCCAGCCGCGGGCCCTCGGTGATGACCTGGGTGGCGTTGCGGCTCTTTGAGATCCAGACGTAGCTGTTGGGTGGGTTGGAATCAGCCTGGCATTCAAAGAACACCAGCTCTCCGGGGTTGATGGTGAACACTTCTCCTGTCCGCAGGCCCTGGCCCGAGTTCACCTCCAGGTTGTAAGGGCCATCTGCAGGGGCCAAGAGTGGATCAGGGAAACATGACAGTTTGCTGCTAATACGGTGCTTGTTGTACAGACTGGGTGCTTTTCTATGAACTGTCTCATTTTAATGCATCATGGGGCGGCAGGGTCATTGGTTGGTTATTTTAACGGATAGTTAAATGCTACTGAATGCTAACACGAACATGCTCTGTCTATGCAAACAGAAATGATGAGAATGCTAATCGTGGCGCAGTTCTCTATGCCAAGTTATTAGCACACCCGCTGTTTGAGCACACTGGCTGAAGGCGCTGGGAAAATGAAGGAAGTTAGATGTAACACAAATTGTACTAACGTCTATCTTCCATCACACACATTCAATCAATTCATGGCAAGACTGTGCGTGTTCTGGGTGCAACCTCAGAATTACAAAGCCAGGCCAGTTTATCGGCGCATCTACACGTGTTTTGTTTGAACAGAGGAGCTCTGTGAGATAAGTCAGCTCCTATGCAAATACTATCAGCCGCATGTTTTCAGTTGTCAGAAAGAAGCCTTAGCACACAGGCATTTACATGACCTAATACCTCCCTGTAAAAGAGAAAATACAAATGTATATATATATGTATCTTGGTATTAGTACAGGAGCCTTGTGACAAATACATCCTACAACCAACTGTTTTTGAAACTGAACATCACAGGTTATTTTGACCCAGTAATTTTAACAGCTCTGCTCCCAGTGTGTGCCAAATTAAAAAGACTTAAGTGAAAGCAATTACATCTACAACTTGACTTTTTTTGTCTGCATTGTTACTTTATAGTAAAATGCATGTGTTTGGTTCATTGAGGTCCATCCTGTGATTACACGCTAACAACAGCTTGCAAATGAAGGCCACATGATCCTGCCTGATAGAGATTTTGGCAGCCATGGAGGTACAGTACAACACATCTGATTCCAGCACCTGTAAATTAGCCAGGCATTATGGACTTTGTTTTGTTATCATTTACAGCATGTCCTAACCAGAAAAATGTCCTTATTGGTTCTAAGTAGGTTATTAGGACCTACATTTATGTATATTTTTAAGCTGCAAAGGAAGAAGTCTGGTGACGTAATATAAAGAGCAATGAAGTCTACATGTGGAAAGAGGTGACGTGGATGAACGCAAACTTTCACCCACGAGACCTTTGTTCATGTCTACACTTGCAATATCAGGAGCTCTTGTTGCAGGGAAAGAGAAGGAGAATACAGATGGATGCATCTACTCACAGTAGACATTGAGTTCCACAGCCCTGCTCTGCTGATCCTGGCTGACTGGGTTGCTGGCCACACAGTGGTATGTCCCCTTGTCCTCTTTTCTCACAGGACTGATTAACAATGTAGAGTTGTCTTGGGAGAAGTGGTATCTGTCACTGGGACCTAGTGAGATGTTGTCCCTCAGCCACTGGAACACAACTCTTGTTCCTCTCTCAACAGAACAAGTCCAGGTAACGTTTGCCTTGTCCTCGACCACTGCGTACGACGGGCTCTTCTCAATGACTGGGATGGACACGGGCACTAAGGAAAAAATCAGAAATGTTGGTAAATTCATGGCAGTGTCTATGGACGACATCAAACTGGTCATGCTGATAGGAAAACACTCACCGTCCACTGTTACATGCACAGTTCTCTCCACCTTGATAACCAGTCCTGTCTTGTTATAAAACTCTATGTTGAGGTTCAGGTGGTAATCCCCCTCATCGTCCTTGTTTAATGTCTTGATCAGCAAAGAAACGTTGGGCTGTCCAAAGACGAGGCGGTTGCGGTACATCATGTCAGTGATTGTGGTCTCTTTGGTAAAGGTCACCAACGTGGCTCTGGTGCCGCTCGGCCTCATGTAGGACCAAGTTCCCTGGATCTCAGCTTCATCCAGCTGGAAGTGGGTCTCAACAGACAGGAGCAGGGGCTTCCCTTCAATGCCATGATGCACTAATGAGGGGATGTGGATGAACTCAGAGCTGGCTTCTGAGGTGGTCAGAGAAGATGAAAAGGGAGGAAACAAAGTAAAGCATATGGATGTGTCAGCAAATTATACATCCAGCAGACACATAGTAATATTATCATTCGTTTGGAGTTGTGTTTCTGGCCACCTGCCAAATGTAGTTCCAAGTTTCACTCTCTTTTTAGTTCTGTTCTTGGTCTCTACCAAACCCTGAGGGAAATATCTGGCTCTTAAGCTGCTAAATGCTCTGCTGCGTTCACCAGCTTTTCACTAACTTTGTCTATCTTTTGGTGCTGAGCAGGTAGTGGACAGTCTGGTTTTAAAGCTTTTTTCACTGCTGCAAATAGAAATGATGAGAACAGTGAGAATGAGCCAAAACAGTATGTTCAGGTGATAAATCTCTGGTTTGTTACGACAAGAGATCCATTTCACACTACACATTGTTATTCTGTAGAGTGAAAATATTGAATAATGAAGCTTTAATAACGTATAGATTATTATACCAATGAGTGTATGTAAGTGTATGTATGCCAATATATTAGTCTGGGCATGTAGGCCACTGAAAAAAACTTGATAAGACTGAGACGCTGTCACCATTTGTACACACTCTTTGATAGCGACCATAACACAGATAAAGATCCATTTAATCTGCATTGAATAGTACGACACATATAATGCTGCTTCACGGCTTTCATGAAGGGGCTTGACAATAATTCAATATTATCATTTATCATCAGCATTTACTTGCATTTTTGGAATAATATGATCATATTGTGTTATCATTTGCACAGTTTTTGAGTCCAAATGATCTAATTTTAATCATCACAGAAAATTACTTACAAAATAAAACAAAAACTGATGAAAAATATTGATATTCTTATTGTGCTATTGATCAGATGGAGTGAGGGTGACAGAAAGAAAACAGGGCTATTTTAAGAAAGAACCCAGTTCTGTTTTGTCTCTCTAATCTCATATTCTATATCCTAGTCTTCACATTGTACAGGTCCTGAAACTGAAGTGAGTTAATATTGACCCAGCTCACTGCAGAGTGCCATTGTTGCTAGACAAGGATGAGACCTGTCTCTTTGATCCCAACTTGTCCCAAAACAAACACTTGGGCAGTTTGAAGGGACGTTGCTATCTATCAAAGCAGCACAGAGTTGCAGGGCGGTTTATTCTCTAGTAACCAGCTAAAAACACAGAGAATGGACGGAGTCATGGTTGTTTTCCAGCAGCTGTCATTTCAACTGCTTCAAGATTTGATCTAGTACATAGCAATGGTTTTCTTCAGTATGCCGTGCTGATGAAATGATGCAACCTATCTTTTATTTTTAGCACTCTTGAATTTAAGGATCATTAATATCAGATAAGACTTTTTGACGACTTCAAACTTCATTGTCAGGGTATTTCTTGACAGTTTGAAGTTAAAAAGTGAGGCACTGTGTTTAGATGCCAGGTTGAGTTGAGCAGCAGCTTGTGAGTAGGCAGTGCTACTGTGGAACAAACTCACTCAAGCCTCGCGCTTTCCTCTTACTTGTGTCCTTTTGTCTCACTTCTGAATGTGTCTTCTCTTTCTCCGTTTCGGCGTTAAAGTGACGGCTTGGGAGAGATGGAACTATTCGTGAAAGGCAGTTTGAGTGCTCCATGGTTTCATCTGAAGTGGGTCACAGTTCATGCAATAAAACCTTGACATGAAAATGGAGGGAAATGTGACTTTTGTTCTTCCCTTCTAAAGCCATATTTTCCCTCACACCTTTTTCCATTGTCCTCGACTCCTCTGCCCTCCCCTCTGGGCAGTCTATACTTCCTCCTCAGGGACATCCAGCTGGTGTCAGCCAGGTCCCTGGTGACTGCTGCCATGTTGCTCATCACAATAGAGCCACTGTGCATCTCGTGTTATGTCCTAAATAATAAATGCAGTTCAATCATCTCTTCGACACGTTCCACTCTTACAGGCCTGCAGGCCAGTTTGTGTGCGTGTGTGTGTGTGTGTGTGTGTTGTCAGCAGCAGGAGCGTGCCTGTGTTTACACCAGCTGAGATCCGGTGAAAAGACAAAGTGAGGAGGAGTGTGCCGAGCCCGCTCCTTCACTGTTGTCCCCAAACAACACAGGTATTGTTGTGGCGATACGAAGGAGATTACACTTACAGCGGTCCTTGAGGTGAGAGGGTATCTTCATTTTGTGGCCGTGCACACACACACACTCAAATAACCGTGTGTGGAGACCCACAAGCACCTGCCTCTTATCACCCTCACACACACACGTCCGAGTTGTTTGGATGCTAAATAAAGTCTCCCGGTGCGTGTCCAAATGCCACCATCTTCTGTCCTCTTTCAGATAAGACAAACAGTGCTTCTCAAGAAAGGTTGATGATACAAACATCAAAGCAGGGGGGGAGTCCATATATTTGGGACTTTTCTGTTTGACTTATCTGGTCATGTGAGGACTGCTGCTACATGTCTGTTATCACTGAGTCACACAGCTGTGGCCTAGGTCACTTCTTCTTTCCACTCACCCCTTCCCTATGTCTTTATTCACAGCCGACAGCAGCAGAAAAGCTAATCTTGTAAAGTCACACAGCGATGACTATGGAAAGGACATGCAAAACAAAGCCTGACACTAAAAGGGACACTTTAAAGACTTACACTGATAAAGGCTGTGGGGAGGTTGAGGCAATTCAAATTAAAAGAACTCACTGACCAACTAACATTATTGTCTAAAATGTCACAATACAGGATGCCAACTTTCTAAACTACAAAAACAATGCTGCTCTTGTAACTGAAGTCACTTCTTGTGCCTTTTTTTTTTTTAATTTGCAACCCAGTTTCATTACTGCTTCTTTGACCTGAACCTTTCAAAGACAAAAGATTTCACAAGGTCGCAGTGAACATTTTGTGACAGCCCACCACAAAAAAAACTTCCTCAACGCACTCTCAGTTTTACCCTGACAACCAAGCAAACAGCAGCCACAGTAACAGCTATAACTGCACCAACACAACACTGACAACTCAGGCAAAACATCCCTCCACGGCAGCTCAACGCTCACCTGTTAGGATGAAGAGAACAGAGCAGACATACAGCGCCGTTCCTCCTGTGGCCCCCATGGCATCTTATCCTCTAGGGATGTGTGGGACTTCTGACAAGCGGGCAGGGAGTGAGGGATGTAGGAAGAAGGAGAGGAGTGGAAGAGAATGAGGAGGAGGAGGAGGAGGTGGAGAAAAATGTGACTGGTTGTGGTGACAACATTTGCCAGGGAAATAAGAGGAGCTAGCTTTAGCCCGCGTGGAGCCAGGCCCCTCCCTTGTGACACCAGGAGGAAGAAGAGGTCCACCTGGCAGAGAGACGGCACAGTATGGTCCTCACACATGCACACACACACACACACACACACACACACACACACACACACACACACACACACACACACACACACACACAGCCGCCCTGAGGCTGAGGGTTTCACTCTGTCATAGAGGAGCTGAGACGTCAAACTGGAAAAGGATAGTCGAGAGCAGAATGGGAACTGTTTCTTTACATTATAATACACCAGCTGTCTGCTGCCTCGGCCCCTCGGGCTGCGAGACAAAGAAAAAGCAGACGGACAGAGAGCTTTTAACCGCCAACATCTCACAGTTTGGTTAAGTTACACAGCTCTTGGTGCACAATGATGGTCAGCATCAGCTATTCTGTCTGGGATGGTTTTGCAGTCCGGACACTAAAGGACAAAAAGACAGAGAGAGACCGATACCGGGGTGAAACTGAGTGAGGAATGTTGCTCCGACACCAACACATGTATCACTGAACTTCCAAGTGCCTTCAGGATACTCTCATCGAGATCACAGCAATACGTTGACAATGTTTTTAGATTTTTTTCAGCCCTTAGGGAGACACTGTGGAGGCAAATCTGTTAATTCTTGTCTAACATTTGTTTTTGTATTGCTGCAACAAGGCTACATCTGTACGAGTTTTTTTTCTTCTGCAGATGCCGCACAGTCCCAGTAGTTCATGAAATGATGGCTCTAGGGCAGCGTGCACTCTGACTTTTGCATTTTTCTAATTATTTAACATTGCTGTAATCAATGCTCTGAAGTGAAACCATACCCTGTCAAATGTTTGTCTCCAACAGTCACATGCTGAACACTCAAACATTCACTATGTCCCCCTCAGTGTCTCGTTCAGCTGAGTTTTTTTCTGCATGGTCATCCTCTGAAAGGATATGCTGAAACTGGACTGCACAGTGGATGAATTAGGCCATTGTAGGTTGTGTAAATGAGTGCCTATTTTGGTGATGGCACCATTAAATAAACTGATTATTTACTGCCCATTTAGAGGGAAAACCTTAGGACAATACTTAATGGTTTTATCACATCAATACAGTATTTGTTGGACTGATCACATGATTTAAAGGCATCTATTCATGTGGTGGAAAACAAATATTGCTCTACATTTAACAAACTGAACTTTAATTAGAAAATAAATGCACTGTAAAGTGCCTCAGTTATATGTTTTCAACAAATGTGACTGTAACATATGTAATGTTTAAAGTTAATTTTCTCCTGTTTACAAAATAAAAACTTCTTTTGCAATATTGTCTTGTGCCTTCAGTTTATGTGTCTCCTGCAGGTTTCCTCTTCACCTTTAGATGGGGTCAGTGCATCATCTATTAGAGACAATCGGCCAGTGGATTTCTGCACTAAGCTGCACAGCAGCTTACAATAAGTTTAAAGGTTAATTACACTTCTTTATCATAACTAAGTATTTGCATCAGCCCACATTGGCTTTGCAAGACTCCTTGGAAGCAGTTTTCAACCTTTTTGGCTTCTGAATCAAAGTTTCGGGAAGAGTGATGAGGGAGTTATTCTCAGCTGAATTGTTTGTTGTTCAGACCTTGAGGTGTGATTATCCAGTCCTTTACAAAAAAAATAAAAATAAGATAGCACAGTTCAGAAAAAGTCAGAAAAATCAACAGGATTTGTTAGCAGACACTTATTTTCCACAATTTCCCCCAGGCTATTGATTATTTACGTCTCTGTCACGTGATATTGTGTTTGTCTGCTGTCCAGTGAAAAATCTATCACCAAATTTGATTACGAAATTTTTAATAAACTGAATTATTAAGTGTCCCTTTCTGTATTATCTGCAAACTGCATCATCACAACACTAAAAACGGCTTTAAAGTACTTGTCGAGATTCATCAGCAAGCATGTCACATCACCATTATTCCCCTGCCTAGGGCCATTTCAACTGAAAGTTCAACATTATTCCTTGAAGTCAGGTCGGTCCAGTTAAGAGCACGGACTGATAGCAAGAAGACAACAGCACATTGTGAGAAATGTGTATTTTCATTCAAAAGGGAATAACATATTGTCATAAGACTGGGGGATATTGAGAAAGACAAACAAGGCTGAGCTAATAGCTGGGTGAATATGTTATGGCTTACACCCTGACCTTTTGACTTGACAACTGCTGCCTGGTGAGAGAGGAGTTAGAAAAGTAGATCCACCCTTGGGCTTTGAGATAGAGTCAAGATAATAGTCAACGTTTAATGCAAATGTCCTCAACAGCAATTTGGATATTCAGTCATCACAGAAGGTCTGCATGTGTTCAATGAGAGGTTTTGCTCTGATAAAATTTGCTGAAATTTTTGCAATCTCTGAGCCAATCCCTGCCCGTGCTCTTCCTCTTACATTATTATGAATGAAACAACCAACGGGGGCTAAACTGTATCTCACATTGTTTATGAACCTGGCCTGGTCAAGCAATGCACATGCAGGAAGTTACAGTATAGTATGGTATGGCCTGGTATGGCCTTTTTGGACCGCCCAACCAAAACCAGGACACAGCAGCAGAGTGACACACCCACCCACACACACACACACACACACACACACACACACACACACACAACCTCAAATGGGGGCCCTCTTGCTGTGCTAAAACATGTCACATTTTCCATTTTCAGCCTCCCAGCCCATGTCTGTAACTGTTGCCACACTTCACCACAACTCTACCCCTCTGGACTGTTTGTCTCCTGCCGCCTCCTCCTCCTCCACCTCATCCTCATCATATTATCTTGCTCTCCTTACTCTTATTGAGCTAAGTAACGTTCATAAAGCTGCTGAGTGATTCCTACCTAAACTCCCCCTCGCTCTTCCTCACTCTGCCCTTGTGCAGCCCCTCTTGATCCTCTTCTCTGTATCTCCTCCTCTTCTCCAATATCTTCTTCTCCTTCTTCTCTTCCTGATCCTTCCTCTTCTCCTCTTTCATTCCTCCTCTCCTCGAGCAGCCTTGGCCTCCAGCTGCAGACACTCAGAGCAGACACAGCACACCAGCCCACATCAAGGCCACACTATTGGCACACGTGTGTACATGTGCGTGTGTCTGGAGCAGTCGTTACAGTGGGGCCACATAGGGTGTCAGTGGCCCACTGTGATATACTGTAGGCTCGCATGCATATTTCTTTCTTAATCCACTCACATGCGGAATAAAAGTAAACTGCTGCTGTGTGGTTCTGCTTAAACTTCCCTCAGTTTCGTCAGTGAGGATGTTGACGTGCAGGATGAACACATCTATGGCAACACAGGCAGTCACCTATAGCACATATAACACCGATTCAAGCTGTATTAAAGGGCTGTTCGCAGGAAAAGCCAATGCACCCACGCTATTGATCACTGCGCAACCAAAAGGAGAAGCAGGCACGCGTGCAGCTGTGCCTTTGAGGTTGTTGATAAGACGCTGTCATGCCTTGAATGACAACTTGAAATGCTTTTTAGCTTCATCTGTGGAAATGTTGTAGCTGAAAAGGGAGCAAAGAGAGTGGTGTTAGGTGGAGCAGAGAGGGAGCAAAGAAAAGGGGCGGGGATGTCTGTGCGCCTGTGAGTGATTTGATTGGATGACAAAGTTTCATTCACACGCAAAGATTTATAACAGTGGGAACATAGAATGTTGGACACACACGCTGCGCAGTGTGTGTGTGTGCGTGCATGTGTGTGGGTGTATGCAGGCGCATGTTTTTCCCTTATGCTCGCATGTTAACGACACTTTTTTTTTTTTTTTACTGCTGCACCGTTGAACCCTTCTATCTGACTCTACATCTGACAGTTGTTGTCTACAGTAAATAGCACGTTGACTTCATGAACCGAGCGTTTGACCCAGAGTGCGTGGGTCGAGTCAATGTGGATCTTTCAAAGAGTGCCTCAGCCTTCTCCACCCTGAACTTTCAACATCAGTCAAAACACTGTGTGTGTGTGTGTGTGTGTGTGTGTGTGTGTGTGTGTGTGTGTGTGTGTGTGTGTGTGTGTGTGTGTGTGTGTGTGTGTGTGTGTGTGT
The DNA here is from genome assembly GCF_039877785.1 of Chaetodon trifascialis. NCBI lineage: Eukaryota > Metazoa > Chordata > Actinopteri > Chaetodontiformes > Chaetodontidae > Chaetodon > Chaetodon trifascialis. The sequence goes on along the minus strand of NC_092072.1, from coordinate 13,830,183 downwards.
GTGTGTGTGCGTGTGTAATGCACGACTGACCTCTATCTCTAAGTGTCTCCCAAATCAAACATGTAAATATGCTTCCACAAGCGTCATATTTTTATGTCTTCCTTTAGTGCAGAGTGCACCCAGTTGCAAGTACTGCTGTGTGTGTGTGTGTTTGTGTGTGTGTGTGTGTGTGTGTGTGTGTGTGTGTGTGTGTGTGTGTGGTGGCAAGAGCCTCACCCCTTTAACGCATTCCACTATCTCGCGCCCACGCACTCGCCATGTGACCCGCAGTCAATGACAGGAAATAAGCCGATGTCAAATCCTGCTGCCTGCGACCCAGATCCTCTTCTGTTTCCAGTCAAAGACGCGGCTTAGTGTGCTTAAAACCGAACACACCCACAGCACAGACCTCAATGTACATCTATAGCAACATAGCTGCATTTATACCCAGTGTGCACTACCCCACACGCACACACACACACACACACACACACACACACACACACTGCTACTGCTTTACCTCAGTTGAGTAATTGCTTCTATAATTAAAAAGACAGGCCCTGAATATATATGACTGAGCAACATGCTTTATTTAAATTCCTCTCTTAAATGCTCAAGTGCACATTGACGGCAGCACATGTGACGCAGTATCTGTCAATGGCAGGTGTAGCCCTGATAAAAACTTTCCCCAACAGTTGTGTTTACATAGTTGACACCCATATATGTACACACACACACACACACACACACACACACACACACACACACACACACACACACACACACACACACACATTTTATCTTATTTCCTGTTCTCCAGTCTAGAGGTCCTTAGAGAGATTAAAAATCAGAGATTCTTGCTCAGAAGAGCCGCTTTTTTTGAGTCGTCAACTATGTTGTGCTGGTACTTTTCAAGACTTCGACTATGAAAGCGGGTCTACTCCAGACATGACTAAGTAACATGTCTCTGCGGCACAAAGTGTATATTTACTAAACCAGAGAAATGGAAGTTCACAGTTGTTCCGTCGCAATGACTCTTTAATTAATTCACCAGCAGCATTTCATCCAACACACACAAATCTATGAAAAATAGGTGTTTACGTCGCACATGCCACTAACCAAACTGGTGTGTGTGTTTTCTGAGTGGGTGCACGTGAATGGGTACAGAGTCGAGTGGACACAGCCACCTCTATGTTCTCTCCAGCAGTAAACTGTTGGCCGTTAAGACACACCGCGATCCCAGGCTGAAAGGCAGTACTCCCTTTGCTCAGGTCTGTGCTTGTCCTCTTTGCTTCACGCAGTCGTAAAGCGCAGGAGAAGGAAAAGCAACACTATGCGTCCACCAATCTGAACTAAAAGGGTATATATTAACCTTATATGACCAGCTCCTCCGGCTTACTAACAACCTCAAGTAACCTAAGAGGAAAAGGTGACATTCTGAGACACAATGTCAGACACAGGCACCAGGTACACTTTCCATTTCCTGAATGTACAGTTTTGTATTTTGGAATTGCCATGGGAAGCAGGAGTGAAAACACCTGGCTCCCAACACACACACACACACACACACACACACACACACACACACACACACACACACACACACACACACCTTTGTCTCTCTCAGAGACCACCTCATTGCCCTCTTTCCAGTCACGGAAGGTGCTAATGTTATTCGTCACTCCACACAAACTAGCTGGTGGCTGCTCATGTGTACCAGTGTGACTCGGGTATTTTTCTTAATACTCAATGTAATGCTCTTTGCCCTTCCTCACTAACATCTGGCGGTCTCACCCCCTCCCCTGAGGTGTCACGGTGACATGTTTCCCACTGGTGCGTAGTAGAGGTGTGAGATTACATAGTTCTTGTCAAAAAAAACAGAGGCATGGATAGGGGTAGTTGAACAGCTGGTTGGGGGCAATCACACTCCAAGTATTTTAAATAGAGGCATTCCTTTGAAGGCATTTAGATGTGATACCCCCAACCACCCACAGTTGTGATGTAATCAGCAAGAGGTGTGAAGCAAAACAAGCCATGGTTGCCTGTGTTTGTGGGAGTGACTGCTGATTGGTTTTCTAGGGAAAATGGACGGCAAGTTTCAAATTCATGGAGAGAACATTTTGTAAGAGAGCTCTCATTGTATGTGTGCTTCCAAACTCGTTCACAAATAGAGCGAACGCAGATGCAGAAAGACCAGTTCTCCCACCCAGACACGTCACTTGTCTTACACAAACCACCACAGCTCCACACACACACAAAAATTAATACTTTTATTTGAGCTGGGATGGTTTTTTCCTACACATGAAAGAAATGAGATTTGGCGTGTTAATTAGTGAGCTTAAGAGGTGCTGGTAGGTGGATCTTGTTATGTTTGGACAGAGCCAGGCCACCCCAGTTTTAAGCTAAACTTAAACTAACATGTTGCTGGCTGGCTGCGCAGATATGAATGTGGCACGTTTTTTGTCTAATTTTCAGAAGGATGTCCCAAAATCTTGAACTATTCCTTTAATCATGTTGTCTCAATCATGGAAGATCTATCAATACAGATTTTGAGTGAATGAGTCATCAGTCTGGGGTTTCACAAAACACAACAGAAACACATTAAATAACAGTTTATAACCCATGTACATTAAAATGCTCATCTTGTTCTGTGATTGTCAGAGGTGTTGGTTGGATTCATACTTTGTCCTTAATCTGTAGTGGTTTTAAGCAAATATCCCATTAAGTGAGAGTCAGCGTTAGTGAAAGTCTAGTTGAGAGAACAGTTTCTCTTTGTTACAGCAGGTTTGCCACATTACATAACTTTGCAGAGTTTGGAAGTGATGCACCAGTCATTCAGGCTGACTGCTGTAAATCTCACTTGAAAAGGCAGATACACAAATGAGGCAGCACAGGGGATCAGTGGTTAACGCTGTCGCATCACACCAAGAAGAGTTCAGTTCCTGGTCGCTGCAGCATGGCGTCTGCATGTCCTCCCTGTGTTCGCTCTGGTTTCCCCCACTGTCAAAAACATGCATTTTAAGTTAATTCTCCTGTCATGCCCTCGAGCAAGGCACTAGCTACATCCAGAGCACTCCATCATAATACATGTGATGGGTTAAATGCAGAGTGCCACACTGTGTCTGATTGTATGTGTGTGACAATAAGCTTGATTGCTTTTTGTCATATTATGCAGAGCCAGTGAGCAGCATGCGTCAGCTTCGATAGAGAGTCTGAATATGACTGAGAGTTTACAAAAAAAAAGCCGTTGGCTGAAGTCGTAGCTGGTGCGTCAGTCACAAACATGTAATGTGGCAAGAGGAGAAGTCTCCAAATTCATGTCGACAGACGACAAATACAGCAAAGAGGAAGAGCGCTTACAGGCAGACCCTCACCCACAGTGACTCCACTGCTAACTACAGCCTGAATGACCACTGAGTTGTGTCAACACCCCCAACAGGCTGATCGAGAACTAATAATTATGAGCCTTACCCCTTTGGTATTTACTCCAAGGCTTTTGTTTAGCGTTATAAGGTGTTTCTGCTATTTGCACCACGCCTGCACACATCCACGGACACAAAAAGTGGAATTTAAAGTATGTGTTTACTTGTGCAAAATCCATAAACAAAGACAGAAAGAGAGCCTCTAATTCAAAGCGATGTGGAAAACAACCATCATGTTACCAGTAATTAGATCCCACCTGTCTCCAAGGAGTGTTGGTACAAATACAAGGAAACAGGCCAGTGAGACCACATGCTGTTCAGTAACACAGCCCTATACTCCCACAGCAGGCATGTACAGTATCTTTGACCACTCAGCTGATTACAGACAAGTTGGCATAATTGTTGCCAGGTGAAACAATCACAACACTTCACAATGTTAGAGTTGCACATGCCAATGAAACGACAGCGGTTTCTTTTAAGGTCCAATTAAAGCCCTCTCCCCTGGAAGATAAAACAGCTTTGATTTCTTTACAGCAGACGTTATAAAACAGAACAGCGTGCTTTAGGGATGATACAAGCTCTGATTGCTTTATCTTTATTGTTCCTTTTTGTACAAATTGCAGTGGATGCTGAAAAATATATGAGTCCAAACTGGAGGTATTCAGATTGCAATGCACGTGTTGCATTCTTGTGACTCTTATCAAGACAATAATAAATGCTTCTGGATGTGCGAAAGGAGCACAGCTCAGACTGCAGCCATGTCCTCGACAGTAACAGCTCTTCATTTCTGCCCAGTGCCACTTTAAATTGTACGTGCAGTAACCCTTCTGAAAATCTGAATGATCATTCATGTAATTGCATTTTTCAGCAGCAGCGGTACCTTTTAAGAGCCAGTCAAAGTCCTCCACAGATAAAATGCATGAAACCTACTTTCTTTATCACTTTCAAATACAGTAAAATAATTTGCCTCTCTTTAGGAATGATAACAAGGGTGGCTAGTTGATATGATTACATCCTTAGGAAAAACTTAAATAACTCACCCCGCAGCAGGTTGAGATAACATTTTTCAACACTGTCACATTTGAACATGATCTCATACTGCATGTTGACACACTGTTTGATGGTTCCCATCTCAACAACTAAGTTTCTGGGTTCGCTTGCTTCACATCCTCTGAGTGACTAAGCTCCAACACAGCAAACTGTATTATCTGCATGTCCCCGTCTTCTGCCTTTATTAGTGCACAGGCTTGAAATAATCCTTCCGGTCCACTCTTTACAAGCTGATCCATCCCTTTAAAAAAAAAAAAACACACAGGACAAAAGAAATCTGTCAAATATTATTTATTTGCTCCCAGCTTGTGTTTCCTGTGTCTGCGGTTAATTTTCTGAGGAATGTGAGGAGCAGCTGTCACTTTAGCACATGAATGGAGCCAGTTTAGTGGCCCAGAGGCATCAGAGTGGATCAACGGCGGAGGAGGGACAGCTGGGCCCGAGGGGACAATAGCACTCTCAGTTAATCATTAATACTCTTAATGAACAGCAGCCAGGCACCAGAGGTTCACTCACCAGTCTCTCCAGAATATTCCGCCTTCAACAGGAGGACGCAGGCAGCCTCGGTTTGCCGGCTGACCCCAAACTGACACTTGTTGATCGGGGCCTCTAAAGGGGCTGCGGTAGCTTAAAACTGCTGTCTGATGAAGTTTAACTCATTGGCCTCATGAAAAGTGACAACTGAATAATAGAAGCTTGATTTATAACTAGCAATGATTAGTCGATTAGTTGATTGAAAGAAAATTCGATCATTGATGAATCATTTCAGAAACGTCAGCATTTGCTGGCTCCAGCATTTAGACATAAGGACTTTCTTTGTCATTCATGATAGTAAATATTTGGTTTTGGAGTGTTGGTTAGACAAAAGAAGCTATTTAGGAAATTATGATGAGCGTTTTCATTTTTTTTCTTTTGACATTCTGTACACTAAACAGTTAATTGATTAGTCGTGAAGATGATCAGCAAATTCATTGATAATGAAAAAAGATCAAATGGAAACAAGTGGTCTGGGCTAAATTGTGTCTTCTCGTTAAAATGCATTGAGCGTGTCAACACACTGTCGTGCGCTTTTTGCCCAAAGCCATAATGACCAAAAAAGCCAAAGACAAGACTCGAGCCAGTTACTGTGCGTGTCCAAGAAAACATTAGAGCATGTAACTCCTTTTAAAACCATGAAATATTTCAGAGACATATTTTATTTTATTCCATCTCGTTACATGTGAATTATAGAGCTTTAGAGGTGCTTTGGGCAGAGCCAAGCTAGTTGTTTCCCCCTGTTTCCAGTCTTTATGCTAAGCTAAGCTAAGCTAAGCTAAGCTAATAACCGCTTCCATTCCTAAAAGAGTAGCTCAACAGTTTGGGAAATAGTTTATTGGCTTCTTTTATGTCTGCTTAGCTTAGCTTAGCACAAACATGAAAAGAGAGGAACAGCTAGTCTGGCTCTGTCCAAAGGTAGCAAAATCCATCTACCAGCACCTCATAAGTTTTCAGGTTTCAAGTTCTTTATTTGGCATGAGCACAATAATTACAGTGAAGCAGGCATTGCAATGGATTTTTTACTGACAGTTCCCTTCAACACTACTCATACAATATGTTAAAAAAAAGAAAAAAAGAAAATCCTACAAGTAAAAATGACAAATGAAAAAAAAAAACATAAAATAGTGCAGAAGTTAAATAGGATATATATAAAATAGAAGGAAAACCCTAAATATTACAGTGATAGACTGGTGGACAGGTTCCTGCTGTCTCACTACTTAGGCTACAAGTTATATCATGTTGATTTAATCTGTAAACAAATTAGACAAAAAGGATTACAATAAGTGAGCTTTGAACGGTATTTTAACCTTTTTAAAAAATACTTTTCTCTGTCACTTGGGAGCTTCTGGTGTCTGGTAACTAACACCTGGATAAGGTGATCAATCATCTGAGAGTGTGTGGGGTGGTCCTTCAGGTTCATAAGTAATTTAACTTATCAAAGTAACCAATGGTAGAAAAAGATACAATCAAAATGTTTAAACAAGGAAAAATGTGTGTCAGCCTGAAACCATAAAGCTTATCAATAATGGATTCTTTGTTTCCATGAAAAGCTTTCCTTGGTTTTTGCCAGAACGTGAGTTAAGAAAGCCACCAAACAACCTGAGATGTTACTGGAAGATAAATGAGCTTCTAAAGGGGAGCAGATGTTAGCTAGAGGTCTCATTTGAATGTTACACTGATCCTCTGTTTATGTGGATGTGTGTGTGTATGTGTGAGAGACAGACAGGGAGAGAGAGGGAGTGTGTGTCTGCATTTGCGATCACATGAATTTGTATGTAAGTGTGTGTCTGCACGTGGCCAGGCGTCCAGCCCAGCCCTCCCCATCGGCGGAGGTGGCAGGTGTTCCTGTGTCCCCTAAAAGAGCAGGTTTTTATGTCGCCTCCTCAAGTTAGTGGCTTGGTTGCCATGGCGATGCCCCAACAGAAAGAGGCTTGTGTCTGGGGGCCGGTGCCGGGGAGAAGAGGAGGACGAGGGAAGAGGAGAGAAGGGGCTTTGCTTGCACCAAACACTCTGGACTTCAGTCTGGCTTGACAAGAAAGAGGATGAGAGGAAATCAAGTCAGAGACACAAAACAGGCTCGGATTGTCCCAACGCCCGGCCCGCTCTTTACACTCAAAATGTCCCTTAAATATTAAGCTGCTGATGGGTGGATAAGACCTAGCTCACATGAAACACTGTGGACTAAGTGATGCTAGTAAATCCCGACAATGGGATTGGGAACTTAAAAAGGAATCCAATATCACACATCCTATCAGATTCCTCCCCAGGTGTGACAGCTGTCTACCTAAAGACTTCAGGTTATTTTCACTGTACCCTATGCCTTGTGGCATGGACATCCCCCTCTATTTAGGTGGGACGTGGTAGACAGGCCCACAATCAATCTCTCCCTCTCTCTGCATGTGTGTGTGTAGATCCTCTACGTGTGTGTGTGGGTGTGTAAGGAGATCTGGGAGAGACTGGGAGTCACCTGTCCCTTGTTGGCCTCTCTCGTCCCCCTCGGGAGGGTCATAATTCTCTCTTGGCTGGGCTGATCAGCAGCTGCCACGCGCACCCACACACACACAAACGCACACTCACAGGGACAAAAGCAAACACATTCAGACACACAAACATAGTGCATTTTCTTTCACATCTCAGAGTCAGAGTGAAAGATCGGGCCGGGTCTTTTCGGGGTTCTCAAAAACAGCAGCATGTTGTGACTCAAGAGTCGCGCCTTAGTAAAAGCAGAATATCATGTTATTACTGTGCTGAACTCAGATTCATGAGAATTGTCATGAGCTGGTTTTATTGTGGCAAAAATGGAAACACTAAATTAAATTAAAGTCACTCTCATCAGTATATTTATATCAAGTATGTGTCAAATGAGCTCCTCATGGTGGTGAACCCACAGCGACTTATCAGCTGACTCTGCAGTTTGTCTCAGCTCTGCGGAGCGTTTTAGTATCTTTTTCTTTTGGCTTTCTGGCTCTCAGCTTAACAGTTTTAGTTCACTCTCACTGGTCTTATCAAACGTGTGTCCAGCAGGTAACTGTCTCCAAACAGTATAGAAATACAGTCCATTTACCATTTATTTACCATTTACATCAGTTGGAAAGACGGAACCATGACAGCATATCTAACATTGTTCTGTCTATGCTGGATGTCTAAACAGGCAACTGTTTGTCATCGTGTCTTCATTTGGTATAATGTGTGTGTGTGTTGTGTTCGCAGCTTCGTCTGCTGCTCCCAAGCGGCTCAAAAATCAATTAATGCAGCTTTAAGTTTTAGTGCTTTTACCAGATTTGATAAGAGATTGAAAGGGATTTGCCTTCAATTACCAGTCTTTAATACCATTAACCCCCAAACAAACTTGGAGTGACAAGTAAGAAACCCAAGACGCTCTGTTCTCACAATCAGAACATTTATAATGTTTGGTTTCGGCCCCGCCATTTGATTCCTGATCTGGTTTTACTTGAACCTGAAGAATGTGCAGTTCCCAAACACGTTGAGCTGTCTTATCACAGCAACATTCAAGTATGCAGAAAGAGCTTTTATTGCCTGACCTGTCCGTACCTGAGGAGCTGTCTCTACACTCTGTCTGACAAACATTTCAGCACAGTGTCAATGAAGTGAACATGCGACTGAGAACAGCCAGACTTCTTTTTTACTGTCATTTCATAGCGAAATGTAGAGGAGTGGCTCTGTTAAGCACTGTTGTTTCTCAGGAATACTGAGCTGAAATGCCAGTTGGGGTAAGGAGGAGTGACAACATTCTCATTCAGGGAGATATCAGGCACCTGCAATCACCAACAGTGTTAAGTCTTGCGGTATGTGTAATTTGCTTCATATAAGCTACTTTCAAATGAAATTATCCAATATTTCACAAAATAGCAAACATTCTCTTAAAAGAGAAAATGCATAATTTTGTTTCTTCTTCTTCTTTCATTCATTCCATCTCGACCAGCTACAGCTGCAAAATGCTCCGTAAACATTTCTGCATCATGCATCTCTCACAGGGACATGTTTTCTCCAAAATTCGCACATGCATTTTATAAACTTTAAGTGCATTTTGCTGATCATACTTCTTTACTTCTACTTATGAAGAATGCAGAACTTTTACTTGTAATGGAGAATTTTTTTTCATTTTTGTATCACTGCTTTGACTGAAGTAAAGGATCAGAATACGTCTGCAACCAGTGAGCAACACAGCATACATGCTTGTAGCAAACCCCCAAAATAAATAGGAAAAACATGAAATAAATCTCAGCGGCAAAATTAGACACACCCTGACTGAATAACATCCTGGTAAATGTACAGCAAGTCACCAAATCCACGTAAGCACAGCGTAAGCATCTATTTATGTCTGAAAATCAAGATGAACAGGTTGCTGTTCTGGTCCTGTTTACTGTGGCCGCTTCTTGTCAGAGCTCCAAAATAAGGTGTCACTTTGATGAAATTAGTCATATAATAATTATTATTATAATAATCAGAATTAGAAATGATGACAGTGAGTGTTGAAAAGGCTAATTTTGTAGCTCATTCAGCTAAAACAAGTGCATCAGAATTGTTTAGTCATCAGAGTTACTGTTCATACTGCAACAAGAGGTTGAGTAAAGCACAAGATTTAACATTAAATTATGTTCTGACCATGCTGTTCCCAGAACAGGATGTCTTAATTGGACCATCCTGTTCCTGCATCTTGTCAAAAATTACTCCCCAGCATGAGCCCCATCAAGGTAAACACATGACAAACACAGACTGAGGAAACGTGAAAAAGAAAGTTTACACGTCAAATATTGACTAATCACGAATCACAGTTGCAGAATGTGTGTGTATACGTGTGTGTGTGTGTGTGTGTGCGTGTGTGCATGTGTGTGAGTGTGTGTGTCTCATCTCTATCCCGCACACAACGGATCTAATTGGTTTGTTCTCCAGCCAAATAAGAAGTATGCATGCTAATGTATTCAATCTGGGCGATGGCTCTCAGAGCTGATTTCACATGAACAATGATGATGAAAAAATGTAAATGCTCACGTTTACAGTAATTGGTCTGGGACACATTGTCTGCATTGTGTGTTTTGTGATGCAAATGATTTAAATTTGGGGTTGCCTAAAATAAAGTTGGGCAGGGGAGATTGCCATACATACTTCCATGTCATTATCCCCCCCAACTTCACCTTTTCAATGGAAATCAGTGGATTCTACAAGCAGCATGCAGGACAAGTTTGCATGTAAATCATAGCAGTGGAGGAATGTCCTTCCTCTGATCTTCTGTGTGCCTCTAATACACGCCTTCAAATGAAGTTATGATAATGGAGCTTGGTTACACGCCTGTAATTGGCTATTCATTGGAATAATCTGACATCAAGTCTTGTCATGTCTAAACCGTGTCCAGCATGAAAGAGAGAGGGAGAGAGAGGGGGAAAAAAAGTGAAATCCAAACTTTATGTGAGAGTTTGAAGAACTTTTCAGACAGAACACATTGCGTTTAATGTCCACAGCTGATATAAATAATAGAGTTAGAAATTTAAGCATAAAGAGGTGTATGAAAATAGAACAAAATTAAATTAAATATAGCAAGAATAAATAAAAAGAGATAGATAAAAACTAATGTTTAAAGTACATACATTCAATTTTAAAATTAAATATTAGCATTTAAATATCTTTTAAGGCACAGAAATAAAATATAAATTTTAGGAAGCGATAATGACAAGCATCAAACATTGATAATAAATTCCTTTACATAAAAACACATTTACATGATTTATAATGCAAGAATTTCCATTAATTTTGTTTTAATTTGCAAAAGTGCCAATATAAAAACTTTATTGTCGTTATTATAGTTGTTGTACGCTGTAAATTAAGTTTCAGAATTTTCCATCTTTTGCTGTGAAATTAATTAAAAGGTATACCCAGAGATGACGATGATGATGATGATGACACTCTGCAGAATTTCCCAGATTTCCAAAATAATAATAATAATAATTTAAAAAAAAAAAAAAAAAAAAAGTTTGCCATCTCGTAGCCCACATGGCCACCACGCCTGCTGTTGGGGCATGGAGCCTCGCAAAGGACCACCCGAGCTGAGAAGTGCCCCCTGCCACAGATCAAGCCACCGGGCCTTGAACCTGACCCCTCTGGACCATCTCGGGCGAGCTTGTCACATTGCATCCCCGCTGGCGCATTGTTGCCGCGGGAGTTCCTCAATGGTTTGAGGGAGATAGATAGTGTGGCCGTCCATCCAATAAACCTCCACTCTCCCCTCTCCGATCCCTGCGGTGCTCCCGGGTTTGACACAGGAGACAAAACCCGCGGAGAGGACTATGAATGGTAAAGCACCGAGGAGGCCGAGGGAGAGCAAAAAGGAGGCGGTGAGCCTTTGTAGTCGGGGAGGAATGCGGAAATGTCCCCGCTCCGTGTCAAACCTCTCTGAAGGGGGTCAGGCCACATTCAGCCGGCGTGGGAAAGCCAGGCAGAGACGGAGCTCACACAGGCGAGCGGGGCTGCAGTTGCATAGGCCTATCCGGGGATATATGGAAGAAAAAAAGAAGAAGAAAGAAAGGAGAAACCCCAAAGAAGAGCGTGGTTTTGGAGGGCTGCATCACGCGTTTGCCTTTGTCCTATGACCCCCCCATCGCACACCCCCTACCCCTCCACACCCCCGACCCACAAAGTTGCAGTGAGAGTGTGTGAGTGAGTTTTCGTACAACCCCCCCCCCCCCCCCCCACCACCACCTCCTCCGCCACCTCCTCCTCCCTTGTTTGAGTGTCTCTGCCTGGGCTGGTGCAGTCTGAGGGATGGGGGGTTAGAGCCTGCACCGTCCAACTACCTGTGTGGCCCCCGCATGGAGGACAGTGGACAGGGATGCGTTTGATGCAGGACATTTTATCCGACACACCAATGCCTCCTCAGCATTTTATCGGACATGCCGACGTTACGACATTTTATTGACAACACAAACCAAGGTAAACACCGAAAGAGTGGATATTTATGCACACATTTATGCCAAGAATGTCTTTAAGGGGTTGCAAATGTTGCTTTACAATCTAATAACATTTTAAGAACTTAAACGTGCAATTCCCCGACTTGCTAGGATTTATTATAATTAGCCCATGTGGGTCCATGCACAATTAAATTAGAAAAAATTAGAGGAAGCTATCTGCGCTCATGAAAACATCTTTAAAACTCTGCCGGCTCTTTGTTGCACACGTTTACAGCCATTTGGGGTCCGAAAGTTGACTTTTCCACTGTTTTAAATGGACTGTTGCTGTAGGAAGTTCAGACAATGCAATCAGTAGACAGCCACGTGCTCGCCAAGTTTGTGTCGCCTCAGACGCTTTTGATAAAACACGACACGGAAAGATGTTAGCCGGCGATTTGGCGAGCAAAAAGGGGCTCGGTGTGCAAGGTTTGTGCTCCCTGTTCGCGTCTTCTCTTTAATTTTTCTTCTTTAATTTCCTTTAACAGAGTAAGAGCCCACAGGAACACAACAACACTGCACGCGGAGTGATTTTTCTTTTTCTTTTTTTCTTTTTTGAGTGCACGAGACAGTTTATTTAACGCCAACCTAGCTTGAAACGAAGCTAAATGTGGTTATTTTAAAATGATTTGACATTACTCTGTGTTTGTGGTAGGAGGACATGAGTTGCTATGCGTAATAGGAGGAGGAGTGGAAGTTGGGACGCAGCGGGGCTCTTATGTTGATAGTCGGAATAAAACATGATGACAGTCCTGTTATTGCCTACCTGGAGCACAGTTTGACCAAATGTGACAAAGATGGTGTCTTCCTCCATCTGTGTCTCCCTGTCATCTAGGCATTGCACGTGCCAACTTTTTTCTGTGAATATGGCTTTGTGAGAAACTCTCTGGCTCGTCACCCTCGCCGGGATTCCCCGCAATATTTTCAGCAAGAGACGAGAGAGGACCAAAAAAAAAATTCAGCAAAAATGGACAAAGAAAGTACTGGTACTCAATATGAGCCCGTGGCCGAGATTGGAGAAGGCGCTTACGGGAAAGTGTACAAGGCGAGAGATTTGAAGAACGGGGGACGCTTCGTAGCCCTAAAAAGAGTTCGAGTCCAGACGGAGGAAGAGGGGATGCCTCTCTCCACCATCCGGGAGGTGGCGGTACTGAGGCAGCTTGAAGCTTTTGAGCACCCCAATGTTGTCAGGTAAGTGAGGGGGAGAGGTGGGCAGCCCTGTGTGTGTGTGTGTGTGTGTGTGTGTGTGTGTGTGTGTGTGTGTGTGTGTTTGAGAGAAGGAGTGAGATACATGCGTGTATGAGACTTCCTCTTTGATGGTCTGAGGTGGCAGTAACCGTACGGCCTCGCTGTCCAGTGTTTGTTCAGCAGACGTCCTCTTCTTAAAATATACTCTGCTGGTAATATGAAAATGTGTCTTGCACAGCAGCTGGTTGCAGCCGCCGTGAGCAGGCTTTAGGAGCACACCTGTCAGATCACAACTTTCTCCATATTCATTGTTCTCTGCATTGTTAGTTTCCACCCACTCTTTCCGCCGCCACCGCCTCTTATTCATCAGTATTGGTGGGCTCCAGTCATATTGATCCACCTCATGTGCGTTGCTCTAAGAAGCGTAACTCCGCTCAGTCGGCTCGGCCTAAAAGGCACAAAGCAAAACAACCTTACAAACTTTCCACCCCATGCCCCCAAGAAAGGTCACCGGTTTACAGAGTAAAGTGGAGCAGTGTGTGCACCTTTTTAAGATGCATACTTGTAATGCATGCGTTACCTAAGTGAAAATAGCTGCTTAAATACAGGAGTAAGTTGAAAAATCCAAATTTGATCAAGTGGAATGTTGTTTCAGGTAATGAGCGTCCTGCTCAGGATGAGCATCAATGCATAATGAATGAGTCAACCTTCACCTTTCCGGACGACCTTTGTAGCTCAGATTAGTTTTAATTAGATTATGTATCAGATATTCAAAGAGTCTGTGATTAAATATGAGAAGCTCATGGCTGACTTCCTACCTAGTGAGTGAAATAAGGCTGCAAATAACAGTTATTTTCATAATTGATTAATGTGCCGATTAACATCTCAAGTAATTGTACTTTGGATTGTTTTGCATGACATACAGTCAAGTTCAGTTTAGTATCAGAAAAGAAGAATGAAACAGCAAATATTCACATTTGAAAAGCTTCAATCCAGTGAATTTACACATTTTATTTGCTTAAAAATGGCAATGAATCAATATAACATTCTTGACAATGAATATATTGTTACAGGTTAACTATAGCACAGCTTTTTTTTTAATTGTCCTCTGTGCTCTGCACACAGAAAGTTTTCTTTCGGTTTTGTATTGAATTGTTCGGTCAGAGGTCAATAGTCAGATACTGCATCATGTGTTGGCACTAGCCGGGGACTGACCTTGGTACTTGTTTTATCATGGAATATTGAGTGCTTTGGGATTGAAGGGGAAGTCCTAAATGAACGTTTCAGGAGCTCGACTGGAGCTATTGTGCCTCTAACAATAATTCCCCAGCGTATCAATGAATAATAGAGGATAATGGTTTTGTCTTAATGGGATCACAATGGGGTTTGTTCTCACTGAAGACAAATACGTCAGCAGGAAGTTCTCCTAGGTTCGTTTTATTTATTGGTTGAACACATGTTGCGCACTACTGTGAAAGCACAAGTTTAGATGATATGCAGTAGCATTTTGTTGCAATAAATTGGTTCAAGATTGCAAACCATCAACTCTTCAAACCACCAGAGGAGCTTCACCATCCTCCATTAACCTACCAGCAAAGCCAAGCAGCTCAGGCCAGGAAGGGTGCATTGTGGGCCTTCTGTGTGACTTCAGGCAACCCCTGGATGTTTGTAATGAGGCCCATTATTCATTCCATATGTTCAGTGTCTGCTGAGAGCCCCCATTGTAGCCCAACAATCGAGCTGTGAGGGGCATTTAACCCCAGCGCTTCAAACGGAGGACGCCGTCTATTCTGTGACGTCATGCACAGTACTAATACCTTGAATGAATCACCTCTCGCTCACCGCAACTCCAGCTTTTCTGAGTTTGTTTATTACAAGGGTGTTGGCAGGGACACGCGGTGCCCCGTTGGATAGAAATGAAAGAGTTTCCGGAGAGATTTCGCAATGAAATTTAGCCAGTGTGAATTATAGCAGCACATGTGTGGACAGTTCAAATATTGATGGGACACTGAGTAGGATCACTGTGTATTATAATCATAGATGTAGTCTCATGTGTCTTTAAAGGTAATGTGATTACAGTAGCCCATTACTTTGTTAGCCATACTGCCAACCACCTGTCAGATGGAGATCTTTCATGGCTCCTCTCGTCTCCTCGGTTGTTGTGATGAAAGATGCTGCGTCTGCAGCAGCTCCAGCCAGGGTCCACTCCACTTCCCATAGAGCATCAGGAGTTGTCATAGTGCTGGTGGAGGAATGCTGCTTGTGGTCCACAGCTCTTTGAAGAGGACATACTGGATAGCTTTTTTTCAGCTTTTCACCAAAGCCTGCCTTGGCAGGTCTGCCGACATAATCTGGATTCTTGGCCTTAGTTTGTTGCCTAGCGAAAGACAACCATAAACGCTGGTGTTTGGGGCTTGATGGTCTTGAATCTTCAAAAGCTTTGCATAGAAATAGTTTTTTAGGGTAACCTGACACGAAGTATTTAGCTAGTCCTACAGCACATGGTAATTCTGCTCTCGAAACACGTTCATTTTCTCTCACAAGTTTCTGTAACATAGAAATCCCCAGGATCCCCGAGTCCAGACACCGTAGAAAGGAGCGTGCGTTCCTGACTAACCACAAAGCAGAAATGTTCAACTCTCAGCTGTTGACATCTTCGTTTTGCTGCACCAACAGACCCTTTTCTCAAGCACTTGTCATAGCAGGAAACATACAGGTGGAGCTAACAACATTAGCACAGGGCCCATTATATTAAGGTGTTCCAGTAAGTCATAACAGTCAGTTTTAATGCCATTAGTTACACCTGTGTTTGACGTGCCTGCTGCTGTGTCTCTGCCTATTTGCTTTAAAGTGCGCTATATTTACTTTCCTCCATTACGTGTGTTCAGGTGTAAAATGGGTACGATGTAGAGAGCTTTTAAAGGCTTTGCACGCTGCAACCGAAGTGGTTGTGTCCATAAAAGTCTGCCACTTCTCTACAAAAGGCCAATGCAGTGCTTTACCTTTGCAGACACGTTACCAGTGCAGAGATTCAGTCCTGTTAGCTGTACTCAGAATCCTTGTTGTATCTATCTGAGCAGATTGGACCCCATTAAATGAATTGAATTGACCTCCCTCCACCTGCTCCCCTTGTTCCAGGTTGTTTGATGTGTGTACAGTCTCTCGGACTGACAGAGAAACCAAACTCACTCTGGTCTTTGAGCACGTGGATCAGGACCTGACCACCTACCTGGAGAAGGCTCCTGACCCTGGAGTACCACCTGAGACCATCAAGGTAACCATCGCTGTTGTTTTCTAGACGTACGCGGGAGGTTTTTAATGGTCAGTGTGAGTGACATTGCTTGCTTTGCTATTAAAACATCACTGAGGAGTACATAAATGTTATTCCCAGACCGTTTTCAACATGTAGGAACTTCATTTGAAATATTACTCTCAGGTTCTGTTTGAATTATAAAGGAAGCTATTTGCTAATCTCCTGTGGCTTGAACATTGCATGACCACAGCCGTGTCTGTATGGTACCGAGTGAGTTTTCTTGGCCAGAGACCCGGAGGACGGAGAGCAGTTCCCTCCAACATCAGAGGTACCGGGGCGTTTTGAAGGGCAGCACATGTGGCAGATGGGCTCCAAATTAGAGGCTCCCTGGCTTCTCTATTTTCACTCTGCTCTCTCTCTCCAAGTTTACACTGTGTTACAGATGTAGACAGAGAAAAAATGTGTGTGAAAGTAGACTTAAAGATCTTCCCTTCATGTTTGAAAACTAATGCCGGGTGCACACTGGAGGTCTTAACTGATTTAAAAAAATGTGGGAGACCACAGACAGATTTAACAGATTTTTAATATTCTAATCATAAGAACGCACAGACCAGACGATTCCCTCGAGACGCAGGACCACACACTTGGCATTTCTATGAAAAAAATTCAGACTGCTGATTCCAGGGACTTTAGATCTCACAGAAACTCGCGTGACCGAACGTGACTTCAGAAAAAACACAAACATGGAGGCTTATACATTTTGCATCGCGAGCTGGAGGTGAGTTGGAAGTAACAGTGCCGCTTCCTGGTCAGCCTGCTCTCATTTTTTTTTTTTTCGGTTTTTGCTTAGTATCCCATGTAGGTTGTAAAAATCAAACATATTTGATATTTAGGATTCAAAATCAGGGAGACTGTGATCCAGTCGGTAACATAAAGATGATCCCTGTCTGGCCCTCTCACTGCAGGATCACTTGGACGGATAATCTGTTCAGACCAGCCTCGAATCGAGAAACCTGAGATTGTTTGGAGGCATGAATCTGACCCAAAATCTGCCCAATCTGGCTATCCTTCAAAGTAGGGCCGGCCTAAGAGTACTCAGTTTGATGCTAACAATTGTATAGTTCAACCTCTGTACCAACGATTCGAATGAAGGCACAACACACTCAAACTCATCACTATCACCAGTCCAATAAATAAATCCTCTCCGTGTCCGTTTACACTTTGCCAAAAGGTCGGAAATGGATGTGTTGCCAGCTCCTTTCCTCTGTAACTGTCTCTTTTCATTTTAATCTTTCCCACACTCAGACCCCTTTAAAATCTCTTTATCGTGTTTCACCCCAAGGTCTGTAAATGTATCGTGTACAGTACTGGAGAGGCACATCTCTATTTTTGGACAGAAGGGCCTCAAAGTTTAAAGTGTCACATTTGAAACAGAGAAGTTCTGGAAGCTTGAGTAACCGTCGGTTTTCACCCCTCGGGCCGGGTTGATGTGTGAAAGTTTTGTGTCGAGCTGTAACGTCGGTGGGATGCTGTGCAAGCGTAGACGAGTCAGGTAGATCACACCTGAGGCTTTCTCAGGGTTTGTGCTGAAGCTGATACAGTGTGTGGTTCTGTGGTTTCTATGGATATCTCAGCACTCTGTTATTAAGCTCCAAATATTGTATTCAGCTCAATGAGGACATGATACAAAAAAAGGCTGAACAATAAGATGAAGAGTGAGTTGCAACAAAAATTGTTGGACGTTGCTCCCCTCCAATTCTGATGTTGGAAGAGTTTGGGGGAGGAGGTTTTTGACGCTGTTCAGCGATCAGGCAGGCACTTGGTTTGAAGCATGTTGACCCGTTAAGGCGTGCCTCCTTCTTTAGCTTTCTCCTAACATCCATACAGCTGGAGCCTCGAGGGGACACCAGGACAATAATGGAGTGACAAGATGACATGGGCACCATCCCGTGTTATTTCTAGGACAGTGGACACTGCACAGTAACCCCCCCAGCCGCCCCCCCTTCCCAGCAACTCCATTTGCTCTCGGCTGTACCAGATGACACCAGATAGTGGATCCCAGTCCAGCAGTCCCAAATTCAGTGCACCTGTGCCCATCTGATTAAAAGTTAGCCATTCACGAGCGTCACCCTTGAATACCCCAAACAAAGGAACAACATTCACCCTCAGCCAAAGACCCTAAGTGAAAAAGAACAGACATACTTTTCCTCAAAACCAATCTACTCCCAGCACCAGACACCCCACCCTGGCCCAGCCTGTCCACTTCAGCCCCCCACCCTCCACCACCCACTCAGCCTTACTCAGACTCAAGACCCACCACATGGTCATTGATGAAAGAGGTCCTCCTCCAGGAATCAAATGAGCTGGAAGGACATCAAGCAGTCAGGCTGCCCCAGCCTCAGTGCTCCTCAGCTGGGCCAGCGCTTGGGCCTCACCCACCCTCCTCCACCACCACCGTCCAAGCTTCCACAACTCCATTCTCTGGGCCTATAAAGGGGGAGCTTAATGAAGCATGGGGAGGGAATTACACTAACGCTAACCGGCAGATGTCCCATATTGTGCCTAGCTACAATAAACAATATGGCTGCCTCTGGCACATTTGCATTAGAAAAGGAGGCGCACTCAGAAAGCCATGTTTTGACTGCATCTTGCAGAGGGCCGACTACTTTTTTCCTGGTGCTCCTGCTTTTTCAGGGTTAGATCTGTTGCCTTTTTGTGTGATTTTTGTTTCCACCTGGCCAAGTTGTTTGTGGTGGTTTCGATGGTTGAATTGCTGCCAGTTGAAGACAGTTGTGTGTTGAGCAACTCTGGTGAGTGTTCTCGCTGCTGAAATCAACTGTGTGTGAGGTTAAGGGACGTCTCACTGTTGCTCTCCATGCCACATGTGGTCTTAAACTTTGCAGTATTGATTTGGCTATTTTATAAACTTGGCTTGGGTGCAAGTGGTGCTGTTGCACATACTTGGAATAGTTTTCATTACAGCGTTTGGTGGGTAATTGATACAGCAAAGAAGATGGCACTCAGGCCAAGGGGGCCAAGATTGTTTGTGTGTTTGTGCAAGAGTCACACTTCTGAGATAATTAGTGTTTACTAGGAAATGCTGCTCAAAGGAAACACGGCGAAATGGCTATTTAAAGCAGAGAGGAACTGGTGGAGGGTGGGGGGGGCTTGCTATTGTGTCACTCCCCCCCCCCCAGCACACACACACACATACAGACACACGCACACAAAATAACCAACTGCCTGCCTCTCTCCTCTGGCCCTGTCTGTCTGCTGCCCTCCTCGCTGGGTCATGGCTGGATGGAGATGTAGAAAGGAAGGTCTGTTTATGCATCCTGCCTGCCCTTGGTCAGAGGGCACACACACACACACACACACACACAGATATATATATATACACACACACACACACACACACACACACAGATATATATATACACACACACACACACACACACACACACACACACACACACACACACACACACACACACTGTTGCACCCTTACACAGTCTGAAGTGCACACAAAGAGAAATTAAAATGTAGATACACATATATTACATTAAGACAGACCAAGGGGGACACTCAGTTTGTGGGTATAACACACACACACACACACACACACACACACACACACACACACACACACACACACACACACATTACTCCCCATCTCCACAGCATTGTGTGTGCCGCCCTGTCCCCTCCTCTATGGCCGGCACAGCAGCCAGCCCCGCGCCGTTTGCTAATGTTTTCTGCTTGAGTGTGCAGACCCCTTTGACTCACTCACCAGCTGGTCGGCCAGTGAATAGAGCTGCGGGCTCAGGTCCATGTCACTTGTGAGGTCTTGGCGGAGGGTTTTGGGGGGTGTGTGTAGGGGGCATGTGTGTGTGTATAGGGAGGGAGTGTGTGTGTTTTGGCGGGGGGGTGTACGGGGCTAGGATGCACCCGCACCACCACCAGCATCAAGTTATTTCACTTCACAAACGCCTCTTTTCTCTTCCTATCCCCACTTTGTCTCCGTGACCATGTTTGGTTTTCTAACGAGACTAAATGATTATGGAGACTTAATTTTCTGCCTCCATAAACTCTGTATTTATTTTTTTATCTATTAATAGGCCTTAAACTGAAATAGCTCTCCCTAGACTTTAGTTTATGAAGCAGTCCAAACCAAAGCTCTGCCAAAAACCACCCAGCCACAATCCCTTGTAATGACTTGTTATTTGTTTACAGGTGCAGGACCTGTTTGAGAGTCTTTTCGGTTTGAAAAGAACAAGTCTTAGCTGGTTTCCACATAGTTCATTGCTGTTCACGCCGGTTTACTTTTGCTAGTCTGTCATGGATGTGGCCATTTCTGAGGTCAGCTTTTGGGCACGAAAAGAGAACGAGCGCCAATTAAGTGGAGCAGGACAGCTGCTGAGGAACAGAGATCCATGCTTGTGCAGAGCGGGGCCTCTCCCTGCCCCTATCTTGTGTGTGTGTGTGTGTGTGTGTGTGTGTGTGTGTGTGTGTGTGTGTGTGTGTGTGTGTGTGTGTGTGTGTGTGTGTGTGTGTGTGTGTGTGTGTGTGTGTGTGTGTGTGTGTGTGTCAGTTATCAAACATCTGCTACAGTGGACAAGAAAAGACACAGGCCTCCTCTAGTTAACCCCCCCGTGCCACAATGTCTCGGCCTTTCTACTTAACTTCTCACTGCAGGGTCTTGTCATTCAGGCCTTTTGTTGCCCGGTTTGACGGAGTCATGAATTCAAATGTCGATGAAGATGTGTGTTTGTTTTGTTTTTTTTTTTCCTGAAGCCATCTGTCTTTGACGTTTTGCGAGGACCATTGAGACCGAACTATTTTGGAAATATTCACCAAATTCATCAAAATTTGTCAGGTTAGATTAATCATTCAGAGCCACATGTGAAAAACAGTCAAACTTGAGCCATCTGGTCTGTGCTGTCTGCTCAATCTCACTCTCATCAGTGTTATTTTTTTTTTTTTAACATGGCCTTAAACCTCCTCAAGCCTACTCCATCTTAGATCCTACTCATTTTAAGTTTTAATTCTGTGTCCTTGTCATGTTTCCAAAAACCCACCCCTCACTCTCTCTTTGTTCTTTCTGTTTTCTCTCGTACAGGATATGATGTACCAGCTGCTCCAGGGGCTGGACTTCCTGCACTCGCACCGCGTGGTTCACCGTGACCTGAAACCCCAGAATATCCTGGTCACCAGCGGAGGACAGATCAAACTGGCCGACTTCGGTCTCGCCCGCATCTACAGCTTCCAGATGGCGCTCACCTCTGTGGTGAGTTCTGTTTGTTCGTATTCCTCAACACAGCAGGGCCCATCCAATAGTTTCTTACAACAGAGGGGCTCAAAACAAACACTCCCAAACACTGTGAGCACGACGTTTGAATAGAGACCCAAAAGTGGGTCGCAGGATGTTTTAACTGGGTCAAAGCCACAAATAGACTTGGATAGGGGAATATCACATGTTCTAATGTATTGGTGATGTCATTTGGAGTTCAGGCCCTCATACAAACAGATTGTAACTGTATACATTGGAAAGCATTAACTCCAACATCTGCATCCTCAATCTTATCTTTGACATCTCTGACAGTCTCTTGCTGGAGACGCATTTCTCTGTGTTTCGCTTCAAACTACCCACAATAAATCTGAATGGTTTTTCTATAGCCACTAATAACAGATAATCTACCAATCTATTGAGGTACATAGACATTTGTATTGTGAGGAGAGAGCAAATTTCGATTCTTTCTCACACTGGAATTAGCAGCCCCCTCTTTTTCTTTTAGAGCGAACAGAAAGCCAAAAAAGAAAAACATCGACAGAAACAAGAGAATGACAAGAATGCACCCACCCCTCACTGATGTACAACGTTAAATGCAAAGACAGTTGTCATGTCCTCCTCTTCTCTTCTGCACATATGCTTTTATCATTGCAAATTTCTATCTTTCAACCTGCTGCTGTCTCACACACACACACACACACACACACACACACACACACACACACACACACACACACACACTGCCTTAAACTGCCGTCCCATCTCTAGAGAGTTAGATGAAAAGCGTCTAATGTGACGTAGCGGGCACTTACAGGGCATCAGTGGGTAGCTCTGCAGCACTGGGCCAAATGATAGGGTTTCTCCATGTAAAGTGAGAGCCAAGGGCCCCCGTGGTCTGTCTCAGGAATCCCTCAGTGGCTGTTGCAGACAGGGATGGGACAGACGAGGAGAGACAGACACCCCTCCCTTCCCGCTGTCGGTACTTTGATGTCCAACTGTTGAGTTCTGGGCTCTGATGACCAGATAAAGCAGAGAGAGAGACTGAAAGGAGTCTTTGGGAGAGCTTGAAATCAGAAGAGACCAGAGTTTTCAGATTAAGGTGGCCAGAACAGCAGCTGAGTGCCTTGTTAGAAGAATTTATTTACCATGAGAAGGTTTTCTGACACATGCACCCTTTAGGTTCATTTGGGGTTGGATATTTTCAGCATGTTGTGATTGTGTTTTAGCACCGGCCTTCCTGACAAATAATGCACAAGTTGTGTTTTTCTCATTATGGAGGCATCAGCGTGTGTGGCTAGCGGTGAAGCACATGTAATCAAACTGCTGAAAGTGTAAATAGTTTCGTACGCTCACAGAGACACAGATGACTTGACGTTACAATGAACGGACGACAAAACATTGATGTCGATGTTACTCATCAAATCTGCGGACGAGGCATCAGAGTGATTGGAATGCGGGATGAGTGAACGTGAGGGTCATGCAACTTTTGTCATGCTAAGCAAGCAAAGTTCATGGGAACTGCAGTCAGGCTCATCCAGTACATCCAGTAGTGCAGCATCTGCCCATCTTAAGTAAATATAAACATCCTTTGGGAAAGTATGCAAGCTTTTGTTGTGCTGGCGGCATCAGAACAGAGTGGCAGATGCCTCTGTGCCATTGTCACAGCACAACAAGAGACGAGCAGCCAGGCGAGTGGACACGAACATGTGTTCCTCCTTTCATGTCAACTAGAGCTGACGTGTGTGTACTGTACAGTAAGTCTCACGTAGTAAAGACTCATTGTGCTCCGTTAATCGGTTTCTTAAGACTGGCAGATGCCCGGTTTTATGTTAAAACCATAACATAAAGCAATTTATGACGAATCTGGGTCCTGCTGAAGAAGAAGAAGAAGAAGAAGAAGAAGAAGAAGAAGAAGAAGAAGAAGAAGAAGAAGAAGAAGAAGAAGAAGAAGAAGTTCTTGAGTGAATGAGTTAACAACATCTTCAAATGTTGTGTAGCTTTAACTTTTTTTCAGGTCATTTGAGTTTTAAACCTTTTTTGCATTCGATCAGTATTTTGTCCAGGAAAAGGTTATTTAGACTCTAAAGTAGAATATTGATGAAAGAGCGTTAGAGATGAGTTTGAATTGAAAATGACTCACTGATAATTGAAGTGTAATGATGGGGTTATTGATAGTTATTATCGCAAGTGAACCGCTGCTTTCATAATTACGACAGCAGTTATGTTGAAGTGCTGATAAACGATCGATTCTTGTCTTTGGTTATGAATTTAAAAACTTTCCCGAGCTTTTTCTGTTTGAGTAACTTGTGATTGTAGTCCAGGCCCTGAACCCGTAGCTTCTGAGTGTTATTACCAAGGGAAATTTTTGTGATTCAGATGAGACTAGTCAGTATTTTCTGAGTTAATTTCAATAATTTATCATTCTGATTGGTGATAACACACAGCAAACTTGCAGAGGAAGACGTACTTAACCATAGAATTTACATAGTGTTACACAATAGTGTGTGTGTGGTTTCACCGGAGGTTTTGACTCCAAGTAGATGTTGTACTTCATGTTTGACTAGACAGGGACACTTCTGTTGTCGAGAGTAGAATATTTACCCGGGAATTCACCTTTAGATATGAGCGCTGAGTGCCAAGTCCCTGAAACTACTCATGCACTCACACAGCAAGACTCAATGTGAATCTGTTTGTGCGCATGCTCGACTCACGCACATTTCCTTTCTAGGTTAAACGGATTTGGCCACAAAAATGAGATGGAGGTTTTGTGTGTGTGTATGTGTGTCTTTGCGTGCATGTGTGCACGCATGCGCTGGAGCGGAGCGCTGCAACGTGAGCATGGGATCTTCGGTTCTAGATTAATGTGCCTGTGTCTGGAATCCCCCTATCAGTCCAACAGACACACACAAACACACACACACACACGCGGTCGTCATTCATCCATTCAGTGTTTCCTCTTGCTAATAAAAGCAGATAATCGACACTGTACGCAGCGCACATGTACACAAATACACACAGCGCTTAAGAGGATCTTCCCCTTTGCCCAACAGACCAGCAGTTGCTTATTTAGTCACCTAATGCCACCGTTACTGGCAGACAGATGGGCTTTGGAGAACTGCTGTTGCATAAGCGAACAAGACACTTCTCTCTCACTTTCAAAGTGATTCATTTAGCACTTCTAGAATGACAAGATGGCTGAAGTGAGCATTTGCATAAAGTCGTCAAAAAGAGTCCCTCGCTCCCCTTCCCAGTGTCGCTAACTGAAAGTAGCACTCTCGTACATTCTGCTGATGATTTACCAGCAATGCTCGACTTCTCTTTTAAGCGATGAATTTGCTTTCTCACCTAGCAACACGCTGGGTTGTTAATATGTCATTGACAGAAAATGTGGTCTGTGCGCACGCATGAAAACGTGTACAGTGGAGTCTGGGTGCATTTGCACACGCATGGTTGTGTGTGACTGATGGCCCCATTGGCATCACCCACCTACCATGTTGCACATATTTCACCCTCCCCGAAAGAGAGAGAGAGGGAAGGGGGGGGGGACCACCCATTGGGTTGGTACGGGGGTCCAGATTAGGCTGCCCCTGGCAGTCCCTGGAGGTCCGTTGCTTTGTTGATGGTTTTTTAATGACCCCAGTCTGGCTAAAGGCTCATTGTGCTGCCTTGAGTGACGGGCAGATGGGAAAAGCTGACGGGTTAATCTGACATACCAGAAAAGAGTGGAGAGGGGTCTTTTTTCTGTTGAGATCCCATTTCTGACATTTCTTTTGATGTTGTTTGAATTTGGAGTAAATGCTATAGCAAAATACAAGCGAGGAGTCTGCAGTGATGCAGTGAGTCCTTTGTGTCATGCTGTTTAAAACATGACTCTCTAACATTCAACATACTCGTAAAATGAAGCAGAGCTGTCATCATCTGTGTTGGACCCATCCCGTCAGATTCAGGAGATACAGCATAAGGCTAAAAGCAGCTCCTGACTGGCTGAGGAAGGAGAGTCCTCACTTTTGGACTGTCAGGCTTTTGGTCTGAGAGCATATTGGAATATCGTTGATTTACCATGTCTCAGATCAAATTTAATTACCAACACTGTTCTAGTTCCACCAATTACAACTCGACAGAGAGAGTGACACCTTACAAATATAATGTAAAGCTTACTTCTCAAAGTTAGGCCACATACTAAAGACAATGCACGTTCAAACTAAGGTTCTGCCTCTCTCAGATAGCCAGTCATAAATTAGGATAATCAAAGCGCTGCACACGCCTGATGCAGCGATAATGAACTAAAAATATCTCCTCTGTCAATTAGACTTAGTCATCAAACCAAAATGCACTTTTCTCACATAAATCTGATTTAATCCCCCACTCATGTTGTGTAAGCAATTCATAAAACATGTCATCCACAGAAACAGGGGACAAACCCAACCTTTGGATTAACAGGAGTTTTCTCCGTTCTTCAGTAAAAGTTGCTCTCAGCAGCAGCTCAGAAGAAGGAGCTCTGAACTAGGAACTGACTTGGCTAGGAACCTTTAGCCGCATCTACGACTCCCAGTGGGAGGGTAACTGTGGAGGTGACAGAGGAGGTTAGGTCAGGTGTTGTTTTCAAAAAGATGGCTTCCAGTGACCTGACCATGGTGGTCTCTCCATCTACGTCCACACTTTGGCAACCATTGTAGTACAAGGCTGACGGGATGGTCCCATGAAACCCATTAGCTTCCACTCTCATGCATGTCATGCGCACGTCGTTGCCTTTCAAATTGGATTTGTAAAGCTCAAGGGGAATGCCACCGGAGTTTTGTGTCAGCACTTGTTGTCAAACTCTTGTGTTTTTCTAGCTGGAAACCAAAATAAACTGAGGGGCAGCCATGATTTACAGGAGATGACAAGATAAGCTTATTAGTGGCGCAAATGTTTTTTTGTCTTCCCTCTGAGCTTATCTTAAGTGACTCTATTATTGAGCTACATGACAGCCAAACTAAATAAATTGCTCCCTTTTTATTTGATCACATGAATCATTCATGTTTTATTATTATTATTATTATTATTATTATTGTTGTTGTTGTTGCTGTTGTTATTATTATTATCAATTATTTGTGCTAGCATTTTAAAAACAGCATCTTCTAAAACAATCACGTCACAGTTTCCTGTGAACTTGTTGTTGGTGACACACAACATGCAGAGTGAAACTGTTACCTGATCGAAGGTATTTTCCCAATTCTTCCCCTTAGTTCCCTCTGCGCATAGCCCTCCCACTACGATTACCAGAATAAGACACCCATATCTCAGACGACATTAAACAAATTGAAACCAGATTTCCTGCCCGTGCTCAAACAGCAGACAGGCTTTTACAATACAAAGCTTTCAAGAGCAGTCAGACTCTATTCAGTCTGAATTTGTGTTTTCACTGTGAAACTGTTTCCCATTTGTGGGCCCTTGTCTGACTGTATGAGTGTGTGTTCAAATCTGTGGGTGTGGGTCAGGGGAAAGTGCGTAGATCGGTGTTCTCTGATGTGTGGCACGCTATGATAATCTTATAAGACAGAGATGATGATGCAGATAAGATGTCTTTAAGTAGGCAGACAGCATGCTAGTTGATGAAGATTTTCCCTCATTTTGCAGTTTAAAACAAATCTTTATTTAGCAGTTTTAAGACACTGATTTTAAGAAAACTCCTTTGCAGTTCTCATGACTCCCATAATCTTTAAATGTTTAAACCGTGCAGCATCAGTAGCAATGCAACAGAGTTCAGGAACTGAGGCTGATGAAACTGAAATTTCTCAGTGATGACCGAGGATGAAGCGGACAGTCCTGTCTGTGAATCTCTCCTCTTGCCAGACAATGTGTTTCTACTCTGGACAGACAGAAAGGCAGGCAGGCAGGCAGGCAGGCAGGCAGCGGCAGGGAGAGGGAGGGGGGAAAAACCCTTTGCACTGCACGCAGGAGAGCACGTGCAGCGCACTCTGGGAATGTTTAGATATCTCCTCAAACGGCTCTGCATGGGAAAAAAAAGGAAAAGTCATCCTCTCTGCTTTGACTGTAGCCGGCTGGAGCGAAGGGGCTGGCCCCAATTTGACATAAGCAAACACACACAGTTCACACACACACATGAATAGAGGCGTACTGTACACACACACACATTCAAACGCAGACAATCGCATTGTTATTACTGTTTGCACACATATAGATATGCACCCTCACATGCACAATGCAGGTTTTATTTAGCTCGCCTTGTGTGTACCCCCTGCTAAGTGTGTCCGAAAGAGCAGCGGTAGTGCCCCCCTACACACACATGCTCACACTCTCCTCTGCACTTCACTGTATTAATTGTTGATGGTCTCTTGGCAGCGCTCCAGGTGGGGAAAAGGGGTTACTGAGCATGTGCACACACTCGCGCACACCGGCATCTGGATATTAAAGCCTTGTCTGTACCAGCAACGGCAAAGAGGAAGAGGAGGGAAAAAAAGAGAAAAAATTACAGCATATATCAGGAATTTTCCAGCTAATGATGTGCGGATGTGGTAGCACTGGGGAGAGAGAGCCACTGACTGTGCTGTCTTTGTTTCGCTCGCCGAGGGCCCCATGCTGCATTCCTGTACACTGTGCATACTTTGGCAACAGTTGTAGTGCCCCTTTTTTCTGTTTTACTGTATACAGTTTGTGTGCTGCTCTTGCACTTTTCTTTCTAGCCTTGCAGCTCTGTCTCTCCCTCCCTCAGCCTCTACCTTTCCCCCCCTTGTCTCTCTTCCGAACTGTCCCTCTCTCTCCCCTTCTTTATTTCCTTTCTTGGCTTGGTGCAGCTGTATTGTTGGGACTGTAAATTGTCCTTTTTGCAGAACAAGAGAAAGAAAGAGGGAAAGTGAGGGAGGAGTGAAATAATGGTGTTTACAACATGGCTGACTGCTAGAGCTTCGAATGGGGCCTCTCTGGAGACACAACATTACAGCCTCAGTTCCACTGTACTCTCAGAGTGCATAGTTTTGCTCATATTATTATTATAACATCCGCTCTCCCTCTCCCATACGCGGCCTGCCTATACACTCGGAGGCCTTTATCCGTTTTCCTTCCTTAGATTCACGTAGGAAGACTTTAATTTGTGGTGGATTGCTCTCAGGAATGTAATCAAATTCTAGCCTAAGACGCAAAGCATGAAACAGTTGAGCCATTTACCTGAGAGACTTAACTGCGCTGCATCGTTTATTCCCCTTTATTCAGTAATTGTTGAAAGCTAAAACCTCCAATCATGCTCTTATTGATTCAATTACAACAGTTATTTGGTCTCTGGTGCATCCAAAGTGCTTGTCTGTGAGTGTGCATGTGTGTGTGGATGGTATGTGTCTGTGTGCGCAGTGGTGCGCTTTCATCCTGGGCTTCCTCAGTGAGAGGGAATGTAAACACGGGCCCCCGGCCAAGCTCCATCAGCCCCAGTGCCTCGGGCGCTGCAGCCTTAATCCCCGGCCTCAGTCGTCCTCATGGCATCAGGTCACTAAGAAGTCCTCCTTGGAAGTCCACATGCAGAGTGTCATGAGGGCGGGGGATGAAAAATGCGGTTCCTGACAACTCTAAATGTAATTTGCCCCTGATTTGAAGGGTAATACGGGTTTATTGTAACTTGGTTTTTGTAGCTTGGACCATCATTTCTATTGGTCACTATACCTTTATGCTCATTAAAGTCATTTCTGGGATTTAAGAACACTTGAACGTAACTAAAAGTGGGGCACAAGTGGTCAAACAGGATGCCAACAAGACAGCAGTTTGTCTGTTAAATGTCTGTCTGTTAAGTATGAAGCTAATGCCAGCAGGCGATCGGCTTAGCTTAGCATAAAGACTGGGAACAGCTGGGAACGACTAGCCTGGCACTGTCCAAAGTTTAAGAAGTCCACCTACCACCGCCACTAAAGCTAACTAATTAACACATTGTGTCTCATTTGTTCCCGGAATATAAAAGGTAGAAGATATTAATTAGCGAGCTTTAGAAGTAATGCAAGGCAGCTGTTTTACCTTTGGATACAGCCAGGCTCTATGCTAAGCTAGGCTAACCATCTCTAGCTCCACATTTAACACACATAAGAGTGATCTCGATTTTCTCATCTAACTCGTGGCAAGAAAGCAACTATATGCGTGTATCAGTCTGGACTTATCCTTAAAACATCAATCACATGCTGTAGATAACTTGCATACATTTGCAGACGCACACACAAAAAGCACTTGGCACTGAAGCACGTGAATCCAGGCATAAGCAGGTGCTCACTTAGTCACGTGCAAGTACTCAAACGTAACACAAACCAAACGCCCCCGCGCTCACATGCATGCACCCTATTGTCATATTCCTCCGCTGTGCATGCACAGTGCACTGGTGGCACAGGTCCGGATGTTGAAAGTCAGACAGGCTTGGAGGTCCGGCCCAGGAGGTCTGGAGGTCCTCTGGGGCAGGAGAAGCCATTTCCTCCCTGAAGCGGAGCAGGGAGCAGACAGCAGCAGTGAGGGCTGAGGAGGATGGTGGTGGTGGTGGTGGTGAGGGGGAGGATGCTCTCAGCAGAGAGGAATTCCCAGAATGTTGTCCTTTAATCTGGAGTCAGCCTCACACACACTCTATGTCTCTCACTCTAACTCTCCCTTTTTTTTTCCTCCCTCGGCTTTATCTGACCTCCTCTGGCTTTTCTGTTACCATGCGGAAGGGAAGAGGGGTGTCAGATAGGCAGAGAGACAGATTGAAAATGCAAAGCAGCTGACCTAAGAGCAAAAGGCTGTACTGCACAGTTCAGGGCTGACTCACTCTCTCTGTGTCTGACTGTCCCACATACTTTATGTATGTACGTCTGTACCTCTGTGTTCATGTGGCCCGCACAGAGGAGGGAGAGCGTGTAATGAAGGGATATGTGAAGCAGAACAGAGAATGAGAACGGTGAGAAAGAGAGACTAAGGAAGAAGGAATGCAAACGTGGTCGGAAGAAGAGGAAGGGAAAGGGCCAAAAAAAAAAAGCACAGAAAAACATTGCAATTGGGGAATGTCCTTTTTCTTTTTACAGCAAGTCTATGTGTTGTTATAATCATCTCCATGAAAACAGTTATTACTTTGTGTGTTTAGGCCGTGACTCAGAGCACGTTCCTTTGTCAGAGTAGTAGGTTTGAGATATTTAGTGTGACAGACTTGAGACTTACTTAACACAAAGGCGTTTGAGTGTTTTTATGGCGAGCGTGAAGCCGTTTGTGATCGAAATGCATTCATGGATATTACAGGCTCTCCCACTGTTATATGTAGACTTTACTGCATTTCAGACATATGTGTTTTACAGACTCATGGGCTTACAGAAACAGGCATTTTATGGAGAGGGAACAAGAGATTGCAGGAGAGCGGGAGGAGGAATGGGTGAGGAGGATTGCTGAGTGGAAAGCAGTGCTGAGAGTGGACTGTTTGTTTGGAAATGAAAATGAGCACCCTGAATCTGAGGTCTGAGATGAGCCATTTGAGGGGCAGCGAGTTAATGATTTGACAATAACAGGCAAAGCAAAGAACAGCTTTAGTCTTGAGAAACTAGTTACGGGCCAGTTATCTTGGTGCTACAAATATCAACTAGTGCAACAAATGTGTATTAGTCTGAAGCTGAAAATAGCCCCCAACAAATGTGAATGAAAAGCATTTACCATGCAAATGAAAGCATGTGTGACCATTTTTTAGAGTTGTCCTCAGGAGGAAGCGGCTGGTTTGAGTTTGACTGTCACAGACGGGGCAGGATTTTTAAATTCATTGACAGAAAAATATAGAATACTGGCAGTCTTATCATTTAAAGCAAAGGTATAGTGAAAGACCGCCTGCCATAGATGCACAGCTGCAAAAAACCTTTCTTACAGTACAAGTAGTCACAGTGTAGTTTCAGATTGCAGTAAGCTTAAAATCTATCTTCCGGTGTGTCTGTGAGTGCATGCATGTGTGATATACATGCCTTAATCTGCAGTTGTGGCCAGGTTTTCGAATAACTCCGTATTGCACTCGGGCGGATATACCCCGAGCTCTAGGTCTGTGGTTCTTCCTAGAAGGCTCTACGTGTGTTCATGCAAGCCCTGACGTTTGACTCTGCAGGTACAGGGGTATGCAGTACACTGAAGATGCATGCATTTGAGCCTGAAGTTACAAGAGCCGCAGGAAGATGTTGACCATTTGCCTCGTATGCATCCATCCACATTTTAAAACAACAACCTGCGTCTGAGCGGTCGGTGGCTTTAGCAACGCCATGAATGGTTGACCTTTGGTTGAAAGCTGAACACTTGCACAGAACAGAAAGTTAAAAAAATCAAAGAAAGTTAGAAATAATTGCTACATAAATGAAAGCAGCGCAGCCTTGGATTTGCTTTTGTTAAAAAAACATCAATGACGTTTGGGTGCCTGACTATGTGGGCAGCTGTGCACCTTCCATTCATGTTTTTCTTTGAGGTTTCACTGTTATAAAAATCTTCAATGACCCCAACAGTCAGTCTGTTCATTCTCAGTGTCTCAGTCTCGTTTCTGGTCACGTGGCTCCGCCGACACATCTCAGCCAACTAGCCTCAACTTCCTCCCTGTTTCCACTGAAGCAGGAAGCAGGAGATGAGAAAGTATCGCACATCTGCAAAATGCAGCCCCCGGCTCTATTAATAGTGCCATTCAGTTTAGAAGCAAAAATGTGACCAAACTTTTTATTCCTCTTATCAGTCTCTGTTGGCTGCCTTGCTAAAGCATTCCAGCTCGGGGTAATGTTTGGTCACTTTGTTTGCCTCAGATGTCCAAGGCTGAACTTAGACACGGCCCCAGCATCAGCGTGTTAATATGCAAACAGTTACAATGCTAACATGCGGATGTTTAGCAGGTAAAATTTACCAGGTGCATCAGCTTAGTTTAGCCTGTTAGCATGCTAACATTGGAAGAAAGGAATGCCATTAGCTGTGCAGGTATTTGGTCAGTCTTAACCTGCTGATGCTACTAGATGCAAATCTACGGTGCAATTTAAGTTCAGTTTATCCTCTGAGGGACAAATTTCACATGAACGTGAACCTCATCGTGGTGCTAGAAGAAAAGGCAGAGGACAACATCTGTAGGACTCTGGGGACCATGAATGCCCGTACCAAACTTTACAGCGGTCCATCCAAATAGTTTTTGAGATATTTCAGTCTGGGGTGAAATGCTGGACCAGCAGACTGACCCTTGCAGCCAGCATGGCGACAACACAACTTGTTTTCCTCCAATGGGAATGAAATTAGGAAAGGATGAACAAGTGTGCTGAAATACAGCGAGAAAACACACACACACACACACACACACACACACACACACACACACACACACACACACTTTCTTGGACAGGATTAAAATCCCTGGTACTGAAATCGTCCAACCTCCCCCGGTGAAAGAAATCCTGTCTAAAAGTCTATAAACCATAAGGTTACTTGGCTGCTGACTCAAAGCAGCTTCTCGGGGGGCACTTGAGCACATGAGCAAGTGCCTGATTCGCTTTTTAATAGCTCATATTTGCCTATCTACGTCCTTCGCAGATCTTTGCTCTCATGTTACACCTACAGGCTTTGTGGACGGCATCTTAAAAGCTCTGGGTATCATTTCCAAGTTACTCCCGCGGAGCGTCCGAGCCAGCTAATAAAGATATGGAGGTGACACTGCACTCTTTCTGCTTACAAACATTCGCCTCAGACTCTAAGATCTCGATAAGCACTCTGCAGTGCCTGAGGGGGGAACTGCAGCCAAAAGCAGTTGGAAAAATCTGGAGTTTAGGAAAGCACCTGGAACCAGTCCACTCTCTTACTAGGGGTCACTGAGTTTTGTCTGGAGGCTTTCCCTACTGTAGCTGTTAACAATGCTGCTGCTTTCCTGCAGGCTATGGCTGCACGCACACGCTCACACACACTCCAAACTCCCCATAGAGTCACAGGGACAAATTTGGAAACCATGCTTAGCATGAAGTGGCACAAAATGGCTGCTCTTACACCTCAGGTGGGTGCAGGGTTGCTGGATGCAAGACAGGAAGTGTTTTGTTTTTTGTTTCTGTTTCGGCAGAGGGAGGGGGCCGGGTGGTTAATGCCGATGATAGCCGTCCTGTTATCACTTCACATGCGCAAGCCAGGTTTAGTCCAGTAAACCACTGTATTGTTTCGTTACTGGTTTTACTGCACGTACATACACACACATGTACATACAGTATTGAGTGTCCCTGGATTGCTGTGGAAAGACTGTGTGATGTGGGTACACCAAAACGGGAGCAGGGAGACGTCCTGTGCCAGATATGATTTCATGTCTTACGTAAGCATAAGATGGGGGCAGAGGAGTATTAACCCTGTGTGAGTGTGAGTGCGAGCCCCCAGCCCCCTGCATGGTGACATTTCACTGCTGCAGGCAGCTTAAACGAACTGCAAGCAACTGGGAATGATCTGTGTCCATGTGTCTTTGTATGTTGAATCTTACTTTCTTAATGATTTCTGCTGTGTGTGTGTGTGTGTGTGTGTGTGTGTGTGTGTGTGTGTGTGTGTGTGTGTGTGTGTGTGTGTGTGTGTGTGTGTGTGTGTGTGTGTGTGTGTGTGTGTGTGTGTGTGTGTGTGTGTGTGTGTTGTAGGTGGTGACACTGTGGTACAGAGCTCCAGAGGTGCTGCTCCAGTCCAGTTATGCTACTCCAGTGGACCTTTGGAGTGTCGGCTGCATCTTCGCTGAGATGTTCAGGAGACGGTGAGAGAACCAACTAAAGATCTGTCGACTGAAGTTTTGGCGCGACCCCTCGTGCTGTAAATATGC
Organism: Chaetodon trifascialis; assembly: GCF_039877785.1. Lineage (NCBI taxonomy): Eukaryota > Metazoa > Chordata > Actinopteri > Chaetodontiformes > Chaetodontidae > Chaetodon > Chaetodon trifascialis. Next base: position 13,795,736 of record NC_092072.1, on the reverse strand, counting down.
AGTGGAATAACTTGGATAAAATGGATAACTAGATAACTAAGTAAGCTTTGTGCTGCTTGTTCGCTGTGCAGCTAACCTGAAGCTGCTGGTCGGTTAGTCCATTCGCCACATTGTCCACCTGCGCTTCGCCACTGCGGGCATGGATTTCTGACCGTAAACATGGCATTGCTCACAGACAGGTTAGCTGCTCTTTAGCACAAGTAAGACATCTCAGTCCGCCACCATTTCCCAGTACCAGAAGTGTCACGTTGGATTAGAAGGACTTTTAGTCTTCTTGTCCAGGTTGAGTAAAGTGCGCAGAGAGAAACAGTTTCTCCAGCTGCTCCCAGAAAGCTGCCACATTTACCACATTTGCTGTTAAAACAACAGATTATGATCAATGACTTGGGACGTACACATACTGTATACACACATTTACATCCTCATATCCTTGTGACTGGGTCTCCTAATGGAGCTAGTACCACAGAAAGCCACCTGTCAGCCTGTGAAGTGGTTTGATTGTTGGCATGAATACTGGAGCAAAGCATTTGAGTATGAATAGATGATCGGCTGACGATCACTGGATTGTTAGCAGTAATTCCACATAGAGGAGATTTTGCATTACCAGTTCATTCTCAGTCAGTTTCTGGAGGATATTACCCACAGAAATCACCAGCCATCGTTACAGTATCCGTTATTGGGGTGTTTCTTAAACTCAACATCTTTTCTTCAAGTGACACCTGTCAGATGCGTTGTGAGCCGTCGCATTTCGGTTGGCTTATCAAACCATTACAGTAATGACAGGCTGCTTGCTGTGGTTGCAGCATGCAAGTCAAGATTCTGCTTCTTGGTATAGGTATTTGTCAGTTTGTGGTCTAACGAACTTCACACACTGGAGAGCCAAACTAATAACAGACCATTTTTCTGAAAAAAAAGAAAAAGAAGAAAAGGTTTAACGGCCTGCCTGCAGGAGAAAAAAAGACCAGGGCGTAAGGGCATGCTTTTTCATATATATATATATATATATATATATATATATATATATATATATATATATAAGTGTGTCTTGACATGTACAGTGAACTGGGGTCTGGCCAGCCTGCATGGTGTGCTTCAGAGTAGATAAGAACAGTCAGTCTGAGGTAGGGCAGAGTGCCAGGAGCAGCAGCCCTGCCTCTAATTCGAGCTTCCTTCCCCAACCGTCCCCACACCCCAACATACAGCCGCACACAACGACCCACGCTTCACTTCTGGGAGCGCAGCACAGACTCTGGCGGTGACACAGGGTGCAGGGACGGTGTCAGTCATGTGGTGTACAAATAGATGAGTGGGGAAACATAATGTTAGAAGATGCCTCTATACTGGGACAAAGGGGGTCGCTGGATATATTTTGGCCTTTGCAGTTACCAGATGTCAGTGGATAGTTTACAGCAGCACAAAACATATTCTGCTGTATACGAGCCAGTTTAGTTGCATCTGACCCCGCTCTGTCCTTATGTGCGCTCCAGCTCGTGTGTCCAGACTTCATGTGGTAGCCGTTAGAAAAACGGTGGCGCCTGACAATGTTTTATAATGCCAGATGAGATCTACACTTAAAGATGTTTACACCTAACAGAAAACAGGATAAGGAATGATAAGGGGCTGCTTTGATATTCCTGGTTTTCGTATGTGACTCAGTTTTGTTTAGAAACCACTTCAGCTGCCGTTTTATCACATCATGTTCCACCTTTTTTGATCTTTGTGTTCGGTCAGTCAGCTGATGATGAAACAATGACCACATTTTTATCTGGTATATCTGGACGGGTGTTAATGGTGGTTTCACTCAGGCTGCTCAGGCGCTCAGCATTGCCCATTTTGTTGCTTTCCTTCTTTGTTTGTCGATCAATCAATCAGTCAACCAGCCAAAAAAGTTGGTGATATAACTTTATATTAGAGTGCACATACTCATAAATACCTGGTTGCTCACTAGCATGCATATTAGTAGCATAATGGCTCTTTATTGGTCAATATAAAGCACGTTTTAAGGCCTTATTCTGGGGGTTAGGGTTATCAAGTTTCGTTATAGGTCATTAAGATCATAATTCATGTTCAGCAACTTCCTTATTTACTGTCAACGAACAGTAGTTATGAGGTTATAGAGGGAAAACTCTTGGAGAATATGGTCATGCAGAATAAGTGCTTTCACTCTAATGACTAATGTGCATGCTAATAAGCAACTATGTACCTTAATAAACATTTAATATAATATATTTGTTACCAAATTGGCAGTTTAAGTCACTTTTAAAACAGAAATTCACTTCATTTTCTTATTCCAGCTTCTCAGTCATGTGGGTTTGCTGCTTTTCTTTGTCTTATGTGATGCTGTTATTAATATCTTTGGGTTTCGGACCACTGGCTGAAGCAATTTGGAGGCAATCATTTGGTGTTTGGAAATGTTCTGACATTTTATAGATAAATCAGTTCAGAAAATGATTAGCAGAATAATCCACAATGAAAATGATCATTAGTCTCGTAGCCCTACTCAGATATGAAGGCATAACAAGTGCACACTGTTTTCAGGCCCCGAGGAAATGTCTCGTTTCGATATTTTGCCATGGATGTTTAAATGTCCAGATATAAAAACGTATATCTGATTTGTATTATGAAGTGGAAAAATCCGTTTCATTCAGGTTTGCAGCTGCGAGCAAAGCCCTCATATGGGCACATTTGTGTTTGTGCTTTGTTTGAATGGTTTCAATATGGTACAGGGTGCTAGCTAATGTATTCACAATCATGTTTGCACACAATGCCTCAGTTGAGCCTTTGACTCATTGAGGGTGAAGGTGGAAGTCAAATGTGCTTTCTGCCACACTCAGCATACGATAACACGATCATGAACAGCATAAAAATGAAATGCGTTTCATGCCTATGTAACTTTTTTAATGCTTATATGTGCACCATAGAATTGGGAGCAAATGAGCCAGAATCAGCATAAAGCAACAGTATCATTTGTGTTATGTGCGGAAGAGGCCTGTCCTCGTTCCATGCAGCGTTCCCTTAAAAACATGCACAATCTGTGATTGGCAATCCTACCTTGTCTGATAACGCTGAGCTCTGTGTGTGTGTGTGTTGTCTGGGTTAAGGTACGTCTTCTCTCACCCTGACACAATAAGCCGTAAAAAGCTTTGGTGTGTGTGTGTGTGTGTGTGTGTGTGTGTGTGTGTGTGTGTGTGTGTGTGTGTGTGTGTGTGTGTGTGTGTGTGTGTGTGTGTGTGTGTGTGTGTGTGTGTGTGTGTGTGTGTGTGTGTGTGTGTGTGTGTGTGTGTGTGTTTTCACAATCTGGCACCTGTCCAACTTTGCCTTAAGGCGGAAGGCAAGGCAGAGCCCTTTGATGGCCAGGAACAGAACATGCACACTCTCTCCCTCTCTCTCTATGTCTCTCTCTCCCGCTCTGCAGGTGATTAAGATGGCTTTTTAAAAGGCCACCTGTTAGAGATTAAAGGGCACCTGGGAGAAGCAGTGAAAGAGGGCAGGAGAAAGCAGCGTGGTTGAGGGAAAGTGCAGAACAAGAGAAGATGAGAAAACAGTTTGTTGGTTTGCAGCTCTGTTGAATTGGAGATTATAATAATTCATAGGTCGGGTACAACAAGCCAGAAATCCCCACTGGTGGTTTAATTGCCTTTGAGAGGAGCTGGTACCTAAATTGAATGGCCTTTTCTGGGACTGAATGAGAACATCACCTCAGAGGTCTCATCTGCACAATTTAGTCGCTTGATCTGTTAATCTGACAACATAAATTCACTGCCAATAATGTGTTTAATCTTGCAAAATGTCAATCACTTGTTCATTCTTTCTTCTCAAATGTGACGCTTTACTTTGTCTGTTTAGACTGTTGGCTGGAGAAAATGAGCAACCCGATGTAGGAGTATGATCATTGAAACACAGTGACAAACCCAATTCACTGTGTCACTTATGTTGCAGGCCAGAAAAGTGCGAATCCAATCTCAAAACCAATGACTCATAAAACTTCAAAGGTTCCCCCCTGAAGCACCTTCCTCTCCACTTTCATTATCAAACATGCCATGGAAAAAAAACAATCTACTGTAGCGAGAATAGTTGGGAACTTGTCAAAGGAATTTGAGCAAATATCATGCAAGTCTGCATCTGCATGGCTGGCATAGCGTCGGGGTGAGTCATGTTCAAGTGACTCGGGAAGAGAGAGCGCCTGCTTGTTGACATTTCTCCAATCGAAAAGGTTGGACACGGTGTGCTGTTAATGGTCCGGGAGAGGCCCCACATCCGTGTTGACTTTCTCACAGTTTGGAACTCAATTGATAAATCCTGAAAGATGCGCGCATGTGTGTGCGCAGTACGTCCAAGCTCGGCGCAGGCTTACATGTCCACACAGTTCACACTGACTCAGGCTCCAACACACAAAGAGCATGCAAACACACACACACACACACACACACACACACACACATCCCTCTCTCTGTTTCCCACCCAGACAGATTGAAGCTCTCACGTGCAAACATGCACACACATTCCAGAGGTTGTCTCAGTGGAATGAGGGACACAGAGCCATGTTGGCACTAAAGGAAGCGTGACTCAGCTGCCTGTCCCAACCCAGTCTCAGTCCTCCTTTCACTGCCACCCGTTTGTGCGTGCGCGTGTGTGCATATGAACCCATGCAAATCTCAGAGTGGGACACAATCCCTTTTGCGTGTGCGTGCGTTAGTACACCCTTATGTGTGTACTTGCTTGAGTGTGTGCAAGTGTGCATTTGCACTCGACTGTTGACCGTGTGTGCATGCCAGTGGCCAGCTCGATGTGAATCCAGTTATCCCCCTCCAACAAACCAACAAACCGCTCCAGGTTTAAAAATGGACCTCTTGGAATTATCAGCCCTACTTGTTTTGGCATGATGACTTTGCTGTAGGTGATTTCTTTTTTTTCTTCTTCTTCTTCTGTTGCAACAGTCAAAACTGGTTTGGTCTGATCTTAAATGGTTTTCAAACCTCAGCATTGCGCTTTACCCCAAAAAGATCTGCACGTGTGTTATGATCCTCATGAAGCAGAGGAGACATCCATTAGCCAAGGATGCCGGCTGTGGATAATTGAAACAAACACTGTCTCCATTCTACTTCCGAACTAAAGCATGTGACAGAGAGTTTGCTGTCACTGTAAAAATGTGCAAAATACCCCTGTGTGACTAATTTCCCAGTGTCTGACTCTGTAGGAAAGTGTGGGTGTTGAGCTATGCAAAGCTTCCTGCAAGTGGGAAAACACAGGGAGCACATGGTGGCTGGCCAGTCTGTTGACTTCAGCTAAGTGGGGTGCACTTGAACTATATCGAGACCTGGATACAGAACGCACTCGAGCACACCTACTGTATGTGACAATATCCTGCATTACATTGACATCTGCTGGTGACTGATTATCTTAAACAAGCAGAATATAACAAAAAGAAGCCTTCCCCGCCTTCTCCAGTGCATGATTTCATACTGTAACGCAGTCAGAAGAGAAAGTCCTGTCCTTGACAGCAACGCCTCCTCATCTCCTTTCAGAGGAGCTTCAGCAGGAAGGCCTAGTTCCCATACCTCTTTCTCTGTTAGAATAATCCAGCTTTTCTTTCACACGCCTCTCCCTCCCACTTTCCTACACACATTCACACACAGAGAGAGCAAAAGCAGACACACACACACACACACACACACACACACACACACACATAAGGGATAAATAGCCTTTTTTTGTCCCGTGTGGCGGCCGGCAGGCTTGTGCTGATGATGACTACTGGAATTTGTGCGGGTGCCAGGGCAGGCATGGCCGCCCACGGCCATCCAAAGACGGCCCAAAGCCACAGGAACCACGAGCAGCCCTGCTACTGCTCTCCTCCCTCCTTTCATCGCTCCGTCCCTCCCCGCTTCAGTGGTACTACCAACACTGCTTCACAATCCTGACAACATGAGATGGAGCTGCGAGTGTGTGGCTACTGTACTTCAAATGCTCACATTGGAGTCACACATTCCTCTTTGCCTTGAGCCAGTAGTGTATATGTTAGCCTGTTCGTCTGCAGTGCGCTGTGGCAGAGGGTTCATATCTAAAGTGGGTCAATAAGAACACAACTGATGCTTTACACGTTCAACCAAAATCACGTGAGCAGCAGAATATATGAAGACAGGGACTCACGTAAGTGTTTAAGCAGCAGCAGTCGAAAGTAAACTGTGTTTATTTTTTCTTTCCCAGGCCACTATTTCGAGGAAACTCAGATGTTGATCAGCTGGGAAAGATTTTTGAGTAAGTATTATTGACTTTGTTTCCTCTTACAGCTTCTGAGGTCCAGTACATTATATTTTTTTGGGAATGAATTACAACCTGGGAAAATGTAGCGTGTCCAAACACTGGATTAAAGCTCCACAAGCTTTATTGGACTGTCCTTACAAATCAGTCAGTCAAAAGTCATTCAAGTCGAATTTTGCGGACTTAAATCCAGTGTGCATAAACTCAACAATCAATATCAACAGCAGCCTTGGATCATTTAGCAAAAGATTTGAACTTGACAAGCCTTATCATCCCACAGTGTTGTTGGGGTACCTTCTGCAGAAGACTGGCCCCAGGAGGTGGCCCTACCACAGAGTGCCTTCACCCCCCGGCCCCCTAAGCCAATAGAGAACTTGGTTCCAGACATGGACGAGCAAGGACGGGCCCTCCTAATGGTGGGTAGTGGGAGCCTCTGTCCATGTTAGAAATCTAACATTTATTGCAGTCATAAATTTATTTAACTTCCTGTCGGCTTTACTTATCTCGTCCTCTTTTTCTCCTCTCTCCTTCGCAGCAATTCCTTGCCTTCAACCCCTCCAGGAGGATATCAGCCTTTGCCGCACTGAGTCACCCTTACTTTCAAAGTGTGGACAGCCACAGTAGAAGTGTGTATGCGGCCCAGCCCATCCCCAGCAACAAGCCCACTATGGAGGAGAGGACTGCCTGACCGTCCTCCCTCGCCCTCATCATCCCATACATGTCTATAAAAAGTATTCTGCATACCCCTGCTTGATGTTATTCATGTTTTATTGTCTGTACAGCAGTAAATCAAAGTGCGTTGATGAAGCTTTTTTGACACTGATCTGCAGATAAATCTCAATTGTCAAAGTGAAAATAAATGTGTAGGAACAGATGGAATTTAAGTACAAATGTAACACTCTACACCTCTAGTCAGTTTTCGACGGGGCACCTTCGGCATCCTTTGCTGCTTTGAGTCTTTGTGGTTGAATCTGCAGTTTTCCCTCATTCTTCTCTGCAGACGTCCTCAAGCTCCGTCAGGTTGCGTGGTGAGCACGACCGAACAGCAGTTTGTAAGTTCTGCCACAAATTGGATTTAGGTCTGGATTGCTATTTGGCCACTAGAGCGTTGTCCTTTGGAAGACAGCCCTGTGCCGCTTTTGCTTATATTTTACCCTTCACCTTCACCAGCTTTCCTGCTGCAAAGATGCATGCTTTGCATAGCACTTTGTTGGTCAAAAAGCTTGATTTTGGTGTCCTCCCACCACGGCGCCTTCTTCTCTCCCACATGCCTTTGGGCAAATTCAAGCTGAAATGTCATGAGATCCTTCAACAGTGGCTTTGTCTTAGGCCATAAAGCTAGAAATGCACCCAGGCTGCTGTCGGCTCAGTTAGCTCAGTTAGCTCAGTTAGAGAACCCTGTATCTTCTTCAGTGTCGTTCATTCATTGGTACTTCCCTCGCTACTACCTTGAGGATGACCTGCTCAAAACAGACATATACTCCATACTCAGTGCCTTCATTTTTTACTGGCATCCTCCCACTGATTGGTACTTTTCAATAACCTTGTTGTGGATTTCTTTGATGTTTCTGTTATTATAATGGAGTTTATAAAAGTTCTAAAAAACAGTCGGCTGTAACAGCAATAATACATCATTTAGATCCGTTTGTTTTGGACTTTTTAAAGAGACATTTGGTTTGAGAATCAGTGTCAAAAAAGCTTAATCAACTGTGTTTCTGTGTTATACATAGAAACACAACAAGAACTAGACCGAGGGGGCAAATGCTTTTTTTATAGTCGATGTACAAAGCTCCAGGAAAATACTCCTAAAGAGGGTAAAGATGGTGTCAATAAGGACGACGCCGCTCTCACTCCCTGAAAAATGCACAAAAGCTATCCTCCTTCCATGAACTGATGGATTGTAATTGCTGCTTTTAGGTTGTTAAATGTTGATGATTGACTGTTAACAATGCAAAAGAGACTTGCATCTCAGATTGACTGGTAGTGGAGGGCAGACGGACGGCGGAGGCCACGGAGCAGAGGACGCTTTAGGATCTTGTGTTTGGCCTCGCAAGAGCCCCCTTGACTGGGGGACTGGACCATACAGGAGCCTGGGTGGACAGCATGGACCTCGCCTGCCTTTACGCTGCGCTTACGCACGCACTGTGGGTGTGTGCAGTGAGCAGATACACAGTACAAGCACGCTCAAAGATACGTACGCAACATTTAGTGTGTGCACTACCACTGACATTTAGCTCGCTCATGTACAACGCCTACTGATTGAAACATTAGGCATCACAATCCAGCCACTCACTGCCATGTCCTGACTTATCATTCCAGTTCTATATGTATTATATCACTGCCACCTTGAGGATGTCCTGAGTAACTGCAGACCAGTAGCGGGATTCTAATGGTTTCTGCGCTCTTCAAGGCACTCATCATAATGGGCTGATATCAGTGCTGAGACAATGATGAAAGAACCTTATAGAAACGTTCCTGCCACTCACTTGGTGTTTATGACTTGCTTCTAGTCTGCCATCATGGGCTTTTATCATTATAAAATACAATTATTTACTATCCGAATGATACAGTAATGCACAGGCTTGCAATAGGTGGAGAAAGTCCCACCAGCACTATTCAACATGAATACATTTGGCACAGAAGAGTGTCGCCAATATTCTGTATTTAATTTTAATTTTATTGACAAGTCTTATTATGCTTGTTTTCGTCAAGTTGTTACTTGATTTTTTTTTTTTTTTAAGATGCTGGGGCATACAATATTCTTACACCAATTACACCAACTCTTTAGATAATTATAGAATTTGTGTAAGAATAGTTTGACAATGTAAGGAATGTATAAAGGATAGGCATTGGTACTGTACGATATAGAGTGCTCAGTACAAGCTGTAATGATAGAAACCTTTTGATACATGCATCGTCAGCCCATAGATATGTCGTAAAAATGGATAGATGTAGAGTTAGCGAGGGTCAGTGGAATGTTGTATGGCAAGAGTATTTTGTCTATTGAGAATGTTGGGTGGGCTCTTGGGGTGCTTGTTGAATTTCATTTGCTTTGGATTGAGAGCGACTAAGAATTTTACAGTGGTTTTGATGAAATAATGCACAGACATTTTGTGTACAGTTTTTGCTTTATTTTCCAGTCTTGTCCCTTTGTATCCAAGCCCAGTTTTTACCAGCAAGGAAAAAGCAAGTTATGCAGAGTTGTATTTTTGTATGTAGTAGTTCTTGCAGAACAGTAACATATTTTAACACTGGTTAACGTTTTCCTAACAGGTAGTGCTGCTAGCACACACACACAGACACACTCTCCTACTTTCTCAGGTTCTTGTTATGGACGTCCGAACCTTTCGGGCACAGTTTGCACATCTCTGGGCTACTAACAGACCACATTACAACTCCTTCAGGTTCTCTTTCAAGCTGTTCCATGATCATGCCATTGATCAGTCTACTGTCATTCCAAGGTTCATCAAATATATGTTACTGTAGTCATTACTGTCTGAAGATAACTGCCTGTATGAACTGTTTTTGCCAGCAACTTTCAATTGCTAGACGGCGAACACAATGTAGATCCATGTATATGTAATTGTCTGCTCGACTAAGCACTGTGTGAATTTTCTATCTGATAATGACCCATATCTGGTATCAGTGGTGCATACAATGCAATGAAAGCTCCAAATACTTTAGACATAGAAGTTTACAATTAAAATCATGACTGCTCTGGTCTCATTCCACTTGATACAATCACTGTATGCTTTTCTCATGAGTTAACCCGTTTGTAATACATTTCAGTCTCATAAAACTGAAGTCCACTGTTGAGCTTTTTGAACTTTCACTCATTTGAAGCCAAGATAGCTTGGTCCATCGTATAACTCAAATTCCACATATTTTCCTGTGTCACATTTGTTTCTAGCGTATGAAAAATGGAGGCTAGGAAAAACACAATCATGGCATTATACTTAAGTATGAATGCTAGCATTGGTGTCTTATTGTGTTGCACCAGTTGAATAAAAAGCAGCTTTTTGTGAATCTTGTTTTGGACTCATTTATATATTATAAGTACCTTTTTTTTTTTTTTTTAATGAGGAAACATCAGATGCAACACAACTGCTGTTGTCATTTGTTATCTTTGCATTTTGCCACACAGCCTTTTCTCAGCAATATGCTTCTATGTCATACGAGCACAAGAGTACATTTTTTTCAAATAAATTTAAATTTTTGTATCATCGAATTTGTGTTTTCTGTCTGTTTAGCTATAAATCAGTGACAACTTCAAAACTACAACATGGAGGAACATGTAAACTGAAGAGTCTGGAGCCATAGCAAAACGGGTGCACATAAAATATTAACAGCATTAATAGTTTGACATACAATCATTGAACAAGAAGATGTTTTGATAGCGTTACACCAGGTAGAAGTCAGATCATGGGACTGAGTGTGATATTTATATAGACACAAACACAAAATCTTGAAATCAACAAACTGATGTTTTACAAAGGAGTTCAGGAGATGGATGCTATCTATTTTTGTTTCTTATCTGAGGAGTCCGAATCTGTTTGAGAGGATGTACTAGTTTTGTGCTTTTGGTTATTATTATGTTAATTATGTATCTTTTTGCTGTGTGAATCCCTAGTCTTAGTGGCTTAAATTTACAGTCTCTGTCCACACTTCCTACCAGCTGGTGGCGGTAGTGCATCATTACGTTGTTTTCTAACTGCCGAAAAAGACATCAAGAAGAAGAGTCAGCAAACGCAGTCTGATGTGGCTAGGTCAATGTTAGCAAGGTAACACTGATGGTTGTTCTTTCTCTCGGATATTTTCCCCCATTGCTAACTCGACATGGGCAAGAGAGACAATCGAGTGGTGAGTTATGTGACATAATTCGTGTAAAGCTGCGAAACCGTCACACGGTTTCATTTGGTAGGCTAGCTAGGCTAAACACAAGCAGAGCTTAGCGTAACAACTAGCATTGGCTAGCTAATATATACCTCAGCTAGGTATTCTGCTGCAAGGCCTAGACAGTGTTCACTTAAGTTCAGCAAATCATATTAAAAATACAACAAAGCGTTTTTAATTTTAATATTTTCCTGGCTTTGGTGGCTTCGTGTAGTAGCTAATTGCAAAAGACGAGTCTCAGTCACCAGTGCTGGTGGAGCTACAATTTAACTTTAGCACCTAACATTTTGTACAATGTTGTGACGTGGTGATATTGCGCAGTGTTAGTCGTTGCTTTTTGAGTCAATAAACAGCCTTGGAATACTAGCAGGGACCCATTTAACCAGTGGCATTTATGGCTAACTAAATGGCTTAACGTTAGTGATTCCCTGTATATATATTCTGTCAACATGGCGAAATTGATGCCTGCTGACAGACTGGGAGGGATTGCCGTTTGCTACATTTCTTTGTATAGTAGGTACACCTAAATAAAACTGTTGCACTACTCGAGTACAAGACCCCGTATGAAATCCAGTCGTCAGCACAATGAAAATGGCTTTATTCTATTTTTATGGTTATTGTCCGGGTGTATGTGGTGCTGCAGAACTGTACTGCGAACACGGTTTAACGACACAGCTGAGTAATAATGAGTGTAATAACCTAACATCTGTGTATTTCAGTAACCAGCACCAGAAATGTGTAAAATGCTTTCCTCTGGTGTTCCAGGCTTACATTAACCCCATTGCTGCTGCACGAGCCAGGGGACCGGCGCAGAACTCTGGACCAACCATACAGGATTATTTAAGCAGACCTCGACCAACATGGTGAGTGAAGGGGACCTCTGGACTGAAGAGACAAATGTCTGTCTCACAGCTACATTCTCCAGTTATTTCTGTTGGGTTGTTTGATATCACACATAGATGTAGCCCTTTAAGAAGCTGGTGCTGGAGGGGGCTGTGAAGTTTTCTAGTTCATGCTTCCCCCTACAGACAGCCAGAACCAGCTCTTATCTTATGGGCTAAGAGAGGTAACTGTTAAAGTGACAGTTGGGCTTTACTTTTTGTGTGTGGGCTTTGCAGTTTTTCAGGTGTGCTTATTGCAGGTAAAGGAGTTATTAGTAATGTTTGCAAGTCTAGTATCAAGACTGCGTTGAGAAATAAGTGTGTCATTTGTTGTCTCGCAAATTGGCAAAAGAGGCAGTAACCTCTGCGCTGTTGTCAGCTGCAGCTTGGAGCCTTGCGTTGTCCTTGTTGGTTGTAAACATCTGTTTTCATGCAACGTTATTAAGGTAGACTGGGGACTGCATCTGTGTTTGGTTTGTGCATCTTGGACAGAAATTCTTTTAGATTGATTGACATGAATTCAGGTTTTCTGATCTCACTGTAGTTTAACAGCATGTGTCCTCATTAGTTCAGTGTTAAAGACTTCTTGCATCCTTTCTTCCTACATAGAGAACTTCAAATGTCATGTAACTGCAGCAGAAAAATCAGACCACTTTCTCCCTGTTTTAATAATGTTTAACTTTAACTCAGTGCATCTGAGTCAGTATAGCTGCATACTCCAGGACAGAGTGCTCTCACAACAGTGCTGCCAAAGATGGAGAGCAGAGAGGGAGATCCTCTGCAACTTCATAGCTGTGTGTGAACTAGGGTCTTGTAAAATCTCATATCTGATAGAAGTCTGTCTTAAATGAAATTAACTATAATCTTAGCCACAAGGGGGCACATTTAATTAATTATCAGTTGCATTCCACTGCCAGTATGAAAGTTCCCTTTTGCTACATGCAAAGAGCAATGTGTTTTCAGCACACTATGAAAAATGAAAAAGGAACATTAATTCATGTATGCCACCATAATGTCAGCCAAGGGGCTTCAATGAATTACAGTTTAACAGAAACGATTTGGAAAACAGGAAACATGATTCATTAAACAAATGCTGGGAAAGAATTTGGTCATGCAGCGTCTGTTTACTGTAAGTTCTTGTTGAGTGGACGATCAGTTTAAATGTTTAATTGGAGGAATTTTAAAAAGCGGCAGCCAGTGAAGTGGTGAAATGAAGAGCTGCAGGTGACGGGCACTTCCTTCAGTTTTGAAAGATGTGATCCTCCTAAATGTCTGCTGTGTAGTACATGGTTTATTGTCTCTTCATCAGGGAAGAGTTAAAGGAGCAGCTGGAGAAGAAGAAGAAGGGCTCTCGGGCCCTGGCTGACTTTGAGGACAAAATGAATGATGTAAGTTTGTATTATGAAGTTTGACCTTTAATTGTCCCCATCTGTGTTTTCTTTTATTTTCAGGCCCTGCTATTAGTGTCAGATGCAAAGTGTCAAGATTTGGCCGTCTTTTAACTGAAAGTAGTTACGTACAGCAGTAGATGAATACCCTTTTCAGACATTTCCTCTTGTTTTCAGAAATGGAGGAGAGAGCTGGCAAAAAACCGAGAGAAGTTGTTGGGTGGAAGTGACAAAGACAAAGAGAAAGACAAAAAGACAACAGACAAGGAGAAAGACGAGAAGAAAGAGAAAAAAGAGGTACGTTACCTCCTGTTTATCAGGCACGTGGATGATCTCACTCTTAAATCTCGTCCATCCTCACTCAGTTTGGCATTTCATTTGTGTTTAGAAAAAGAAGAGAGAGAAGAAGAAATCCAACAGGGTGAGGAGAGACTTCCAGTATTTGTGTGGCCAGCTGTGCCACAGTACTGCGACACACACACACACACACACACACACACACACACACACACACACACACACACACACACACACACACACACACACACACACACACACACACACACAATGCCTGTCCTCTGAGATGATCTCTTATTTATTCCTCCTACAATAGTGTTCCAATTCCCAAACAAGTGAATAAGCTCAAGTCTAATGAACCCTGCTTTCATTGTGTTTTGGTCAAGCATTCTTCATCTTCCTCCTCCTCATCGAGTTCTGATTCCTCTAGCAGCTCCTCCTCAGAATCTGAAGATGAGGTAAGTCGTTACAGACTTCAATACAATACGTTTCAGCATTGTTAAATTAATACTGTGACAAACCTGCGTATTTTAAAGCGAGCTCTAGCGCCACTTCTGTTTTATAATAAACCAAATCACAGATCCTATTGTACAAATTGTCACTGTACACCAGCAGTAATGTCAACTACTTTCTGAACTCTTTCCAGGGGTCTGTCTGACCCTGATGTCTGTATCACTAATACAGTAAAGTTGGGGGAAAAATTAATGTGCTGCATTGCATGTTGATTGAATCAGTGCTCCTAAATTTTGTGTTGGTGTGCCTGAACTTTTCATTATGGAACACCGGTGCTGCAGTTAGTCTGGAGTCCTGATACTATATATTGCTTGTCTGTAAAGACACAATAGAAAATGAATGTCCTTAAATCCAAATTTGCTGTAATTTCTAAGCATGGTCTCTGAAAGAGACAAACACCCAAAGCTGCTCTGTCTGATGACTCACAACACTGACTGATTATAACTGTTGGCTGCTGTATGATGATCTGTCATTGGTCAGTTCTAGGAATACTGTAGGCTCCTGTGTTGCAGTGGAATGTTTTTAATAGTGTGGAGTGAATTGGTTGAGCTTATTAACAGGCAGGAAATAAATAGGACTTAATACAGCTCAAATTGGTCGATTGTAAAGCAGTCCTACAGATCGGCTCGGCTACTTTCAACATAATGCAGCACTACACTGTTTGATTGCATCCTATATGTGTGTTTAGGATGAAAAGAAGAGTGTGAAGAAAAAACGGAAGAGAAAGAAGTCATCAGCCAGGAGAGCATCAGACAGCTCAGAGGAAGAATCTGATGCTGAAAGCAAGGTTTTTCTTCCTTTTAGGTCTTTTCTTTGTTGTGTAGCACAGTTGGCTGCCTTTGAATGGGGTCGTGGTGTTGAAAGTGTGCGGTCAAATAATGTCCCACAATGACTAAGAGTAGATATTTAAACTGCCATCATTTAATCTAAATGTTTTTCTTTCCAAGAAGAAAAAGAAAAGAATCAAGGAAGAATGGGACAAAGATAAGGTGACTTCCTCTTATTGACTAACTCAGTCAACTAACAGACCTTATGGATATTTCCACAAATGTGTGATGCTTTGAAATATAAAGTTGACCCTTGTTTTCGCTATTTGAGTCATAACTGTGATGCAACTCTTGTGTCTGCCAGGATGACAAGAGCCGTAAAAGAAAAAGGAAGGCCGAGCGAACTTATAAAGACTCATCTTCAGAGTCCTCTGTGGACTCTGAGGGAGAGGAGGTAGTAAGTATTATTCTTCTGTGGTTGTAGATGGGTCATAAACTGCCAGTAGGACCGTGTTAGACAGGCACATTTGACTTAACACATTTCTTTCACCATTTTTTGTTGTTAAGTGACAACATTTTATTTACTGACAAGGTTGCTAGTAGCCCCTCTTGCTTTGAATAAAGCTCAAGAATGCAAGCTAGTATTGCTGTGTGCCTTTCACGCAGAACGGAAAGCGCGTGCACGTCACCTCTCTGTAGACACAAATTTGTGATGTGCTTCGATGCACTTGAATGAGTCAACCTATCATTAGGGCTCAGTTGGCACTCGTGCCTTGGACATCAAGAGAAGAATGAATAAATAAAAACGCGTTGAAAACCACGTCCATCGCTGTTATAACCCTTTAAAAAAGAGACGACTCCAGTGATAAAGGCATATTTAACACAGTTGGACAGGTTCATATGAGACAGTGGTCGCAGATTAATCTCTGGTTGTCACTTATATTACACACTCATCCATAAGCTTTCTGTCTGTCACTCTTCAGTGTACAGTATCATTCAAGTTTCCATCTCTAATTTAAAAACTCCTTATTTACCAAAGTGTCGCAGTGTTTGACCTCCATCACTTAGGCCTGTCTGTTATGTCACTTTTAATGTTGTTTTCATGGTTGTCATGAGTGATATGAAGTGATTTCAGCAGTTTCTGTTAATATCAACGTGGTCGAGTCATTGTCTCATATTGAAAAAAGAGATTAGGAGTTTGTCATATGTTTTGTGACCAACATTAACGCCAAGGTGCACCCACGCCAGGAGGAGCAAAATTCAGCATAGAGGAAAACAAGTTGGCTCAGAAACCTTATGAGAAATTTTTAATTATGTTGTAAACCTAACTGCTGTTATAGCCTCACACAATTGTGAAACACGACTGTTACATGAAGAGGGACTTTTAGAATTGCATGTAACTCAGGACTTCCCTCTTCTCGTGGTCTCATTTCAACTTTTCCCTCCTGTAGGCCGAAGCCAAGAAGAAAAAGAGAAGCAGCGAGGAAAAGGAGAAAATCACAGTGAGCCGTTAACTTAATGTCTTCTTTTGAGTTTCACAACACCAATCAGATTTTTGTGAGATTTGCTTGCAGACAGGTGTGCATGTCTCACATTTTACTACTACAGATGCCTAAATGCAGAGATGTTGTGTTAAGTTGTTGTTATGTGTGTGCGCCTGAAATTTACTGGTATAAAATCCTCTGTATAGCAACACTCTACTGAATACATGCTGTTAACAATCAAGCTGTAGAATTAAGGCTTCATTAAAAAGTGCCAAACATCCATTGTTTTATGTTCACAGGACAAATCCAAGAAGAAGAGGAAAAAGAAGCACAAGAAACACGGCAGGAAAAAGAAAAAGAAGGCAGCATCGCAGTCAGACTCGGAGCTTGACTAACAACCGTAGCTGTACGGTTCCCTCGTCCTCCCGACAGTTCACTAGTAGTGTTATTTTTGCCTTTGACTTCTAAAAACTGCTCCTCTCCAGCTCAAGTCATCATGCCATGCTCAAGCAAGAGACCGACAGACTTGTAATGCTGGGATTCTTTGAGTCCCTGAGCCCCTCCCATCCCTCTCAGTGGCAACTACTGGTACATATCCTCTGTTGACTCTTATTACCATGCTTTTTTTTTTTTTTTTTTTTTGTAGATATTTGTTCTTTGATTTACCCTCAACAACAGGACTGAAGTGAGTTCCACATACCCCCCCACCCCCTCCCTCATCTTGGAGATTGTAGTGTAACCAGCACTTTCAGTGGCATGCAGAAGTTTGAGCATCCCTGCCAGGCCCAGTTTGTTACTGTGAATGGCTAAGAGAGGAAAAGCTGAACTCATTTCCAAAAAATCTCTGAAGCAAGTTTATGTTTTTTACTTTTAGTTTCAAAATGACAAAAAAGCAAACCGGCTCGGAGCACGAGTTTGGGCACCCTGCATGGTCAGTACTTTTTAACACTTTGGCGAGTATCACAGCCTGTAAATGCTTTCTGTAGTCAGACTCTTTCACTTCTGGTCTGGGGGATTTTCTTCCTTGCCAAAGGGCTTCTAGTTCTGTGAGATTCTTAGGTCGTCTTGCATGTACTGCTTTCTTGAGGTCTGTCTGCAGATCAGTCCACGGGACTTGTTTCCGAAATGCTTCAGGCTTGTTTCGATGTTCCATTGCAAACACCCAAAGCTGAATTTTGTGAGGATGAAGGAAAGGTTTTCTTCTGATCACTCCTCCATGAAGGTCATATTTGTGCAGTTTTCTCAGTCTTCCAGACCCTAACTTCACCTCCACCCTTCCTCTTAAAAGCTATTTATTACATTAAAGTACAAACTGAGGAAACAACTGAGTGAAAACACTTTGCTTCTTACAGCCTCTCCTGCTTTGTGGGCATAATTTATTTGAATTTGAGTGTGCTAGGCCGCTGCTTAGAGGAGCCCACGGCTGCTTATTGTTGGGATGAGGTTTGAGGAGTCAGAGTATGTATAAAGCTTTGAAGTTTGCATCACTTGGCCTTTCCTAAGGATGACTGTGAACAAGCCATAGCACTATCAAGCTAATTTAGGTCTGAGACTTTGGTAAGAAGTTATCTGATAGCTCAAATCTCTTGGGTGCCCAAACTTTTGCATAGTGCTCCCTTCTCTTTTTTCTACTCAAATTATACAAAACAAATATAATGCATTCACAATGTTGAAGAGGACGTTTCGTCCTTCGCTTGACTTTTGGAGATCAGTTCATCTGCTACTCTCTCAAATATTCACAGGGGGTCCCAAACTTTTGCGTGCGCACTGTACCTTCACCTTCAGTATGCTGACCTGTCGGAGCTCCTCTCTCCGCTTTAAACCTGACATCTTGCATTTCTAGTTGCTAGATGAGGCTGTTCTGCTAGTGCCTGTGTCATGCATGTAGACCTGATGTCTCGCCAGCCTCATATTGAAGTTGGATTTACAATAAGAAATGTGAGCTACACAGTCAACATTTATACAAGGGATAATTGTTCTGAATTGTTACACTACAGTGTAATTGTATAAACAATGGGAATTCATTAATAAAGTATTGTTTTAGCCTTTATTGCTGTTACTTACAACCTCTATTGTGGGACTTTTTTGTGTCTCTTTTTTTTTGTTTGTTTGCTTTGGCTTTTATTACCACCCTTCATATGAAACCGCACTGTCTTCCTTCCGTACAACTTACATTGAGGTCAGCAGTGCTGCAACAAACAGGATATCAACCAGAAGGTAACCAGCCTACCTGTTTGATATCATACCTCTTCCGTTGTGTTTCCGCTCTGCACTGTACATGTAGCAGTGTACTTGAAATATCAGTAAGTAAAGGCACTCATTTGGCAGAATGACCCCTGTCAGATTACTATATATTATCATTTCTTAAGCATTAACATACCAACTATGTATTTAATGTAAAATATTGCATCTGCAGAGTAACTAAATGCAGTGGAGTAGAAAAGTACAGTGTGTAGCACTCAAGGGCAGTACATATAATGTATAAAATGTACTTAAGTGCAGTTACATTCCACCGCTGTGTTTACTGAACTGTTAAACAGTTTCTTAAAAGCATACTTCTTCATTTTCAACTAGTTTTTTACAGGCGGATCATGTGATGAAAACAATATAATGGTGCCAAAGGTTAGTGTGAGCTCTTCCATGTTCAATCGTTGAGAGGTGTTTGCAGCCTGAAACAATGATTACCCTAACCTCCTTTTATCCAAGTATGCTCAGCTAATGTGAAGTAGTTCCACTGAGCTGCCATCACAGGGTCCAGGGGTGTGATGCTCAGTGCAGGGTCCAGATCCAGATTCTGCCCAGAGGGAGGATCTAACCTGCCATATAAAGAGCGCCTGTCTGGCCTCACTGTAGAGGAAGTGTGAGGCGCTTTACAGTAAGCTGTGGAACGACTTGCACAAGGTAAGTGAGAAAAATCAAGTGAGCCTGTGTCCTTTCTTGGCCTAACTGTCAGTAGAGTGCTTTGTACTTACTCATTTTTGTGCATTGTGACTGCTCAGTGAGGTTGTTTTGAGGAAATGGAAGCTCTTCGTCAAAGCCAGTATAGAAACTGAAAGTCTCTGCCGCGCATGAAAAAAGAGTGAAAATTACACATTGAATTCACAAAATCAGAATTTTATTTCATTCCCTCCTGGCTGCACGCGGTGTATCCCACCCACTGACACGCCATGTCCCCTCCTGCAGATGTTGAGGACAGCTCTGTGCGTGTTCGCGGGGCTGCTGGCGGCGCAGTTCGCGTCCTGCTCCATCACATGTCCTGACGGGAATGTCTGTTCGGATTTGGCCACCTGCTGCAGGACGAGGCATGGCTACAGCTGCTGTCAATACCCAAATGTAAGTTTGCCAACGTATAAAATAACATAATTTATTAAGATTTAACTATTGTGTGAAGGACTGCTGGGAATATTCCTCCCGTAATCTGGGCGTGTGTCGCGTCTCCGTGCGCCTTCAGGCCGTGTGCTGCGCTGACTTGGCCCACTGCTGTCCTTCCGGGTTTCGTTGTAACCTGGTCACCCAAATGTGTGAGAAAGAGCACCAGCCGTGGCTGAACATACCCATGGTGAGGAAGGAGGCTCCGGAGGAACCAAGCCCTCCTGTCCGACCTATATCAAGCCTCCAGGAGCCCGAAAACAACCACGTCCCGGATCAACACAGGAGCTCAGTAGTCTATTGTGACCCCTACACCTTCTGTCCCGACCGCACCACCTGCTGCAGACACCCAAAAGGCGCCTGGTTCTGCTGTCCTTACTCTCCCGTGAGTTGACCTCCATACTTCTGTTGAACAAGACAAGATGATATCTCTTCTATCTACTGCTGGAATGAACTCAAAGCTTTTTGAACTTGTAATTGCAAAGCAAATTTCTCTTTCATTATTATTACGCACTCACAATTCAGTGTCTTAATTGTTGTATAAAATGTGTGTGTTGTAGGGCAGGTGTTGTCTGGATGGCTTCCACTGTTGTCCATATGGCTTCGACTGTGACCTCACTTACACGCACTGTGTGAGGCAGGGCCTGAGATATCCTTTCTCCCCCAAACAAGCTCTGTCTTCAGTCCCTGCCGCTCTCATCTCTGCTCCACAGGACAAAAGCAGCCTGCAGGAGGTAAATGTTCCTTTCTATATGTGCTGTATATGTTTTCTCAATTGGCCTCTGATTATGAGCGATGGAAGACATGAAGACACTTTTTTTTGACACTTTTGGCCATTTCACATGAGTTTTCTGCATTCCTTTCTGCTCTTGCTTTTTTCACTGGTCTGAAGTAAGCTCACTTGGAAAAAGGTGAAGTCACATCCTTCTGTGCACCAATCAGGATTTAGCATCATCTGAATCGCAATGTGCTGATATAGGTATTGGTTTGTTTACACTGGCAGGCCACTGTTAATCAAACCGGACATACAAAGTCCGAAAAAAGCAGATTAGCTGCATTTTTTTTTTTAGTGTTCAAATCCTGATAAATAAAACTTCCAGTAATACAATACCCCAGGTTTTTTTTTCTCCTAGATTTAAAGGTGCTGCAATAAATACTAATCAATCAAATGACTACATATGACATGAATATGAAAGGTTTGACTTGTAATATCAAACCTTTTGAGAATTACGTATCACCTAAATCACTTTATTCTTCTCAACACAGTTTGCAAATAGCTGGTAGGTTTTACTTTGATCATTGCCTAATTTTCTATGAATATTTGATGTTGTAGAAAAATACTTAATAAACCAGGTTTAAAAAGCACAAAGGACTAGCGACCTAATACATAAATGAATACATCTTTGTGATTAAATATTTAGATAATAGCCAGTGTATAATGGTCACTTTGTGCTTACCTTTAGCGGAGGCCAATGGCAGCTCTAACGGAAGCCAGCAGCAACAACCACGAGGCCGGAGTGATTCGCTGTGATTCCAAGTTTTACTGCGCACAAGGGACGAGTTGCTGCAAAGGATCCAGTGGCCAATGGAGCTGCTGTCCCTACCAGCTGGTATGGATTGTGCATCAAATATTAAAGCCCTCATGAAATAATGGTGCATTGCCCTGAAAGAAAATGATTTGATAAAAGTGCTTAGGCAAACAGGAATATAGACGGTTTAATGCACAGAGCAATAAAATGATCCACATCATAAACATTGCAGACTGATTCAGCTGACATAGACTTCAGTGTCCTTGCTCTTACCATAAAAACAAGAAATTAGTGTGCTTACTGCAGTAATTTACTTGTCAATACTATATTTTTTTCTAACACTAAGCCTTGTTCCTATTCAGGGCCAGTGTTGCGGGGACGGTCAACACTGCTGTGATTATGGATATAAATGCGACCCCACCTCCTTGTCATGCGGGAAGAGTTTCTCTCCAATTCCCTCAGGACCACTGAAACGTGCCAAAGCAGACTGAGGACATGCTCTTAAGTCTGTGCAGTTTGTTTGTGTGAGAGCGTCTTTATTATTTTGCTACATATTCAGATAACAGTGCATCACAGCCTCAATAATAATAAAAAAAAAATGCCCAAATCACTGAATTGTATTTCAGATTAATTATACTGCATACTTTATTGGTTCTCACAGTGGGATAGGGTATCAACTTTCATTTTAGTAACCAGCTAAGCAAGATTTTAATGCAACATTTTATATCCATTGTGGTAGTGTAGTAAGTAAACAGATTTTTAACACTTACAAACATCGAAACATTTTTAAATAAACAATATGAAAATGTGAGTGAACTGTTTCTTCATGCTGCCTGAACTGAAGGTGTTACCTGGTGAGGGATCACTCACCTGTCTTCCCCAGAATATATTGTTATTATAACTATAACAAGGTAAAACTGTGATTTTCAACAACGGGCTTTTACTTCGAAAGGATTAAACGGAAATTTCATTTTCACTCCGACTGGCTCACTTCCCGTGTATGTCGTTCCTGGTGGAGGTAGAGTGTGTTTACAAAAGGTGGAAAGATGGGTCAAATCGAAGACCTGAAAATATTTGTCACCGAGCGGCTTCACACCGCTGCTTCAGAAATATTAGGCGCTATCGAAAAAACATTGACGGACTACGAGGAGCAGACCTGCCGTTTGAAGGAAGAAAATGACCGCCATCGTTCTCTGCTGGACATGATCCTCAAAGCCAAGTTACCACAAAAAGAAGGTTGGTCCATCCGAACTACATGTGCTCTAGGCAGCAGGGGTCGTCCTCTGACCCCCCCCCCCGGCTCTACAAACTAGTCTCACCTCTTTTCATGTCTGATCGTTATCGTTGAAACGACTCAAAAACGAGCTGGCACTCACTATAGATCTGTTTAGCTAGCTAGTTTCAAACATTGGTGCAGAGTGTTGTCAAGTTAAAATAGTTGTTTCTTAACATCAACGTAATTTATTTCCTGAACATGAAGAAACTTGGAAATGTCTCACGTTCTTATTTTTCTGGGTTTTGGTTTAACGTCAATTGAAGTGCTGAACGAGACGACATTCAAGAAGAAGAAAACCACTAGAACTCGTTATTAGCTAGCTAGCTAGCTGTAATGTTATGCTCATTACAGAGGTAGCATCATCTAGCGTGTATGTGTCAATTCACAAAACAGTAGATAAAACATGAGAGAGCTAACGTTACGAGCTAAACACAGGTGCTCTCTATTGCTGTTGATTTGACGCAGTCCGTTCACGTGTTTGACATCTTCCCTTACTAATTGCGCATGTTGCGCATTGAACTCTGGCTCTGACGTTAATTGAGTTACTGAAACAGCTACTGAGATCGTGAAAGAGTCCAATACACATGACCTATATTTGGACAGTGTTACGGTTGTTATTCATAATGCGAGTCCGACATGGTTTGCTAGCTGTGGACATCAGTACAGCTAGCACCGCTAGTTTAGCTGCTTCCAAGTGACACATGCCAGCAGAACAATAACTGTATGTCAGCCGTGATATTAGTGTATAAAGCAGAAATGGGAGCAGCACAAAGAGTCACTTTCGCTCTTTTTGGGCAGTTTTCCATTTATATAGGATTATGCACAGTTTATACATTACACATAATATGCCAATAAACCAGAGTTACAACGTATCACTGGAAACTGAAGCATTACAATGCGTGCCGTCAAGTCATTTTTCACACTGCTGTTACTGTCAGCAGCATAGTCATTCTGTGCACCTACCAAGTTGGTATTTGTCTTATATCTTCGTTATGGAAGTGTTATTAACATGATGCCTCCTACCATTTGGGCCATGTACAACCTAAAGATACAGAATCATGTCACTCCTGACAGATTTAATGATGACATGTATGTCGCTTTGTAAAACATCTCTCAGCGGGCCTTTTTCACTGACAACATTTTCACATGTGTTGCAGGAAAAGCACAGTTGTAAATAAATTAATGATGACTGAATTCCATTTAGCTGCTTCAGTTTCAGGGTCACTGTCAAGGCTTACTGGGACACTAGAACAGAGTTAATGTTATGAGTAAACACCTCAGAAAACAGTTTTTAATATAAAGGAACTACTTACTAGCTTTTTGTTGTTGTTGTTATTTCTCGCAATATGTTTATGTTCCTTGTCCCAAACTCCAACCTACTTTGTTCTTCTCTTTACTCTGCAGCAGACCATGCCAACCAAAGAAGCCCTGCTGCCGCCAGCCCATGTTCATCAGATTCAAGTCCTCCCCACAAGGCCAGAAAAGGACCTGGCCATTCCAGTGGTAGGACTGAAGTCTAACAATAAATCCTCCTCTTACGTAAAATCATTTCTTGATGAAGCCTTGCGAGAAAATATTGGGAACATAACAGTAAGCACCATTAGCCACACCAGTGTGACGCACCAAGTCAGTCACTGCAAATACATTTCTAATTAATACCGTGCTGTCACTAAACTAGGTCCACATTTATTTTCCAGATTTGCAGTGTGTCTTCACCTCACGCACCAACTTTCTAAAGTTTGCAGCCAAAGGCAACTGTCCCTACTGCCTGAAGACAACTGAAGCCACTGAGACGCACTTAATGAGGAAGCATTATCTATTTGCTGTACATTTTACAGAGGGGGGCAAAGGTAAGTTTAATTAAAACTGAAATCAAAACCTGATACTCTGTTACCTCAGTCAAGCGCTTTTCAAGTGTGCTAGCTGCTTTTCATAGCCTGGGAGTGTGCTAAGACATGCTAAAATAATGTTCTGCCATTTAAGGTGTTTTCTAGTTGTCAATAGGCTTTCTATTCTCTCTTCAGAAAAATTTGTTGTACCGTGTATGTGCAAAGACAGGATCCAGCGCAGAAGTCACTGGCACTGCCCATATTGCAGGAAGATCATTTATCGGAAATGTAACTTCGAGCGGCACATATCTAAACAACATTGTAAGTACAATTTCTTGGCATTCTCGACTTGGCTGTTATTTTACCATTCCTGTGTTTTGTTGTTTCAGTTGTGCTTTTGATATGTGCTAGTGCCACCGCTAATAATAATGGTTGTTATTTTAGTACTAACAACCATTTTAGCGTTTATTATTTTATTAGTAAAGTAATTATTGATATGATTGGATATTGCTGTGTCTTTTTTTACTTCACAGGCTATGCAATACTGCAGCAAAGCCAAGATGCAGGTTAGTATACCGTCTCTGATGCCCCTCAGTCACTCGCAAATGATGAATTATTACCCTCATCAGTTTCAGAATAATGCTGTAATTAATTGTAAATATTTGTTGCATAAGCATCAAAAACAAATACAGCACTTGCGTAACTCTGCATTCATGATCTCCACTGTAATGCAGCAGTAATATATTTTGTGAAAGGAAAGAAGCTTGGCTAATCATGTTTTTACTCTCTCTTAGGAATTCTGGTATAATCACATAATAAGTGTTTTCTTCCCTTTTTCTGTTTACTTTTGGTTACTGGAGGCATATTTTGAGCTGTCCTTTGCCACAATATACCATGCCTGCCTCAAACTGCTGTGAAGTGTTTTGAGGCAAAACACATTGTTTTGAAGATAAAATCGGCTTCGTCATTATTTTGATCATTTATTTATTTTTGAGCGAAAATCTCTTAAAACAATGTGATGGGTTGTATAGCCACAGATGTGCATTGACTGAGGCCTTCAGATAAATATTTTGACTGCAAAGAAAGAGACATTTGTCATTGTATCAGGGAATGAAATACACTGCTCTGTCCTTTGCCTTAGAGGTCAATCAGCCCTCTGGCTCTGCCTTTGAGGAGGAGGCTCCCCTGAGTCCTGAACCCTGGTGTCAGCAGGAGCTCGGCAGCCTGGACCAGAACGACGAAAAGACCTCGCTGCTGCTTCAAATTAAAGAGGAACAGGAAATGTCGAGACTAGGTCTGGTGGGAGAGAATGGCATGCAGAATTCACTTTCGCTGCATGTTAAAACTTGTGATGCAAACAACTGAACACATTTTTTTGTTGTGTTTTTTTTTCTTTATCCACAGTGAGTCATCCTGAGTTGCAGAACTCAGAGCAACTGCAGATTAAAGGTGAGCAAATACAAAACAGTCAAATGGGAGAACAAAGTCTGGAGACCGATCACGCCCAATACTCTGCCATCAACATCGTCTGTGTGGGCAGTTATATTCAAGATCCCACTAAAATCAACAGTGAGGAAAGCAGCAAGGGACATCCTCTTTGTAATTCATCAGCTCAGCCTCTGGAACCTCAGCCTGATATTGGAGTTGGTGAGATATGGCAGCAACAAGGAGAATATCAGCACACCACTGCAGACAAGATTGAGGAGTGGAAGACAAACCATACACCTTCAGGTTTAAAGGCACCCAGTTCAAAGAGGAGAAAGCTTGTGAAAAGATCTTTACCGCCCTTGAGTTTAAATATAAAGAAATCAACGCAGTTATCTGTCAGTCAGAACGCCACAGGTCCTCATTCTTGTAAAGCCTGTGGAAAGACTTTCCATTACATATACACACTGAAGACACACGCACAAGCACACGCAGTGGATAAGACCCGAATGTGTGGAATTTGTGGAAAACGTTTAGAGTCCAAAGAGAGTTTCGTCCAGCACCTTCAAAGCCACACAAAGAGAAACAAATGTGGTATATGTGGCAAACAGTTTTCTAATAATTCCCGTCTCAAACAGCATATGAGATTTCACGGACCAAAGGGTCTTAATGTCATGTCTTCAGTTTAAAAACTACATGTGGGCAAAATCCTGCAGATGTCATGAATGCATCAAAAACTGCCTTGATTACCGGATTCTGATCCTCTGCAGTAACATCTACTAAGTGGGAGATACCAGTCCAGTGGTGTACTGTGGAAGGATTCACTCAGTCCTCTTGCTGAGCAGTGTGTTGATGCTCACTGTATATCATTGCAAATGTGTGTGTTCATGTGTTTTGCTTTTCTTCCTTGTATGTATGCATAAATCATCAGTTTGGAAGTGAGAGGCTTTTAGGCAGAGACAGTCACAACACTAAACAGGTTTTACTTTTAAGTGATGTACATCTCAGTCGAGTCAACATCGGCTTGAAATCTTTAAGTTCACGTTCAGGGAATGATTTATCTTTTCGTTACTGTACTAAGAGCTACTGGGCTCAGTTGTGAAAAGCAACTAAGTACATTTAATTAAGTACTGTACTTAAGTACAGTTTAGAGGTACTTGTACAAAAAGCAGCATAGTCATGGTTACAGCACATTTCGGATGTCTGTGAGTTCCACAGATGGCTCCACCCGTCATTTTTCCTGCTTGCACATTGATGATTCAGTGTTAATAATCTAATGATGTCTTACATGATAATATGTCTGTCAAAGGGGTTAAACCACTACTTTAATTTTGTTATTGATAACTTTGATACGTTTCCTTAAGTAAGATTTTTTAATGCAGGATTTCTACTTGTGATGGAGTATTTTACATTGTTGTAATGGTACTTCTTCCACCACTGCTTGAGTTTGTATGACAAAATTTTATCATGACATTGTCAAAGCAGAAAATGTATGCCTGTCAGACTGGGAATGTGCCACTTTTGAATTGCAATTTTCATATAAGCAGTACTATAAATATATAGGAAGCCCTGCAAATACCATAAAAAACGAATAATCAGTGTGGATATTTGAGTCATTTCTCTGTGACATTTGCGCTGTGGGTTGCGGGAAATCGAATTGTGAAGTTACATTTAGTACTGCAGGTGTAGTGTTTAAATGTCCATGAAAATGTTCGGAATTTTGCCTATCAGCCTGTTGTTGCTGAACAGACTGTTTCCATACAGTCAGTGTGCGAGAGCTGTCAGTGGTGTGTAGTGCGGTTATATATGTGTTGTGTACAGTTTGTTGACTGCTGTGTTTCGGTCCCGACGTTCCTGTTGTGTCATTCACGTCCCATGATGTGGTGACTTTGTCCGCGGCAGGAAGGAAGAGGGGGGAAGCGGCAGCGTTTGACTGCGCTTCGGAGAGTCTGTCCTCAGTCAGTCCCCTCCACCACCCCCCGGTTAATTTATAGTAACTCCCGGGCGAGTTACTCCCTCCTTTCGGTTTTACACGGGGAATATGGCTGTGTTGAAGATACAAGACCAGGTAACGTTATCTATAATGTTAGCAATGCTAACATGTAACGTTAAGTTAACGCGTTGGTCTTTTTTTTTTTTTTTTGTAAAACTAACGTTTGCTTGAATGTTTTTATGCAACGTTAGTCCGCACCGTGTCACATCGATGGTTCATTTAAGTGAGAGCTTAACTTTATTAACATTAAACAGTTTTTAGTGATTTGAAGCAGTCTGGTGATTAAAAATGTAAAAATAAAGGTCTAATGGCGAAGTTAATGTCGCGTACTGTTGCTGTCGTCCTTACCGTTAAGTCAACTGATACGTGAACACATGCTAACTAGCTAGCTAGCGGTAACCAGTCAACAGAAAACCATTTAACATGAGAATCCTATCAACGTGAAGTCACCTGTTTCCTTTGGTTAACTTAGCTCAGTTAAAACGCACAGTTTCGTGTCAAAGTGATCAGTAGTTGCACGGTCATTTACTAGTTTTCTTGGGTGTTTTTGACTCGCTGTTGTTGCTTTTTATGGTGGTGATGGACTGGTGAACACAGCTGGATAGCTACGGGGTTAACAGGGTGGCTAACTCCTTTGCTCATGTTAGCAGCTTGAACTCACGCAGGACTAATAACGTTATGTCGCCTTATTGTAAGATTGTTAACATAAAGTCAGTGAGACGTGTTATCTCGAGTTGGATTGCATGTTTCCGTATTAGCCAACTGACTGCAAGCCGATATTGTGCATGGGGAGTTTGTTTTGTCAGCTGTCTAGTTTAGCTCCCTACACATTTTTCTGCGGGGTAGCTGCGACCGGTCACCTGTTGCTGGAGATAACAAAGAGCTGTCAGACTAAATAGCAGGTGGTGTTGGTTCAAGTCCCCAGCTGTGGCCACGAATTAGACACTTTCCACAAGCTTAAAGCAGTTGTCAATGAACACTGCTCCAAGCCAATGGCAGCGGTGCATAGGACATTGTAGTGAATACTTCAATGACAATTGGAGGATTTAAACACTTTTAGTCACACAAGTTGTTTTGTTTTGACACATTTTGTCAAGTGTAGTCAGTGACATTGACATGAGTATATATGCTGCATCACTTTTTAAAGAAAAATTGCAAAATATTTGAGTCTAATCACCAGATAGTTTTGTTGTTTGTGTATGTATGTGTTTGACAGATAGAGGGAATAATAAGAATTACCTAAGAAAGTAATTCATTCAGCCAGTTATCAACAGAAAAACTCACATTATTGTAATTATTAATAATTTGTGTCACTTTAGTCAAACTGTCAAAAATTTCTTGCATACAGCTTTTTAAATACAATATTTTGCTTTCTGTACTCCTCATTGCAATTTAAAGTTGTGAAAGGCATTGGGCATTATTTATTATGTTTTGCTCAATTATTTCTCAGTAATATCCATAATAATAAATAGTAATAATGATTAAATGAAAAGAATTGTTTGTTGTACCCATTGAGGTAATTATGGCAGACAAGTGCTGGTCTATGCTTGATTTTGTGGTGGCTTCTCAGTGATCATAGTAAAATGTAATTTTGTAAGTGTCAAGTTCAGTAAAAATTTGAACTTGAGTCAAAGGGGGTCAGTGGTTGAGCAGCTCCGTGGCCTGTCCTGGTCTGACTAGTCTTCCGAGCAGTCAGCAGGAATGCAACGAACGGAAGTGTGTGTGTGTGATTAGGTCCCCCTCTCTATTCTCTATTGTTCTCTGTTGTGCTGGCTGACAGATAACTGGACAAATGGACAAAAATAGTTGCACTCAGAGGACAGGACTAGGCTGTGAGTGTCAGTTTTGGCTCCTGTTGATCCTCTAGAGGGCATCCTGTAGCTTAGGAGCATGCAGAGTGTCCTAACCCAGCTATGGTCCTGTCAGAGGGCCGAGATGGTAGAGGCATAGAGATAACACACTCAATGAAAACAGAGGGTCAAGCATAAAAAAGGGCATATTGTAGTTTTGTTTTGTTTGTGTTTGTTTTCAGAGGTATCCACACTGCATACATCAGACAAAGAGCCTCAAAGCACCATGCAACATCTTTGTGCACAAGTGAAATGTGGCCAGTATAAATCAATTGTTCTACAGTATACAGAACAATTGCTTTCGGCCCCCATTTTTGACTGTCTGGCTTATCCATTAAAGTAATCATCATGTCTGTGGCTCTGCTAGTAGACAGAGTCAATGTGCCAGGGCAGTGTTAGGATATACACTCTAATACACACTGTATATGTTATTTGGATATGACTAAAGACAAATGAAAAGTATCACCTTCCACATGTCCAGACAGCAAAGCTTCATAACATCATCCTCTCTTGATCTTTAAAACCTTTGCATCTTTAAATGTCAGCTTCTTAATAGCTGCTGCTGTCTGTGTGAGTATATGTCCCATCACATGCATACGCACACACATGTTTCTGGACAGGGATTACATTACACACAGTGTAGCCTGTGGCAGGGTCAGAGCAGAGGTCAGTGCAAGCCGCATGCTTTCACCTACACATGCACGCTATCACATTGAGTCTCACATGAAGTAAAGCTCGTAGGTTGTAGTGGCATTTTATTCGTGGATATTTGTGCCTGCGTCCTCTTGTTGTGATGAGATCGGGTTCACCTTCTGTATGTGTCCCATTGCTGTGGCAACACCAGCTTAGCGTAAATGCAGCAGGTGTTGGAGCTCCACCTGCCTCATAAAAGCACATGTCCAACACATCAAAAAATATGTTGTTGCCCGTGTTGAGGAATGCCCGTCTTAGTTTGCTTGGTTTGGGTTTTCCTGCTTAGCGCACATTTGACTATGCTTCAGAATCCTGATGACATCTTTAAACACACATGAATCCTCACTGTTCACAGAAAGATTTATTTCTGTTTGGGAAATGGCAACAAATGTGCTCTGTAAACATCTTTGGGCTACGCTCCTGAGAGTATCCCCACTGCAAGCAAGTGGGATAGACAACACATTGGTTGTTTGTTTGCACGCTTTGCTTCCCAAACATCATTCTTTATTTCTGTTTTAGAAGCAAATCCGTAACGCCAACTGTAGGAGCAGAAAGATTGTTAGGCTGTGTTTCATATTGAGTTTAGAAATGGTAAGTCCATTAGACTCAAAATTTAGGCCTGCAGAAAAGCTCCATCCAACTGAATCTCCCCTTCTCATTCGTCCTCCCTCACTCCATCCCTCCCTCTGAGTTAATGGGGTTGTGTGGCTTGGCAAGATGGCTCTTTTTAGGATCTGTGTTGAATATGAAGTTAGACTGAGACACACACACACACACACACACACACAGACATGCACGCACAGACTGGTCTTGTTAGCTACCCTCACATTCTCTGGCAAAGCCAGTTTGTTCCAGTTTTATAATGAGGGGACGGGGACTTTTGAAGCTATGCCACCAATACACCAAAGAGGATACTGAAACACACACACGTATACACACCGATCTGCTATCCATTTTCTTTTATTCTCTTACATTTAGAAGGAAAAGCCATTTCTATTTTACCACCAGCTTTATGAAGATGGAGACCGCTAAAATCTTAATTAGCACATTATAGTGCACATGGTTTTGTTTATACCATGCTGTGTGGTTTACAGCTTTTTCTGTTATCTCATGCTTGGCCATTTAATGGAGGATACCTCCAGTGCTTCACACCATTGCTTTGATGTACAATACCAGAGATCAGAGCTTTGTTGAGCGGATTAGCACGGGATACATAAAACAAGGATCATAAAATCACGATACAGATCAGACGTCCAGACTGAAGCTCTCAACAAACAACATGGCACTGGATGGTGAAGATAGCAGGGCTTTCACTAAAGAATCAATAGTGCTGCACCATCTCTACTGTAGCATCATCACTCCTTTTATGCTTTTGTTATTACACTTAAATGAACTTACGGGGGACTCGTGAATCGACACTATTTGGCAAGTGACGTGATAACAACTGGGCATCAAAATAGGACCCGGACTGTCCTCCAGGCCAGTATTTCTCACTTCTCTTGCCTTGCTTTCTCTTGCTTACTCTTTTTTGCGCCCTCTCTATCTTTTGTTCTTTATATTCTGTATTTCGAGTCACTTTGTTTCGCAGTGAACTTTCTGTAACCATTTTGCACCCATTGGGCTCTCGAGTCCCATCTTTGTCCTCTGCTCTATTCATCTTCAGGATTCTTTGTGTTTTGTAGTGCTCCACACTCGCTACCTGCCTACAATTATTCTCTCTTTCACTCTCTCCCCTTTCATCCCAACTCTCCTCCCCTTTCTTTT
The DNA here is from genome assembly GCF_039877785.1 of Chaetodon trifascialis. Lineage (NCBI taxonomy): Eukaryota > Metazoa > Chordata > Actinopteri > Chaetodontiformes > Chaetodontidae > Chaetodon > Chaetodon trifascialis. The sequence continues at coordinate 13,763,524 of NC_092072.1, read as the reverse complement.
CACTCTCTCCCCCTCTCTCTCTCTCTCCCTCGCTTTCTCCCCTCCCCCTCCTCTCCCTCTCTCTCTCTGTCTCTTCTTTTGAAAGAGCTGGCTTCAGCAGTCTGCCTGAAACCAGCGACGCATGCCCACACATACATTGGCTGCTACAGCCCCCGTCCACGCTAATCACAGGGTCTCTGTCTGTGTGTGTTTGTGTCTGATGCGTGTGTGCCTGGCTGCAGCACAGCAGTGAGGATATGTAGCTTCCTGTGTGCTGCTAGGCAGCCCAAGCTCATTCTGCCGCATGCCACTTACCGCCACCATTACGCAGAGGAATTCCCTGCTGTCTCCGCTACTGCTGCTCACAGAGATTGCAAGTGTGGGTTAGAGAGAGGAGAGGAGACATGCTGCAAAGCAACACTGACAGATAGACGACAGAGCTGGATTTCACATTGGATTTTACATGAAGATGTGCCGTGTTTGTTCACGAGGACACCGCTCATTCTGTGGGATTTATTGCTGACCTTTGTGCTCCTGAATTGCGCACGTATGTAAGAGGGAACACTGTGTATTTACAGTATGCTTGTGTGAGCAAGAGAGAGTGTGTGAGTGATTGTGTTGGCGTGTGTGTGAGTGTTTGTTCCTGATGCGGTCAGAGCGGGCTAGCCGTGTGTGTATCGTGGTGCTGGAGGAGGTGGAGGAGGATGAGCCCTCCTCTTCGCCCCCACCTCCTCGGCCCAAATCATCCCCAGACCGCAGATCCCATCATGCCTCTCGAAGGGCTGCCGCTCAGGAGGACAAGGTGAGAAGGGTCCTTCTGTTTGGTTCTTGGTTGACTGAATTAGAGTTTGCTGAATCTGAATCAGCAGAGGTTTTGCCGTGTCTTTTTTTCATTTTGTTACTTTTGGTTTTTCGTGTGAATGACACCATTCACCGGGGCTTTAAACAGATCACTGCACTTCTCACACCTGGCCTGCTTTAAACCTGTGCTGAACTGCGTAGTTACACGTCCATTGCATGACAATACAATGTACTTTCCAACACTGACAGTCTAGTGCTAAATATAGCACCAATATAATCACCATTATAGCCCTGCCATATGAGATGACTGCTGGTTTGTATAGATAATCACCAAAGCCTAGGCCTTTGTAGTCTCCAGTGTTGGCTGTGTAAAGGACAAACTCACCATTGAAACATGACAGTGAGGTTTCATCTTATGAAAGCTGCTCTTTGACGTGCACACAGAGAAAGGGGAAAGTCGGCTCTCATGACAGGGTTTGTGCTTTCGGTCCATGTCTACCTTATCCAATCTCCGACATAGTTGCAGTGGTCATCAGTGTAATAGGCATGAGACAGACACTGACATGCCTGACATGTCCCACTTATTTTTAGTCGAATGAAATGAGAGAGGGATGGGGAAAACGGAGAGCACTATCCACATTATAGTATTTATGTAGCACTGAATGGTATAACTTGGCAGCCCTCGCAGGGGAAGAAGGTGCCCATGTGACAACGTGTTATCAGTACACCAACAGTACTTTAATAGACTTAAAGTACTCGATAGATTAAAAATGTGGGAATGGTAATATACTGTAATTTAGATGGGGTTTGACATTTAAAGCCTTAGTTTTCTTTTTTAATGTTGCAGCACAAAGAAAAGCACAGCTTACAATAAATTGTGTATTATCATTATTATATCCTCAATAAAATCCTTGTACTAATTACTTATTTCCAAGTCCCAAAGACAATAAACTATACAAAAAACTAGTAACCATACATTTGAAAAATATCACACGGCTGCTGTATTTTGAATCCAGTGTGCAGAATTGAATTGTGAGCTTAAAATAGTGTTACTTCCCTTAACCTTTGATATGAATGGACTGACTTTGTACAAATCTCACTCAGTATCAGGCACCTCGTGCTCATGCCTGTTCACATTCACACGCATGGTGAATGAAACCAAAGTGGCAGATAGTATTACTGAGGCGTGCCCAGTGTGTAGTTGTTTCTCAATCATTTGCAACTCCCTTCTTTGGGAAATTTGTCATATGTTCTTAAGAACAGAAGTACCTTGAATAACTTGTTTAATAGTTTCCTTTTCATCCCCTCTTTCTACTTGCCTTTTACACATCATTTACATTCTTATTAGCTGGCTTGACACCAAGTGGCAAGAGAGCACAGCTTTAACCCCTCACAGACTCCATAATGCTGTGTGCATGCATGCCTGCGTTTCTGTGATGTGCTGTATTCTGCAGCAGCTACTGTCATAAACAAATTGGTGATATACAGGCATTTGCAACCTATGGCTCTCTCCCAACACAGGATTATAGTGTCTGTGTGAGACTCTCCCATCTGTGACTCTCATAACTTTCACTGATAACACACTTGTCAGCATCTAAAATTACTGCCTTGCAAATCGAGTATGTAAAAGTGTACATCAGCTTTTCCTCATCTCCTTTTTATTTATTTTTTTTTCTCTCTCTCTGTAGCCGTCTCTGTTAAGAGCCATCTTCAATGTGGACCCAGATGAAGTTCGCTCCCTCATATTCAAGAAGGAGGATGTGAACATTCAGGTAAGTCACACTCTTCTTGCCATATCCCCCGATTTTCTCCCAGTATATATGTTTGTGCTCTGATCATGCTTTGTATTAGTGTTTTGCCACTGTAGCTTCGCACACACCATGACATATGAAAAACACCAAGGAGAGCAGCAGTCAGCCAGCCAGCCAGCCAGCCAGCTACAATTGATTTGGGTTCCCATCGATTGCTTGACCGACTGAGAGTGCCTTCTGGCAGCTTCTCCATCTTACATAGCTGTCAGCCACACAGACTGTTCATAACACTATCCTCTCCTATGGTTTGAGGACATAACCTTCACCTGATATCCCTGCTTTTTTTCTCCCATCGCTTTCACTCTAATTCCTGTTTACACCACATTCTGTGTTCACTGTCTTTGTTTTTCTCTTTGTGCTTCGGCTTTATGTCAGGCTATAGTGCTGGGGTCATCACACTGAATCTTCATGGAGTCAGCAACACTGGTCCAGGCCTATTACAGTCACATGACATTTGTTTATAGCCCCACTCTGTTGATTGCTCTCTCCTGCACTGAAAGAGAGAGAGTTGGGGATACAGTAGCAGAATGTGTTGAAATGATGGAGCAAAGTGAAGAATACAAGTGAACACACCATAGACATTATTCTCCTTGTGACTCTCATCTCATGTTTCTTGTGGTCTGAAGCGGTGTGAGGTTTATAGATTGTCACTCCATCATGATGTGTGTTGGTGTGTGTGAGCATGTGTCTCAAGGCATACATTTGTATAAAAAACAGGAATAATGCACATGCTTAAATTTGTGTTCTTCTGTGTTTTGCGATCCCCTCTCAGGACAATGAGAAGCGAACGCCTCTGCACGCTGCAGCCTACCTGGGAGACGCTGAGATCATTGAACTGCTTATCCTCTCAGGTAAACACAGCAGCCCAGCCTTCAATCTATCGATCTGTTCAGCCATTCATTCGACTTCATTTCCACCTAATGCACATCCACCTCTAGTATCAATTCTACCTGAAAGCTTACTCATGCATCCACTCTGTCTGTGCAGCCATCCCTGTATGTGTCCATCTGGTCCTGTTTTTCACGAGTCTGTATTGGCTCTCCTAAATTTGTATCTGTTTATTAATTCACACACTTCATTTCATTGCACAGTAAACTGTGTCAAGGAACACTGGCATAGTGGATTTGTCTTATTTTAAGATGTTCACAAGGTGAAATTGAAATTGTAAACAACTTTGCTTTTTTTTTTACTTGTTTGCAGAAACATAAGTAAGTTATAACACCAAAAAAAGGTTATTTTTTCCAGTGTTGGCCTTCACACTTCTTTGTTTCCTGTCAGTTTACCCCATCTTTCCATCTCGCCATGCCTTCCTAAAGTCTTCAAAACCATTGCCTGTTCCTCATCGCTCTCATCGTCGCATGTTGCTCCCTGTTCCTGCAGTGCGTCTGCCCCCTGCTCTGTGACTGTCACCCTCTCTTCACGACTGATGATTTATCAATCATCTGATAGGGTCTGTGTCGGCTTGACTTACCGTAATGTCAGCTGAGCATATCAGGAGGTGGGGCCAACCCTGTTGTAACACAAGCGCTGTGTGTGTGTGTGTGTGTGTGTGTGTGTGTGTGTGTGTGTGTGTGTGTGTGTGTGTGTGTGTGTGTGTGTGTGTGTGTGTGTGTGTGTGTGTGTGTGTGTGTGTGTGTATGTGTGTGTGTGTGTGTGTGAGAGTGTGATCACTGTTTCTCAATAATGTGAAGAGCAAGTAACAGGTGCAACTGCAGAGCTATTTTAACGCCCAAGCTGTGCCAGAAAGGATCATGGGAGTTTTGTATCTTCCAAGCACTGTTGGCTTCCCCCTCCCCATAGGTCACGTAAAAAGCCTTTTAAACTACCGGCTTGGCTTTTTGTTTACTCTTCACACTCTTTCTCTTCAGTCTTCTCTCTTCTCTTGAGCCTTTAATGTATCTTTCAGTGAGACATTTTTTACAGGTTTCCATTGTGGACACATCTCTGACATCTCTCACTCTCCCTCTCACTCTCTGCTTCTCTCATCCCAGGAGCCAGAGTTAATGCCAAAGACAACAAGTGGTTGACTCCTCTTCACCGAGCTGTTGCCTCTTGTAGTGAGGTAACACATTACACAAACACACTACAGCTAATGTTTGCTTCAGCGACTCCACTGTAATTAAGTGATTATGTTCTTCTGTCACCAGCAATAAAATGCTCTTAGATAACAGTTAGATTACGACAGCTTTTCATACCCCTGATTGATAAGACACATTCAACCCCACTAAGGGGCCTTTCCAGCTGGCAGTAGCTCTACAGCAAAAATGCAGCCTTTCTTTCATTTCAGTGAGCCAGACTGGCTACCTTACTGGCCTGAGATGGAGAAAAGTATTGCTGCCAGGATAAGACTTGAACAATCTGGCCTTAAAGGGGTAAAATGACATAACCACCATGCAGTGTGCTGATGTTTGATAAACCTTCAAAATCCCCTTCCCTATTTTGCTTGGACCAGGGCAGCGTGCCTGCACTGAAACAGCCCATCATGTCTCTTGTTCTCTGTGCTATTGTCGGCATGGAACCCCCCTATGAATAGCAAAGATTTTTATAACCGCCCACACACAGCCCCCTGCACACACTTTGTTAGAGGCATATTAGAAAATAGACCCTCTGTCTGCACAGGCTGACCCATTCTCACTCTCCATCCAGGATGCAGTGGCAGTGCTGCTGAAGCACAGCGCAGATGTTAACGCCCGGGACAAGAACTGGCAGACGCCGCTCCATGTTGCAGCTAGCAACAAGGCGGTACGCTGCGCCGAAGCTTTGGTCCCGCTGCTAAGCAATGTCAATGTGTCTGACCGGGCGGGACGCACCGCCCTGCACCACGCTGCCTTCAGTGGACATGTAGAGGTTTGTCTCTTTCAGATAGACGCTCACGCACGCGTCAACATCCAGTTAATTTGCTTTTGTGTGACAGATGGTGAAGTTGCTGCTGTCCAGAGGAGCCAACATTAATGCATTTGACAAGAAGGACAGGAGAGCCATCCACTGGGGAGCCTACATGGGTGCGCTACTAATACAGATACACATTTTGATCACACTAGACGAAGCCGCTGTATCTCCCTAGTCATACACACTGCTTTCTGCAATGGATAAATCCCCTTGTGTGCAGATCGTGACTCATTTCCTCCTCTCTCTCCTCTGTTTCAGGACACCTGGAGGTAGTGAAATTATTGGTGGCCAGTGGAGCAGAAGTCGACTGCAAGGACAAGAAAGCCTACACCCCACTCCACGCAGCCGCCTCCAGTGGGATGAGCAGCACAGTGCACTACCTGCTGAGCCTGGGGGTCCATGTCAGTACAGACACAAATATATGCATGCGCTAGCAATGTCCTTAAGGTGTATAGAATGTGCCATGACTCTTTGACATAGCCTAATCTAAAAATTGTGTTTAAATATTCCAAAGTCAATAAAATGCAAAAAAGCCCTACAACTTATACAGTGTTCCTGAAAAACTGTACATAAACAAACATTTCTTCTCTCCATCCATAGGTCAATGAGGTGAACGCCTATGGCAACACTCCACTCCATTTGGCATGCTACAACGGACAGGATGTGGTGGTCAGTGAGCTCATCGAGGCAGGGGCCAACGTCAATCAGGTGTGTGCACCTCTCTGTGAGAGACAGCATGTGCGTGTCTACTTGCATTTAAATGTGTGCTAATTGGTTCCTTGTTTCAGGTGAACGAGAGGGGTTTTTCCGCTCTCCACTTTGCCTCCTCCTCACGCCAGGGGGCGCTGTGCCAGGAGCTGCTGTTGGCCCACGGAGCTCACATCAATATGCGGGTGTGTCCATATGCAGATATATTATCATACAAACACTGAAACACACAGCTTCAGCTGTGTGTATGCAGACCAGTATCAAGTAAAAAGCTGAAATGACAGTGTTGTTAACACTTTGGTAGCAGTGATGGAAACTGATATTAGGTCCCCACAGCCTCAAGATGCAAGGCCATATGGAAGATGAAGCGGGAGGGGATGGATCCCTGAGGCTGCAAGCTGCTCAGGGAATATGTGTGTGGGTGTGCGTGTGGTCCACAAGGGGGTTTAAGATAGCTTCTGTTCATTCTAAGCTTTCTAACACTACAGTATTGCACTCACAGTTGAGTCAGATTCCCACATCAGCACTTTAATGTGCCTCTGCATGCACTCCAACACCGATATACAGACACAGTCTACTCAGTCATAATCATTTGCCTCTCGTCTCTCCCTCCATCTGTCCAGAGTAAGGATCGGAAGACTCCCCTCCACATGGCAGCTACTCATGGAAGGTTCTCCTGCTCACAGGCCCTCATTCAAAATGGTGAGAGGCCATGCAGCATGCTCTCTGCTTCACGCCTGAATTCAAATTCGTTTGCATTTCCTGGTAGTGATAGTAAATGTAGTGTGTGTGTGTGTGTGTGTGTGTGTGTGTTTATTTCAATTGTTTTAACTTCAGTGCATACTTATACTCTCTAATTATGTGTGTGTAGGAGCTGAGATTGACTGTGAGGACAAGAGCAGAAACACTGCCCTTCACATTGCTGCCCGTTGTGGCCATGAGCTCATCATCACAGCACTCATCAAACATGGAGCCAACATCGCCAAGTTAGTAACAATTGACATTTAACCACCTGTCTTATCTTCCCACCAAATGTCATCTGTGCTCTCGTAAGAAGAAGCACAGATAATCTGATGACTGGAGATGGTTAGTCTCAGGAAGAAACATTCTTTCGGCCTCTTTTTCTTTCCTGTCATCGAACATGCACCCATGCTTTCACACCTTGTCCTCCATGTCCTGTGATGACTTGCCTTCTCTGCCTTCAATCTTTGCAGGAGAGGCATTCACGGGATGTTCCCTCTACACCTGGCAGCTCTCAGCGGCTTCTCAGATTGCTGCAGGAAGCTGCTGTCCTCAGGTACATTCATGCTGACTCCATTCTTGCTGCTGGAAACATCCAGTTGACATCCTAACTGATGCTGATTCCATATTCGCGTAGGGTTTGACATCAACACCCCTGATGACTTTGGAAGGACCTGTCTACATGCTGCTGCAGCTGGAGGGTGATTCATTATTCCTGCTTACAGACTTATTATTGTTTTGTCTCTGAGCCTCTTTTTATGCCTTTTTGTTTGTTATTTAACACCATATTTGTTTTATAGTATCCATCTATTAAGTACACCTTTGTACAGAAAGCATGTATGCTTTGAAGTGTTATCCACGCAGTCAACAAAACATCTCTGTTAAAACTGTCTCCAACCAGGAACCTGGAGTGTCTGAACCTGCTGTTAAACATTGGAGTGGACTTTAACAGCAAAGACAACTTTGGAAGGTGAGCAATGTATCTCATTTAATTCTAGGAATTAATGAAATACAGTCTGAAGACAGAGCTCAACTTTTTACTATATTTTGGGGAAGAGGAGGAGTATGAAGTCCTCACTGCCATAAATAATAGCTTGTGTAAACTCTCTGGCCTTCCCAGGACTCCACTACACTATGCATCAGCCAACTGTAACTACCAGTGTGTGTTTGCCTTGGTGGGCTCTGGGGCAAGCATCAATGAGCTGGACCAGCGGGGCTGCAGCCCCCTGCACTACTCTGCTGCAGCTGACACTGATGGAAAGTAAGTTTTGCTCTGTGTGTTGTTCAGAGTGTATCAAAGAATCCTCAGAGTCAGTTAACAGCTTTTTTGGCTTTTTTATAATCTCCTCTCTTTTGTCTTTGTCAGATGTGTGGAATACCTGTTGAGGAACGATGCTGATCCAGGAGTGAGAGACAAGCAGGGTTACAGTGCAGTGCACTATGCCTCGGCCTACGGGCGCACACTCTGCCTGGAACTGGTGTGTACTGCTGCCGCACCAAGAGAAAATAGAAAAACTACAGCACACAAGTACGCACACGGTTTGATAAAATGTCTTTGTCTGTGCTCCTTTCAGATGGCGAGTGAGACACCTCTTGATGTGGTAAGAAGGATTTTTCCTGGTCTGAAACACAGTGAGCCTTTACTGTACATTGATTCTTTGTGCGTAGCTCCCTCTGTTGGGCAAATGAGGAACATGGAGGTTAGATCACCTGGTGGGCAGATGAAGATACCTTGAAACCCCTTCGGTCTTGTTATTGGTTGGATATCAATTGTCAACTCCTTGTGGCACATACCTTTGCAATGCACTCTTAATCTCAGTTAAGAAGAGAAAGCATGCTTCTCATTGTGTTACTGGAGCACAAGAAAGTGTGACTGTGGCTTAACGTCTGTTCCACTTTAATGCCGTTCAAATCTGAGATACATATGAACCATCTATTTCAGTTAATGGAAACATCTGCAACAGACATCCTGAGTGACTCAGAGAGCCGGGCACCCGTCAGTCCACTCCACCTGGCGGTGAGTTCAAAGACTTGTGCGTGCTTGTGTGTGTATGTGTATGTTTTTATCTCACACCTAGGATTTGACTGTCTCTACTACGTGACATGGAAGAGGTGCATCAGTTGATGTGTGTCTTCCAATGATGTAGGCTTACCACGGACACTGTGGAGCTTTAGAGGTTCTCTTGTCGTCCCTGCTGGAAGTTGACGTTTGCAGCCCAGAGGGCCGGACCCCCCTCAGTCTGGCCTGCTCCAGGGGTCATCAGGAGTGTGTCTCTCTGCTGCTGCACCATGGCTCCTCACCCATGACCTGTGACTACACACACAAAAAGACAGCCATACATGCTGCAGGTATACATGCAGGCAGTTGTACACACAGACACATAAAACCACAGACGTGTGTTTGGATGTAACACATCACATGAATGAGGTTTGTTTATTGTTGCTTTAGAAAAAGAAGTCATGCCCTTGCATGTGTGTGTTTCTGTCTGCTGTAGCTATGAATGGCCACCCAGAGTGCCTGCGCCTGCTCATGAGCAACAACGACCAACACATTAATGTGGACGCACAAGACATCAACGGACAGTGAGTGTGTGTGTGTGTGTGTGTGTGCATAGACAAAATGGCTTAGACTGGAGGCTTTCACTGAGATGATTATGCTTCCATGTGTTTGAGGAGATGACTTGAACTAGTTTCACTGAAAATGTAAACTAAATACACATTTTATAGCATGTTTCCACACTGTTTACAGGACCCCTCTGATGTTGGCAGTGCTGAATGGACACACAGAGTGTGTGTACTCTCTTCTCAGTCAAGGAGCCAGTGTAGAGATTCAGGACCGTTGGGGGAGGACGGCACTACACCGAGGGGTGAGACATTCACACACACCCACTAACATTCCAACTTGATTTAGAATATTTTATTCGATTTTTTTATCCTTTCTACTGTTTTTAACAGGCGGTGACAGGCCAGGAGGAGTGTGTGGAGGCCCTCCTCCAGCGGGGGGCTAGTGTGTGTGTCAGAGACATCCGGGGCCGCTCCCCACTCCACCTGGCATCCGCTTGTGGCCGTGTGGGTGCCCTGGGTGCCCTGCTGCAGGCCAGCACCACCACCACCACCTCACACACTCACGCACACCTCACTGACAACCAGGGCTACACCCCGCTGCACTGGGCCTGCTACAATGGTACTAGGACACAGCACGACACACTTGACAAGTCTGTTCGGGATGACACAACAAAGCAGTATTTACATCTGTTCCCACCTTTCTCCTCTCTCTGTTTTCCTAGGATATGATGCTTGTGTGGAGGTGTTGTTAGACCAGGAGGTGTTCAAGAAGATTAAGGGCAACTCTTTCAGTCCTCTGCACTGTGCTGTGTAAGACAACGTGTCTGTACCAATGAATGCTTCTGTGTGAGTAGACACTGAGGGTATGTGACAGTGTGCATTGTGTGTTTCAGTATGAACGATAACGAGGGAGTGGCTGAGATGTTAATTGACTCCCTGGGCACAACTATCGTCAATACCACTGACTCCAAGGGCAGGTGACAGATGCAAACAGACACAAACGACAGCATTTTTTTTAATGAAAGTTGTCTGCTTGTGCATTGTTTACCATGTTTGTGTCTATGCAGGACCCCCCTTCACGCTGCAGCTTTCTCCGACCATGTGGAGTGCGTCTCCCTTCTGTTGAGCCACGGAGCTCAGGCAAACGTAGTCGACACACACTTGCACAGGACACCGCTGATGATGGCCGCTCTCAACGGACAGACCAATACTGTGGGTCAGTACACGCACTGATACAGTTACACTGTTGCCGATTGACTTCTAAACCCTTTTACATGTAAGCATCTCATGTGTTGCAGAGGTGTTGGTGAGCAGTGCTAAAGCAGACTTGACACTACAGGATACACACAGGAACACAGCATTACATTTGGCGTGCAGCAAGGTAACAGTTCAGATGCAGGAAATGCTTTTCCATTCAGTGGCCGCAGTGAATGCATGTCACCGGACACATTTAAGAATCTCTGACCCACATGACACATCCAAATAATGGTGATTTTATTTTGTTATTGTGAATTTATTAACAGCTTTCTACAAAATGTCCTAAAAAGTAGATTTGTCTGCAAGCTGGAAGAAAAAGGCAGGTCCTATGAGTTCATGTGTGAGAAATATACGAAAGAGACAAGTCAAAGTTACATTTTTTTCTGCCTAATGACTACAGATTTTAATTTGAAAGTGTTTAGCAATGGTTATAATGGGACAGCTGTTCTCTGACGTTATGTAACATGTAAAATTTTACTTGTTTTTGTTTTTCACTTCATTAGTTAATTGCTTCCTGTTCCGTTCAGGGTCACGAGACGAGTGCCTTGTTGATTTTGGAGAAGATCGGCGACAGGAACCTCATCAACTGCACTAATGCTGCTCTCCAGACGTACGTAGTGTTCCCAGGGGTGCAGGCAGACACTCACCGGTACGGGGGGGTAATCTACTAGTCTCAGACTGGACTTATTTTAATGGTGCATCTCCCTCAACCTTCCTGCAGGCCCCTGCACGTTGCAGCCAGGAAGGGATTGACGGTGGTGGTCCAGGAGCTGCTGGGGAAAGGAGCCAGTGTGTTAGCAGTGGACGAGAACGGTTAGTTGTCATCTTACTGCTGCGGCACTCATCCCACTATTCATGCTCTTTTTTTTTTTCACTCTCTCGCTCCTCTCCTATCCATAGGTTACACTCCAGCTCTGTCCTGCGCTCCCAACCGTGATGTGGCTGACTGCCTGGCGCTCATCCTCAACTCCATGATGCCCACCTCCCCTATGGTGACCATAGCAGCTTTGCCTGCGCTTTCTCTTACTCAGACAGTCATCAACCACCACCCCACCAACAACCACGTCTCCAAAGGTGTGGCCTTTGACACCCCACCCCCTCTGAGGCCTGACCATGCCTCCTACTGCAGGCCGGAGCGCCCACTGTCCTCTGCAGACGATGAAATGAATGACTCCGATTCAGAGACATACTGAGGACATAGCTTCTAATGGACAGAGTGTTGCAATACTGGCAGGCTGGCCAGCCACTCAGGAGCCTTAATAGATCACTGACAAGGAACTGAAAGAGAGAAAAGAGGGAGAAAATAGAGCCAGTGTGCAGATATTTTTAGGTGAGCCTCTTCAAATCTAAAAATAACCCTTGTTGTAAAGCAGATGTTTGTTTCCTTATGGTGCATACCCAGTGGGGTGGAAAATAATGTACTAAAATATAGAATAAGGTGAATACACACTACATTTCTCTCAGACAGTATCACTGTAAAAGCTCAGAGGACTGCTTTTTTTGTAGCACGACAGCTTGTCTAAAGAAAAAACTGAGGGACAATCTTATGGGACCAGGACATTGAGTACTGTTTTCCCTACTGTACTTTTGAGTTTTTATTCTTCAAGCTATCACGGGAGACATTGATGACTGTCACATTGGTAACGCTGCGTCATTGTTTTTGAACCACTTTTCAGTTCCGAGGAGAGGAAGTCATTATTGAATCCTAAGAAATTATTCCGAGTGGAAACCTGAATCTTTTGATTCTGACAGCAGGTGGATGTAAGACCCATTTACTGTATGATTGGTCCAGGAGTCAGGTAATTGTCGACCAGAATAAGCGGCCCAACTTAACTTGCAATGCTGTAACTACTCAATGTCTGTGTACTGTACTGGAGACAGGGGAAAGTGGCTGACACTGTGTGTACGTGTGTGCGTGTAAAACAGATAGTGTGTTTGTGTGTCTGTGGGAGAGAGAGAGAGAGAAATGAATAAATATTGCCTTTTTAGGAATAAGCAACTTTCAGGCGGAGGATGAATGCTACTTGGTGCAATGTTTGTAAAGATTAAGTCATGAATGAATAAAAAATATTTGTTTTTGATTTATTGCAGTGTATAAATGACGGATGAAAAGCGTAATAGCTGAATTGTCATTATCAGTTTTGGTCAGAACATTTGTTTTTTTATATCAGTTTTTAAAATGCATTTCATTTATTTGTCCTAACATACACACCTATTTCAAAGCAGTTTCTTCGTTGTCCAGGTGATACATTCGTCCATACAGACAGGCAGTGACCAGCCCACCAGTCATGTTTGAATGTTTCATGGTCACTGTGCCGTCTTCAGCCGTTTCCACATGCTCAGGCTGCTCCAGGACCAGCTTACTGGCCAAAACTGATGGGTACACATATTTGGTCTCAAACTTCCCCTCCAACAGGAAGTCTATCTTAGATTCAGCCTCTTCCACTTCCTGTCCACAGGAAGTGGTGTCCAACCCTGCACAGCGGACGAGTGCACATACCTACAACAGAGATGTGATTAATGTAACATCTCATGAAGCAACTTCAGATATTCAGACTTCTTCTCATTCATACCTGCAGGGCGTAGTGTCCGTTCACTGTGTGTGTTCCAGCAAATGCTCCCAATGCGTAGAGCTCTTTGCTGCTCACTTGTGGTAACATATGGTACTGCAAGTAACAGCAAAAAGTGCCATCGCACACCTTCACTTCGCCCTCTGTCTCATTTAAGAGGACAAATGTAAATGGGTCGTACATCATGGATGAGATGAAGGTGGTGGTGGAGGAAGGGACTGAAGAGGCAGTTTCAGGAGGAGGAGGATCAAAACAGCTTTCTTGGTGACAGTATCCAGAGTCTGTAGCTGTATTTGATGTGGACTTATCCATAACTATCCCCTCCTCAGTGGCCACACTCTGCCCCACCCACAGTGGATCTAAAACTGGCACCCTGGCCACCAGCAGTCTGCCCTCCTCTGGGTCTCCTTTCTTGGCATGGTGGTATGTGGCAGAAAAAGGGGTGTAGATACCACTTCCACTCATGATCATTTGGTCATTACGAATGTTTGCTGCTAACAGGGTGACATTGGCTCCCAAGCTGAATGCACGCTGAAACTGGATCATGTCCAGTAGAGGGAGCTGGTTCATCCATGCTGTGGGAAAGATCAGCTGACGCACACCCTAAAAGTGGTCCAAAGGGAGACGGATGTTAGGAAAAGAGAAGACCAAACACAGGAAGGTAGAGTTGGGTGCAGAATTTAAGGAGCTGTTTTTCTACCTTCTCCACAAGAGTAATTGTGGGCTCATGGAACAGGATGTCAAAGCAGATCATGAGACCAAACCTCCCAGCAAAGGGTGTGTCAAATGTAATGATCTCAGGTTGTGGTGGTGTGTCAAAGGCCTTTTCAAAGTAGAGGTTGTACTTATGGTAGCGTGCCACCAGCAGGCCGTCTGACCTGCATGAAAGAAGATACCGTGAACAGTTCACATAGACATGGTAATAATGCATTGGTGCACTTGCTGGACTTCAGCTGAACGACCTCTATGTTAAAGGCCTACACTGCACCTGAAAGCCACGTTGGTGTTGAACTGCCAGTGTCCATCAGAGGGACAAGAGGAGGAGGGGTCGGTCGACAGGGGACAGGGCTGCAGGTCAGCCATGTTGGCCACCAGGTAGAGGTTGTGACGACGGGCCATGCAGCTCAACCGCTGGAGAACCTGTGAAACACAACCACACTCCAGTGTGATTCATATTCACAGACTGCTGTTGCATGAGTGAAAGCTCTGGGCAGCCTCGTGGTCCATGTCAGTGTATCATGTCTGATAAACCAACGGACCCCAACCTTTTTTTTTTTTTTTTTACTTTCCCAGGTCGGTCCCGGGTCAGACCCGGGTTGGTCGCTGGTCGGATCCCAGGTCGGATGCTGAAAAACTGATTCATGTCTTTAATTCAAACTGACTCCACCCACCTGTTATTATCACTATTATTATCATTAGTGTGTGTGTAACGGGTCAGATCCCAGGTACTGATCCGGCCCGGGTTGTTGTTGTTGTTGTTGTTGTTGTTGTTGTTATTGTGTGTGTTCCTGGTCAGATCCCGGGTCGGATCCCGGTCCAGGTTATTGATGTTATTATTATTACTATTATAATTATCATTTGTGTGTGTGTGTGTGTGTGTGTGTGTGTGTGTGTGTGTGTGTGTGTGTGTGTGTGTGTAGCGGGCAGTAGCGGTACGGCCCGTGGCCCGGTGGTTGGGGACCGCTGTATTAAACAACAACTTGAAGTCTAAAAATAATCGATTCTGCACCTCAGTGTTGTTGTGTTTGCCCGGCTCTGTGCAGGGGTTCCAGCTCTCCTGCTGGGGGTCAGGAATTGTCTCTAGGTAGCCGGAGATGGACGAACGGCTGAAGTTGAAACCCTGAAGACCATCTTCTGGAAACACCACGATCTGGGCACCCTGATGAAAGTAAGGTGGGAGCAGAGTATAGAGGTGAGACAAGTGACAAGCTTCCTCACCCTAATGTAGTCGTGATGTCTGTGACATTTCTTTATGTGACCATACAGACAAATACAACCATTCCTGGTGACTGATTTGAGCTGGGAACACCAATATTCATAACTATGCCTTGCTCTGATCGTACCTGCTGAGCAGCCCGGGCAGCCTGCTCCTCGTAGATGTCCAGGTTTTTCTGCATGTGTTGCAGGGCAGCGGGTCGGGACAGGGGGACATGAGGCTGCGAGTTCAGAATTAAGTTGTGCTCGTACACAGCAGCAATATACGAGGCATCCACAGCGGACTCTGCCTGAACGACCGACGTTAAAACAAACGTGATAAAAACGACAACGAACAACGACATTGCGTTTTCCCTGAGAGAAATTTGTGGCGTGACCCAGATGGACAAGTTACACCTGAGGGGTCAGAAGTCCAACTTGTGGTAAAGAGCAACAGAGCTGACACAGCTGAGCGATTTCCCGGGTTAGAGAAGCTCCCCTTGCGAACAGAGTTGTGTTTACGACGTAAATCTGGATCCTCATAGTCGTTGTCTGTGCAGCAGCTCCATGTTTTACATTTCACAAAAATCATCTGCTACATTACGCTGGAGGCGTCGCAGAAAACAGTTTTTTTTCCCCACAGCACTAACAGCAACCTGGCAAGTAGAGATAAACAAAACCTTTATTTTGAAAATACAAGGCAGGAAACGTCAGGCACATGGGTGGCACGCGATCACGTGGTTCAGCCTGTTTGAATGTTTTTAAGTGACTGTATTTGCAGCAGTTCCCAATAAATACAAGGATAAAAAAAAAAAAACGTAGTATGATGTATATATTTTATTTATATTTTCTTAAATCTTCTTGGAGGCACCGCCAGTTATTTTAGGTTTGAAATAAGGGAACACAGGTGGTAAATATTATTATGCAGGTGCAGGTAACAGTGTCATTAAATTTGAAAGTACCCAGGGCCCGTCCATGGTTCATTGAGTCCTGGTTTCCTTTTCTGTATCTGATTGCCTCCCAGCAAAGGGTGTGTCAAATGTAATGATCTCAGGTTGTGGTGGTGTGTCAAAGGCCTTTTCAAAGTAGAGGTTGTACTTATGGTAGCGTGCCACCAGCAGGCCGTCTGACCTGCATGAAAGAAGATACCGTGAACAGTTCACATAGACATGGTAATAATGCATTGGTGCACTTGCTGGACTTCAGCTGAACGACCTCTATGTTAAAGGCCTACACTGCACCTGAAAGCCACGTTGGTGTTGAACTGCCAGTGTCCATCAGAGGGACAAGAGGAGGAGGGGTCGGTCGACAGGGGACAGGGCTGCAGGTCAGCCATGTTGGCCACCAGGTAGAGGTTGTGACGACGGGCCATGCAGCTCAACCGCTGGAGAACCTGTGAAACACAACCACACTCCAGTGTGATTCATATTCACAGACTGCTGTTGCATGAGTGAAAGCTCTGGGCAGCCTCGTGGTCCATGTCAGTGTATCATGTCTGATAAACCAACGGACCCCAACCTTTTTTTTTTTTTTTTTTACTTTCCCAGGTCGGTCCCGGGTCAGACCCGGGTTGGTCGCTGGTCGGATCCCAGGTCGGATGCTGAAAAACTGATTCATGTCTTTAATTCAAACTGACTCCACCCACCTGTTATTATCACTATTATTATCATTAGTGTGTGTGTAACGGGTCAGATCCCAGGTACTGATCCGGCCCGGGTTGTTGTTGTTGTTGTTGTTGTTGTTGTTGTTGTTGTTGTTGTTGTTATTGTGTGTGTTCCTGGTCAGATCCCGGGTCGGATCCCGGTCCAGGTTATTGATGTTATTATTATTACTATTATAATTATCATTTGTGTGTGTGTGTGTGTGTGTGTGTGTGTGTGTGTGTGTGTGTGTGTGTGTGTGTGTGTGTGTGTGTGTGTGTGTAGCGGGCAGTAGCGGTACGGCCCGTGGCCCGGTGGTTGGGGACCGCTGTATTAAACAACAACTTGAAGTCTAAAAATAATCGATTCTGCACCTCAGTGTTGTTGTGTTTGCCCGGCTCTGTGCAGGGGTTCCAGCTCTCCTGCTGGGGGTCAGGAATTGTCTCTAGGTAGCCGGAGATGGACGAACGGCTGAAGTTGAAACCCTGAAGACCATCTTCTGGAAACACCACGATCTGGGCACCCTGATGAAAGTAAGGTGGGAGCAGAGTATAGAGGTGAGACAAGTGACAAGCTTCCTCACCCTAATGTAGTCGTGATGTCTGTGACATTTCTTTATGTGACCATACAGACAAATACAACCATTCCTGGTGACTGATTTGAGCTGGGAACACCAATATTCATAACTATGCCTTGCTCTGATCGTACCTGCTGAGCAGCCCGGGCAGCCTGCTCCTCGTAGATGTCCAGGTTTTTCTGCATGTGTTGCAGGGCAGCGGGTCGGGACAGGGGGACATGAGGCTGCGAGTTCAGAATTAAGTTGTGCTCGTACACAGCAGCAATATACGAGGCATCCACAGCGGACTCTGCCTGAACGACCGACGTTAAAACAAACGTGATAAAAACGACAACGAACAACGACATTGCGTTTTCCCTGAGAGAAATTTGTGGCGTGACCCAGATGGACAAGTTACACCTGAGGGGTCAGAAGTCCAACTTGTGGTAAAGAGCAACAGAGCTGACACAGCTGAGCGATTTCCCGGGTTAGAGAAGCTCCCCTTGCGAACAGAGTTGTGTTTACGACGTAAATCTGGATCCTCATAGTCGTTGTCTGTGCAGCAGCTCCATGTTTTACATTTCACAAAAATCATCTGCTACATTACGCTGGAGGCGTCGCAGAAAACAGTTTTTTTTCCCCACAGCACTAACAGCAACCTGGCAAGTAGAGATAAACAAAACCTTTATTTTGAAAATACAAGGCAGGAAACGTCAGGCACATGGGTGGCACGCGATCACGTGGTTCAGCCTGTTTGAATGTTTTTAAGTGACTGTATTTGCAGCAGTTCCCAATAAATACAAGGATAAAAAAAAAAAACGTAGTATGATGTATATATTTTATTTATATTTTCTTAAATCTTCTTGGAGGCACCGCCAGTTATTTTAGGTTTGAAATAAGGGAACACAGGTGGTAAATATTATTATGCAGGTGCAGGTAACAGTGTCATTAAATTTGAAAGTACCCAGGGCCCGTCCATGGTTCATTGAGTCCTGGTTTCCTTTTCTGTATCTGATTGCCTCCCAGCAAAGGGTGTGTCAAATGTAATGATCTCAGGTTGTGGTGGTGTGTCAAAGGCCTTTTCAAAGTAGAGGTTGTACTTATGGTAGCGTGCCACCAGCAGGCCGTCTGACCTGCATGAAAGAAGATACCGTGAACAGTTCACATAGACATGGTAATAATGCATTGGTGCACTTGCTGGACTTCAGCTGAACGACCTCTATGTTAAAGGCCTACACTGCACCTGAAAGCCACGTTGGTGTTGAACTGCCAGTGTCCATCAGAGGGACAAGAGGAGGAGGGGTCGGTCGACAGGGGACAGGGCTGCAGGTCAGCCATGTTGGCCACCAGGTAGAGGTTGTGACGACGGGCCATGCAGCTCAACCGCTGGAGAACCTGTGAAACACAACCACACTCCAGTGTGATTCATATTCACAGACTGCTGTTGCATGAGTGAAAGCTCTGGGCAGCCTCGTGGTCCATGTCAGTGTATCATGTCTGATAAACCAACGGACCCCAACCTTTTTTTTTTTTTTTTTTACTTTCCCAGGTCGGTCCCGGGTCAGACCCGGGTTGGTCGCTGGTCGGATCCCAGGTCGGATGCTGAAAAACTGATTCATGTCTTTAATTCAAACTGACTCCACCCACCTGTTATTATCACTATTATTATCATTAGTGTGTGTGTAACGGGTCAGATCCCAGGTACTGATCCGGCCCGGGTTGTTGTTGTTGTTGTTGTTGTTGTTGTTGTTGTTGTTGTTGTTGTTGTTATTGTGTGTGTTCCTGGTCAGATCCCGGGTCGGATCCCGGTCCAGGTTATTGATGTTATTATTATTACTATTATAATTATCATTTGTGTGTGTGTGTGTGTGTGTGTGTGTGTGTGTGTGTGTGTGTGTGTGTGTGTGTGTGTGTGTGTAGCGGGCAGTAGCGGTACGGCCCGTGGCCCGGTGGTTGGGGACCGCTGTATTAAACAACAACTTGAAGTCTAAAAATAATCGATTCTGCACCTCAGTGTTGTTGTGTTTGCCCGGCTCTGTGCAGGGGTTCCAGCTCTCCTGCTGGGGGTCAGGAATTGTCTCTAGGTAGCCGGAGATGGACGAACGGCTGAAGTTGAAACCCTGAAGACCATCTTCTGGAAACACCACGATCTGGGCACCCTGATGAAAGTAAGGTGGGAGCAGAGTATAGAGGTGAGACAAGTGACAAGCTTCCTCACCCTAATGTAGTCGTGATGTCTGTGACATTTCTTTATGTGACCATACAGACAAATACAACCATTCCTGGTGACTGATTTGAGCTGGGAACACCAATATTCATAACTATGCCTTGCTCTGATCGTACCTGCTGAGCAGCCCGGGCAGCCTGCTCCTCGTAGATGTCCAGGTTTTTCTGC
This sequence comes from Chaetodon trifascialis, assembly GCF_039877785.1. NCBI lineage: Eukaryota > Metazoa > Chordata > Actinopteri > Chaetodontiformes > Chaetodontidae > Chaetodon > Chaetodon trifascialis. The sequence goes on along the minus strand of NC_092072.1, from coordinate 13,743,698 downwards.
ATGTGTTGCAGGGCAGCGGGTCGGGACAGGGGGACATGAGGCTGCGAGTTCAGAATTAAGTTGTGCTCGTACACAGCAGCAATATACGAGGCATCCACAGCGGACTCTGCCTGAACGACCGACGTTAAAACAAACGTGATAAAAACGACAACGAACAACGACATTGCGTTTTCCCTGAGAGAAATTTGTGGCGTGACCCAGATGGACAAGTTACACCTGAGGGGTCAGAAGTCCAACTTGTGGTAAAGAGCAACAGAGCTGACACAGCTGAGCGATTTCCCGGGTTAGAGAAGCTCCCCTTGCGAACAGAGTTGTGTTTACGACGTAAATCTGGATCCTCATAGTCGTTGTCTGTGCAGCAGCTCCATGTTTTACATTTCACAAAAATCATCTGCTACATTACGCTGGAGGCGTCGCAGAAAACAGTTTTTTTTCCCCACAGCACTAACAGCAACCTGGCAAGTAGAGATAAACAAAACCTTTATTTTGAAAATACAAGGCAGGAAACGTCAGGCACATGGGTGGCACGCGATCACGTGGTTCAGCCTGTTTGAATGTTTTTAAGTGACTGTATTTGCAGCAGTTCCCAATAAATACAAGGATAAAAAAAAAAAACGTAGTATGATGTATATATTTTATTTATATTTTCTTAAATCTTCTTGGAGGCACCGCCAGTTATTTTAGGTTTGAAATAAGGGAACACAGGTGGTAAATATTATTATGCAGGTGCAGGTAACAGTGTCATTAAATTTGAAAGTACCCAGGGCCCGTCCATGGTTCATTGAGTCCTGGTTTCCTTTTCTGTATCTGATTTCTTCTTTGAGCAATCATGGCAGACAGGCTGTCGCTCATGCACTCTGTCTGTAGGAACAAGCAACCACTACTTGGTGCAAAGATTGGAAAGATTAAGTACTGAATGAATCAAGACTTTTTTAATTTCTTTTTGATTGCAGTGTGTATATGACAGAGGTCAGATGTGTAATAGCTGAATTGTCATTATCAGTTTTGATCAGAACATTTGTTTTTTTCCATTAGTTTTTAAAATGCATTTGATTTTTTTTGTCCTTCATACACCTATTTCAAAGCAGTTTCTTCGTTGTCCAGGTGATACATTCGTCCATACAGACAGGCAGTGACCAGCCCACCAGTCATGTTTGAATGTTTCATGGTCACTGTGCCGTCTTCAGCCGTCTCCACATGCTCAGGCTGCTCCAGGACCATCTTACTCAACAAAACTGATGGGTACACATATTTGGTCTCAAACTTCCCCTCCAACAGGAAGTCCATCTTAGATTCAGCCTCTTCCACTTCCTGTCCACAGGAAGTGGTGTCCGACCCTGCACAGCGGACAAGTGCACACACCTACAACAGAGATGTGATTAATGTGACAAGAGTCTCATGAAGCAACTTCAGATATTCAGACTTCTTCTCATTCATACCTGCAGGGCATAGCGTCCTTCCACAGTGTGCATTCCAGCAAATGCTCCCAATGCGTAGAGCTCTTTACTGCCTGCTTGTGGTAACATACGATACTGCAAGTAACAGCAAAAGGTGCCATTGCACACCTTCACTTCGCCCTCTGTCTCATTTAAGAGGACAAATGTAAATGGGTCGAACACCATTGTTGAAATGAAGGTGGTGGTGGAGGGAGGGATCGAAGAAGCAGTTTCAGGAGGAGGAGGATCAAAACAGCTCTTCTGCTTACAGTATCCAGAGTTTTCAGCTGATGATGTGGACTCATGGGTAACTGTGGCCACACTCTGCCCCACCCACAGTGGATCTAAAACTGGCAACGTGGCCACCAGCAGTCTGCCCTCCTCTGGGTCTCCTTTCTGGGCATGGTGGTATGTGGCAGAAAAAGGGGTGTAGATACCACTTCCACTCATGTTCATTAGGTCTTTGCGAAGGTTGGCTGCTAACAGGGTGACATTGGCTCCCAAGCTGAACGCATGCTGAAACTGGACTGAGTCCAGTAGAGGGAGCGTGTTCATCCATGCTGTGGGAAAGATCAGCTGCCGCACACCCTAAAAGTGGTCCAAAGGGAGACAGATGTTAGGAAAAGAGAAGACCAAACACAGGAAGGTAGAGTTGGGAGAATTTAAGGAGCTGTTTTTCTACCTTCTCCACCAGGGTAATTGTGGGCTCATGGAACAGGATGTCAAAGCAGATCATGAGACCAAACCTCCCAGCAAAGGGTGTGTCAAACGTAATGATCTCAGGCTGTGGTGTGTCAAAGGCTTCCTCAAAGAAGAGGTTGTACTTATGGTAGCGTGCCACCAGCAGGCCATCTGACCTGTATGAAAGAAGATACCTTGAACAGTTCACATACACTTGGTAATAATGCATTGGTGCACTTGCTGGACTTCAGCTGAACGACCTCTATGTTAAAGGCCTACACTGCACCTGAAAGCCACGTTGGTGTTGAACTGCCAGTGTCCATCAGAGGGACAAGAGGAGGAGGGGTCGGTCGTCATGGGACAGGGCTGCAGGTCAGCCATGTTGGCCACCAGGTAGAGGTTGTGACGACGGGCCATGCAGCTCAACCGCTGGAGAACCTGTGAAACACAGCAGTGAATATAAATCATTTAAATGCAATTTACAGCATCAATTCCAAAAAACATTGGGATGCTGTGTAAAAAATGAATAGAATAGAATGTGATTATTTGCTAATTGCTGGCAGAGCAGTAGCACACAGACCTTTTTTGCTCTACCCCCTACCCTGGCCACTGTATCACCTTGCTGCTCAGTTTCTCACAAAGCCCCACAAATTTGAGCCCTGGGCAACCCCAAACAAAGCCAACAGACATGAAGTCCCCAGCAACTCCTGGTCTGGAGGACCTTGGTGTCATTCCTTCCACTGCAGAACAAAAGACTATTGAGATTCTGCATGACTACCACCAATTCTGTATAATTCTGCACCTCAGTGTTGTTGTGTTTGTCCGGCTCTGTGCAGGGGTTCCAGCTCTCCTGCTGGGGGTCAGGAATGGTCTCTAGGTAGCCGGAGATGGACGAACGGCTGAAGTTGAAACCCTGAAGACCATTTTCTGGAAACACCACAATCTGGGCACCCTGACCAAAGTAAGATGAGAGCAGAGTATAGAGGTGAGACAAGTGACAAAATTAAATGTAGTTCTTCATGTGACAATACAAACAGCTATTCCTGGTCACTGAGTTTACGTGGGAATACAAACTCATTTGCCATAATTCGCTTTCATAACTACCCTGCCATCACAAGTTAAGGGAATGGCCTTTTATTTAATATCCTGACTGTGCTCTTTAGTTATTCACTGCACCTGTCAGAATTATCTACCTTTTTTTTCCAAGTATAAAACTTTGATGGATATGGATATAGATGAGCCGAACTGTTTACTGGAAGTTAACTGTTCAAGTGAGCAATAAGCAGCAGTTTCTTTGACTGAAAAACCAAACATTTCAAACTCTCTTCTGATCATACCTTCTGAGCGGCCTGGGCAGCCTGTTCCTCGTAGATATCCAAGTTTTTCTGCATGTGTTGCAGAGCAGCGGCGCGAGACACGGGGACTCGAGGATCTGGGTTCAGGACTAAGTTGTGCTCATACACAGCAGCAACATACGAAGGGGTCACATCAGACCTTGTTTGAGCAACGGCCAAAGTTAGAGAAAAAGTGACGATGGCGACAAACAAACCCATAGTTCTTTCCTCACGAAACATGAATGGTGTTAACCAGATTGGCAAATAACACCATAGCATCTGAGAAGTCAGAAGTCCAGTTGGGGGCAATAATAAATGGAGCAGAGTCAGCTGACATATCTGTTTATTTAGAGGTGATAAAGAGCTTGTCCTTGTATGGCATTACAGTTTGATTGGACATATCTCTGAGTGGCGTGAAAGCTGGCGAGATGGTCTCTGGACTTAGAGAAATAAGGTTAAAGTGTAGTCAGCACAAAGGCCGAATCTGCTCACAAAGTGGCCACTGCTGGAGTGTAAGCACATAGCCCACGTGGCCTGGTCATCAACAAATGAGTCACACCCAGCAGACGTTCACTGAAGGAGGGACTGGCTGCTACATTCAGATAGTACAACCTTGAAAATGTGGACTCATGCACTAACACAGTAAGAGAGGCCATAAAGCCCGTGAGGAATTCAGCCATAACACGAGTCAAGTAGGTCAAAGGTCACAGTATACAACCCAGACTGCAGAAAAGGTTGGATGTTGTGTAAAGTGTTTACAAAATGACTGTACTGGTGTACATGTGGTCTGATACCTGGTGTGGAGTGCTGTACCACGTCCTCCTTATACATTATAATTAGAAAACAATCCATACATGACTCTGTAAATTAAGGATCACACTACAGCAAAAGAAATGGATGATAGAACAAGGAAAACACCAATCCAGGAAGACAATCTGCAGACTACAATGAAACTACTATTAATTGGATTCCATGCCATAATGTGCACGCATAACACTAGGACAGAAACAAGAGTTTTATTTTGAAAATACATGACAGGAAACACTGGGTGCATAACCCGGAACCACTTTACAAATCTGCCCTTTTCCAGCCAGCATGACCCGGACCTAAGATAAACTCTGCCAGAAACTTTGTTCTTCATACGGACGAATTGTTTGACTACATGAAGACGATTTGTGAAAACGGACTTTTGTTATTTTCTTCGTCTTTGTCTGGATCGCCATTCGTTTCTAACCAGGACGTGTATTAGCAGTAGCATTAGCTCACCCCCCGTCGTAACACACAATGTCAACAGCACCAACAGCACCATCAGGAGGAGCAGATGCCCCAGTATCAAAAGCCAGCCAGATGTTTAAGAGCTGCTGGAGCTGTCGGGTCATCTCCGGCGGAGGCCTGATCCTGTCCGGAGCTTATGTGTTCAACGCAGCCCGGAAAGTGTTGCGACAAGGTGGACCCACCTCTATAGGGATGGTGGCACAGGTTACATTTGCAGCAAGTAAGTTACTCAGACGTTTTAGATGTAACATCACCTGTTCTCATGTTTTAAAAAAAATAAATGCACACCTGCGTTTATCTTTCAGGTTTGGCTGTATGGGGAATGGTTGTAATCGCTGATCCGGTCGGAAAAGCGCAGAGGAAGACATGAAAATCATGGCAGCAGATATTAATGGACAATATGATACTGAGCCAGTGAAGCTGCTCCAGTCTGTGGGAAAGTTCTGTTGTGATTGCACTATTAATGGAGGCAAAAAGACAAGCATTGTGTGGATGAACCAACCATCTAATAACACTAGAAGCTATTGATTGGTTGAATAAAAAAAAAATCAAAGATCATATATTTCATCAAGGTATATCAGGTGATATAAGATCTCAGTCATCCTTGAAATGTTATGCATGGAAACAATTCTCAATTTGACAGTAGCAAAATTATTACTTAAAAACTCAGTTTAGGTTGGGCATGCACAATAAAGCTATCAAAACCAGGACATTCCCCCCTGAGCTGCCCTGATTCATTAGAAAATGAAGCAGCAGTTTGCTTCATGATCACCACAAGCTTTAAAAATAGAAGGTTTAACTTTGTCTCTTCATCCCACGTCATTATTTTACATATATATTTGATATGTAGTGTTTCAAAAGAGCACGGTGAGCCCACCGCCTGCCAGAATACTTACAATAACTCATTTGTCAGTTTCTGCTCGGGCCTCCAAACTGACTGGAGTTGGCTTTGTTTTTGCTCCACAGAGAGGTCAGTCATTAGTAGAAAAGACAGTTGTTGCTTGCTCTTACAAGATAAAATAACAAAACTCAAAACAAAACAAGAGTAATTTAGGGGTGTAATTTTACTACTTTAACAGTTTATCTTGTTTTGGCTCTGCACTTAGAAGATGCATCAGTGATACTGATAAAAACCAGTCATAGCGCCATATAATGAACTAATTTTTGGATATTAGTAGCAGTAACACAAGGCATCAGTAGTGTTTCCATTGTATCCTGCAACTCTTTAAACCCCTGAACGCAGCATGCAAACGCACTGAGGACAGCAAACACACCGTTGGTCAGTTAGTCTGAGTTACCTTTTATTAGTGTTATACTGATCTGAGCACAACTGCTCACAAGGAAGAGTTTGATAAGCATGATGAAAAAAAACACCCTTAAGTCATTTTCAGTCACGTAAAATGATCATGACATTCTGATTGATGTTTTTTTTTTTTTTTTTAGGTTAAAGAAAAATATGAAAATAGAGTTGACAGTACATTTAGGCACACTATTAACACATACTGTACACAGATATGCACAATTTTCATTATCATAGATTATCATAAATACTGGGGTTTAAAAAAAAAAAAAAAAAAAAAAGACAAGCCTTCCTGTACAGAGAGGTGTGCAGAAAGTTAAAGGTGACACCTCCTTCTCCACTGTGGGGACAAAATATTCGCCTCCCAGTAAGAGAGGCTCCAGTTCATGTCCTCCTGCTCAGCCAGAGACCACCGGGGCTGCTCAGTGCAAGCGAATCAAAGCAGACGAGGGAGTTCCATCCAATGACTGCAGCAGAATGGGACACCATCCAGCCAATGGGAGCGGCCCTCCCACAGGTGCTACGTTAAGTGCTCATTAGCAGTGATTCCATTGGTCACAGGACATGGCTCTCCTGTCAGTTCCTAACATCAAAGGTCTGTTCACACTCAACAGAACAGGCTCAAATGCATAAAACGCCACTTATGAGTTAAAAAGAAGCATTTGTTCGAGGCCGCCGCTAACCTAACTATAGCCCAACGAGCTAATCACCAGGCTGCGACACAGAAAACCCCCTACCACTGCCCAGTCCACACCCAAAACAGATTCTGTACGAGTGGGCGAGGGGTAAAAGGAAAATGTCCCCCACACACCAAAAAAAAAAAAAAAAAAAAAAAAATCAGACTTATAAAACAAGTCTGTAAAATAAACATTGTACTTTTACAACAACGGAATGTTAAGTTGTTGGGATCAGAAGTAATCTGTGGGGAAACTTCTTTCATGTTCTCTACTATTAAAACAATATGAATTACTTTTTTTTCAGTATACAATGATTCAAAATGCACATGCATTAAAAGAAAAACAAATATTGCACAAAATTAAAGACATTTTCTCTGAATAAAAGTGATTAGGGATATATCTCCATATCTCTATCTTGATTTCCTTGTTACGTTCAATCGTGCGAAGGAGAGCTACCTCTAGCGTGCGTCTCTTGGTCAGTATATACTGTATATAGTTTTAAGGCTGGTTCACTAGCTCACACTGGCACAGTTTCTGACTGGAGAGGGTTGCATCTTCGTGCTAGCACACGCGCACACACACGCACTCACACAAAATTCTACACAAGCCAAATACAGACTAGACCGTAGAGTACATTCTTCGATGGCGCGCTTGGACAGCCAGAGCTGAGCCTCCCAAAACTAGAACACGCTTCAGTGTGTCCTCACAGCTTCACCTTTCAGGTCATCAAAGGTCAGCTTTGCGTTCTCCTTCCTCACGTGACTGACGACATGAAGCACAGCAATGTTCAGAGACATCAAACGAGTGCACACACACGTATGGAACAGCATGAGCTTTGGTCGTCACAGGTCATGACAGTAGCTTTAAAGGGGATGAGGCCATGGGTGTGCAGATGATGTAATACTTTGGAAAGAAAAAAAAAATCATGAGAGGCGTTGAGCCTAGAAAAAATGCAGACTATAAAAATCTGAGTAATCCTTTTCGACCCACGTTTGTTCAGTCACATTTTAAAAACAGCGCCTTTTGAACCCAGTGCTATTGACGTATTTGATTGCTATGAAAACAAAACATCATTTACATGTTAGCAAGTGTGCAGCTTTCGCAGATTAAATGTCTACAGCATGAGGGTAAAGTTTTTACTACAGCTGAGGGGCCTGGTCACTGAGATGGCAGACTGTGCCGGCCAGAAGACAGAAGCGGGAAGGTAAGGCAAGGTGTGGGTCTATGCTATCTACTCCTGCAGTTTAAAAACAATACAGTATTTGTGGTCTGCTCTCTGGACCACGAGAAAGCAGCATTGACTGGCCCAGGATAAAGCTAAACACAAGTGAAAAGTCCAAAAAGGAGGAGGATAATATTAAAACTCAAAGACTGCCATGTTCATTCTTGGTGCAAATGACAGGATTTGTGTTTGCGCATGTGTGTGTGTGTGTGTCACAGAGTGAGAGGAGGGCAGAGTGTTTGTTGTTCATCCTTCAGTTCTGTCTCCACAGAAGTGATCGGCTGAAGAATTGGAGTGTTTTCACTGAAAAGTGTGAGGGGAGTGGCAGGGCAGAAATCTCTCTCTCTCTCTCTCTCTCTCTCACTCTCTCACACACACACACACACACACACACACACACACACACACACACACACACACACACACACACACACACACACAGATATATACCTCAACATTCACATCAAGCCCCCCACTCTCACTCTCAGCTCTACAGTCTGTGTCTAGTCGGCCCATGTCCCGCTGCTGTCTGTCCTCTCCTGTCACCTCTTAAGCGAGGACGATTTGAGTTTCTGGTTGTATCTGTGGATGCGCGGCGAGCGGGAGTGCAGCTTGACGAACAGCTCGGGGAATTTGTACTGGGGGAACATCGTCTCCAAGAAGCCCTCCAGGAAAACGTAGACTAGCCGACGGTTCATGGGTTGGTACTGAAACATGTCGAAGACGCGGAGTATGCCCTTTCTCGTGGTGTCCGCTCCGATGATGTGCTTCAGCTCATCTGCAGTGGGGAGAGAAATATGGCGGAGAGGTCAGGAGGGTGCACGAACTCCTGCACAAGCCACATAAAGGTGAGATTTATTCTTGATCGGATTGGATGTTTAAGTTGTACAAGAGAGGAGGATGAGGACTAAGTGGATGAAGCAGTCCCAAACGGGGCTGGGTGATATCTAGATTAAGGGTGTGTGTGTGTGTGTGCGTGTGTGTTTTTCTACCTGGCATGATGCCCAGCAGGCTGGTCTTGGCGGCTACACGTGTTCTCATGCGGATGCTCTTGTCCCGACGGGGCGGCGTCTCAGCCAGAATACCGTTGGGCCAGTAGGAATCCCTATACGGACACAGAGCGACTGAGGGTTCTCCTCCAGTTCTCCTGACCAATCAGAGTTATTTGAAAGAAAAAGAGAAGGGGTTACCTGAACTTCTTCACGTATTCTGCAACCTGCTCTGGCGAGGTCAAGTAGTCCACGTGATCCACAATTTTCCTGCAGAGACAGGGGAGCCATGATTCAGGTTGCGCTCTGCGTGTCGTCACTGCTCTTTGTTTTGACTTCTGAGAGATTTTCTGGTGCTCTGAACACACACACGCTTGTGTTCAGTTTAAGTATGTGCGCACATGCTGCGATCTGTGGACGTTAATCTTGTTTTGCTGTTTGCTGAGGTGGAAGCGGTTTGATGGGTGCATGCCTGCTGTATATGTGAGAACTGCATTCAGTCGACTCTGACCTGTTGATGGTGTCTCCATATGTGGCCCTGATCAGCTGCTGCAGCAGGTTCTTAATGTTCCTGCGCAGCCACTGGTTTTTCTCCTTAAGGTCAAACACCTCGTCCATCAGCAGCAGCATTACCCTCAGCGGGATGTTATCATCCACCTGGACGCACAAACAAACATACGAATGTTCATTTTACCAAAATAAAGACAGAAAATCCAAAGGACATAAAAGAAATGAAACAGCAATCCCACAACGTGCCCGTCGACTCACATTGTCATCGAGCTGAGCCGACACTCGACAGTGTTCAGGGTCGATGTCAGACTTGGGGAGGAGTGGAGGCACCTGGGGAAAAAAAAAGAGGATGCTGAAGAGTCAGATGTTGGATGAACTCACCTGTCGAAAGTGAGGAAAAGAGGACTGTGGGTTATTCACAGTTGGAGAGCGGCTACAGGGGCAAACAGGAGTCCATTCATTATAACTACAGTCCAGTGTGTAGATTCAAAGTGAACAGACCATGATACCAGCAAACAGAAATAAAAAAAAACACTTTCACACTACAACAATATCAAATGTTTTGCTTTCCATCATTAGGATGCATTGCACTTGCTCTATGTGATGGTGTTACCTTGAGTATGGACTGCTTAATGTCCTGGCCCAGTCTTTCTGACATGCGGCCCATGTTATCAGACACCTTGGTCATGCCCTCAGCCAGACTGTCTGGCAGGGCCTTCACTGCGTTGGACACGTTTCTCATGGAGCTCCTCAGGGGATTTACAAATGTGTCTATCTGATGGGCGGATAAAACAAACGGAGAAAATGTGTTTTATAAAACCAGTCACGATCCAGCCATCTGTACAGCATATCTCTGTATTCATATGTGCAGACATACTAAAATCTTAACTATACACATGATCCAGTTATTTGGTAATAAATGAATGATACTGAAACACTTGAAAAAGATGTAGTGACCTTGCGTGCAAACTCTCCTTTGCCCTTGCTGTAGGCCTTGTTCTCTAGGAAGTCATACACATAAGGAATCAGAGTTGGACACGCCTTCACCATCTCTGGGTTGAGCAGCAACTGGAACACACACACACACAAGTTACTGATATTCTCCACAACATGATGCAAGGCAATAAAGGCACTCAGAATAGTTGATGCTAACGTGCAAAACTGTTGCAAACCTGTAGGTAAGCATTGAGGTCTTTTTTTCTCTTCTCCAAGAAGTCTCTGTCCATGTTGTTGAAGGTCTTTTTCCCCGGCAGCTTGAGGATCGACGCCAGGTTCTCAAACTAAAGCACAATAAACACACAACAAAGGGAATGAGATGACCAGGTTCACAAGTTATTGCTTCATGTTTTAACACTAATGTTGATTTTCTTCTAAGACTCCTGAAGAGCTGGTACACAAACGTTACAGCTCACACACACACACCTGTTCAGTGATCCTCATGTGGAAGTCATGGAAGTCTGAGTAGCGGCGATATGTCTTCCAGCAGTCCTCGCTGCCGTCTTGGCTGCGTCTGAACACAGTGATGGCGTAGAGTGCGTAGGTCTTACCGTGGTCGTTGCAAACCCCTGCAGCACCCCAGAAGCCGGGGAGACAAGCATCAGCTACCCCGCCCCGGAAATACATCCAAAATGGGAATGGAGGATGAGGGGATGGATGAGGGCAGAAAAAGAAAGAAGGGCAAAGAAAGAAAAGAATGTGCGGGTTCAAAGTGTGGGAGGGAGGAAAAGCAAGAATGAATGCAGGGCAGAGAGTGTGGGAGCGTGATAAAAGGCAGACAGAATGACAGGAAAGGAGAGAGAGGGACAAGGAAGGAAAAAGGAAGAACAGAAAACCAGTAAAGGTGATGGAATGAAAGAAATAAAGAATGCTGGAACAGTGTGAAGTGACACAGCAGACATGATGAATGAAGGAGGTCAAACGTTGAAAGAAAAAACATGCAGGGAGGGACAAACGGGCTGGCAGATACCCAATGTACTCGACAAATTCACACAACCTCAACGTGAGCGGTTACAACACCCAAATCCCACACCGAGTGAAAGTCACACAAAGTGTTTTTAAACCTGACATGCATACACAACTTGCCAGAATCTAGCAGAAATTTCACAACCAAGCAAAAAGAAAACACACAGCGAAATGCATTTAGACTTTATGATAATAACACTGACAAAAACAGTGTATTTATGACTCTGTGTGTGCGTGTGCGTTTGTACCTGTGTCTGAGATGAAGGCATGTAGGTGCATAGATTCATCATGGCAGGAGTTGGACAAGTCGTCCAAAGACTGAAATCACAAGGAAAACTTTATCATCGAACTCCGCAGTTTTCTAACAATAACACAAGGCAGTGCTGCTTCACCGTGGATGACGGGCAACAAAGGCAGTGTGAGATGTGCCTCTGCATCAGCGTTTTTATAAACTCTGCAATAGCAAGAAGACTTACTAGGTTTATGCTCCCTGTGGGGGAGCCGTTGAAGGACTCTCCATCGCCGTCATCAGATCCCCGGTAGCTTGGCTCTTTCAACATGTCAAGCTCAGCCAGCATGCGCACGTAGAGAGGACTCTGCTTGAAGGAGGGGTAGTAGCGCTCATCACGTAGCATCATGTCATAAACCTGGGGTAAAATACGTGTGAAACAATTTGTTCACAGGGGGAAAACAGAGCCAAGGCAGCACATATATAAAAAAACAAGAGAGTACTGTACAGTCGAAGCAGAAAAGTGGTGTCTTTGTAAGCACAGATAGTAAAAGCTATGCAACTAAGAGCTCATATACAGACAAAACATACCTTTCTCTGGATTTCATCAAATATTTCTGGCGTGGGGTCGTCTTTCTGGAGCTTCTCCCCTAGTTTTATTACCGACGCCTCGTCCACCTGCACCTTGGGGGACGCCTGGAAAAAAGAGCGGACAGACGTCAGTGAGTACTCAGCCTTTATGGCTGAATTGACTTTTTTTTTTTTGACACCTGGTGTGATCTCAACACGCCTCCTACCTTGTCAGAGAGGTATTGTTCATAGACACCCAGTGCAGCTGCCTTCAGCAGCCCCTTGGTGGCGCTGGGCTGCTTCTTGCCATCTTTCTGCCAGCCCTGCATGGCCTCCAGCTGCTGCTGTGCTGTCACCCTGTAGCCCTCCACAGTAAGCCAGAAGAAGAGCTCTGCCTGGGCCCCCGCTGCCTGCATGAAGTCTGGATCGACACACACACACACAACAGTTGGTTCACATGGCGTCTGTGAGACTTTGGTTACAGATACACACACAGGGAGTAGACCAGTGACTTTAGAATGTAGCACTCTGTATTTTGGGCTGTTTGTGGTGTCTGGTGATACTGTAGATAAAGATCCAGCTACTGTTGCACTCTTAGTTAACTAAATACTGTGGCTTTCCACTTTTTAAACTTTGACTGGCTACAATTTTTGCCGATCCAAACATACTCATTAAAAAGAAAAAAATGTAATTAAACATTCCAAGCAGCACACATGCTATAAAGACAGAACCAGCCAAAGATGATTAACAGAAATGTTCAGGATTAAGGCCTTGGGATGACTACAGTGACGTTTGGCATCCGTGGTGTATGTGATGACGCGTTTCCGGAATTACCCATGAAGAACTGGAGGGCTATGTTGTGGATGAGGATGTGATCCAGTGGGATAACACACAGCTTGCCAAAGTTGACTGCCAGCTTCAAGGCATCCACCTCCTACAAAACACAGGATGAGCAGGACACAAAAGGATGAGCATACTCTGGTGCGCAAATAAAACATGGGGCAATCGCAGCTGATGTTTTTATTGGACCCTCCAGTGTAAGCACTACAAAGGTTGTGCAGCATTTCCCACCTTGCCAGACTGTAGTCTCTGGATCCTGGTCTCACACACCTTCTTCACAAACAGAAGACTGTTAATCTGGTTCTTGATCACATTGATGTCTACGGGGACAGAGACAAATGCATCAAGGGAGGAGAGGGAAGCAAAACTGAATGCATGTGCTTTGTGCTTTCCTAGTCTCATGATAAATTTGGTTTGTGTGCACGCTTCTGTACATCAAAGAGGAAAAAGTGAGTGCCCACCATCTCCAGCGGTGTCCAGGGAGCGCAGGTACTGCAGCTCCTCCAGCACCTTGTCCTTGACGGCCTCCAGCTCAGCAGGCTTGTCTGTCAGCTTCAGGATGTTCATGAAGGCTTCATAGTTACAGCTGGAGTCCCGGATCTATACACAACGACACATGCACAACATCTGTGCCTGATTTCATTCGCTTTCTTGGATAGTTTCATATCATTTACAAAGAACAGCTCAGATGATGGATAATAGGTAGGAGGTATGCGAGTGTCAGCTCTCACCATCCAGATGACAAACTGGTTGATGTAGTCTGGGTCACTCAGCTGGTTTATTAGAGGAAGCAGCACACCACGAGCCAGCACCTCCTTTTTAAAAAAACAAACCAAACCAAAAAACAATCAAAGTCCATTTTTAGGTGCACTCATAACAACATGGTCTGGTACTGCAGGCTAGTCCATTCAGAAGCACTGTGTGTTGGAAAACAATACTCATGGCTGGCTGGCAGCCAAAGTGGCAGCAGCATTTGGCTGGTGGCTCAACGCAGGTTGTATGACATATTGTGTGACTGAGTATCTGACTTTGGGCCTCATATTTGTATCTGAGACCAATGAAGTCCCGTATGCTGTGATCATCTGCCACACTGTGTAAGTAAGAGTGTTTATCTTCTGTGCACTCACCCTTAGGAAGTATCTCATGTTCTTGTTGTGGAAATCTCCAGGAGGTAGTAACAGATACAGAAGCAGCTCACACAAGTCCCGAAGAAAACCTGACACACACGGTATGTTTAGTTTTTCACTGGCTGCAGAATCAAACTGTCCCACATCTGTGGGAGGAGCTCTTCATGACAGTGTGAGCTGAAAGGCTAGGCATGCTGCTGAGCTGCGTTTACCTTCTTCATCCTTGTGTGAAGTGCACACCACGTCTCGACAAATCTTCCTCTCCATCTCCACCTCGGCCTCAAAGAAGGAGTCCAGCAGCTCCTCAGTTATGTCCCCTGTTCAGACATCACTCTTCTTCATCGTCATCATCACCACTTATGTCAAAATTCTTATCATCTGAATCTTTACTTTATGGAAGAATTTGTCTGTGACACAATTGTAATCATATCTTATTGTGTCGCCCACCAAACTCTGATTAAACTCAGAACTACATAATCACAATCATTGTTAAAGTTGAGCTGAATTGACTGAGGAGACATGCCGAACATATTAATGACCACTATGAGTGAAAAGACAGGTGTTTATGAATGCGTCTGCTTACGCTGCTTGTCCTCTCTGTCGGCGAGGCGATCCTGGGCTTTTCTAAAGACACGTAAATGGGTGGCAAAGTCATCCACCAGGCGGGTGGTGAAGTAAGGCTGCCAGTCCACCTCTTTGGACCTTGGCACATAAAACACACACAAACAATGAAGAAAACTGAAAAATAAACGTCAACAAAAGTAAAAGAACACATTCAATATCAAGACAAGACTTTTACCTTGTAGAGAACTGGACGAGGGCATTCTGCAGCGTCTGTCTGATCTCCAGTAAGAAGGACTCGTCCTCGCTCAGAGTGTAGTACCAGTACTGGATGTAGTCTCTCAGCGCAAACTGGATCACCTGCACAGACAAAGTAATATGGAGGAGGAGAAAATAGAACAGAAATTCAGTAAAGACATCCCCAATGAGCTGTAATGGAGGGGTAAAAATAAACGAAAGGGATTGAGGAGCACGCTAATTAAATGCTGCACAAGATTTGAGTGCGAGATGGGTAAATAAATCTTCTTTGAAATGTTATCAAAATCTGTTGATTGTCAGTGTCTGGGACAAACACAGAAAACAGATTACTGGGCTATTCAGGCCTTGGTATCCTGAGTAAATCAGTCATTTAGTTGGGCTCTGAGTAACATGATTAAATCAAGCAAACACATGAATCAATGTCATGGTCAGTATACACTGCTGCTGTATGAGCTGCAGATGGAGGATTTCACCATTAAGGGTCTTTTAATGTGAGAGCATGTGAGAAAAGAGACAACAAGAATGTGCCAGAAAAATCAATGTCTTTCAGGGAGCATGACGCCGGTTAACATGATGTCACATTCAGCTGTGTGAGATCTCAAGGTTCACATGCCACTGAAATGATTAGCGTGCATTCCCAATGAGGAAGGCAGCACAGAGGCACCACAGTGCAGCAGTTAGTGTCATCTGACCATCACAAACTGCTGTGTCTGCACTTATCTCTGCTGGCCACGCTGCTCTACTGAGGACAACATGCTAAAAGCTGGTTTTCTGTTTGAAGTGTTGCACCCACAGGGTGGGGTGGGAAAATAACCTGTGAGCAGTGACAACAGCCACTGAGCTCATCTCCCCTGTGTGCACTGCTGACAGACAGCCGAACCATCTTTTAGAGGATCTATTTAGGAATGTGTTAAGCTGAAAAACGTTCTGGGTCAATTACCGGCAGACGAACAGCCGGAGAGTGAAAATATTACATGTCAGTGCTGAAAGAGTCTTTTCCTTTTGCTCAAGCCACATGATGACAAAAGTGTTGGTGAGATGCTGACAGTTTAACGGCACGGAAACTTTCAGTTCCACTTTCTGTTAGGACTGAAAAGTAAGACAGGGTTTCTTCTGGGCAGTATGCCGGAAAAGCTTTTAGAAGCCCACACAAGCACATCATCTACGTATGTGCCTTAAGTACTCTAGACAAGATTTAATTACTGTTGTTTGATTCCTACAGAAAATGTAGTGATACTTAAAGAGATCAAATACCAGCATGAGGACAAAAATAAGAAAGTAGCCAACATAAAACAATTATACAGTTATATGTGATCAAACTCTTCATTCAGTGCTAACATGGAGATTTATTCTGCGTGTGCGCCAGCAATATGCTGCAATTCAGTGAAACCATTACTTCATTTACTTACAAGGCATATTTTTTTAGTTAATTATATTTTCATTTGATGGAAAAATGCCAGCCAAAATCCAGCATTTATCTGACAGACACCCTGCTCAGGACTAATCCGATGACACAAGGCAGAGGGAACCAACTTCCTTCAACTGTGAGACATTTTAGGCTTTAGGGGGTCATGCAGTGGCTGACAGTGATGACTATTTCATGTCTCGAGGCCGTTAAGTTGCTGACCTGGGCCGGCTGATGGGTCAGACAGTGACTTAAGCGGGCCAGTGTCCAAAAAGTCTGGGCTGTTAGTATCTGTCACCCAGTCACAATCCTGTTATCTTCTCTCCTGAGTTGTTGCCCCATTATCACCCGTGCAATGCTTTTTATGACCAATCACTCAGCTATGCCACCTCATTGCTGAGTGAAGGGAGCAGTGGGAACTTCAACACCAACAGTCACAGTCAGTCCAAAACAGTTCATAACATTTGCCCTTATAATTGTATTGATACTTTATATAGTAAATATAAATCCGATACCATGATAAAGTTGAACCAACACTTCTTTAAAACAGTTTCAACAAAAACTGAACAGCATGACTTTCATGAGGTTGGATTTACTGTTATATTAGACGTATTAGTTTTAGCTGGGTGTGCCTAATAAACTAGCAATTACATGTAAATGAGTAACGTGTGATTAATAAAGTATGTCTTAACAGGAAAGTATAAAATCATTATCAAGACAGAACACTGGTCATGTGTGATATCTTTTCATGCAACTTAATTACTTCATGTTTCCCCAGCTTGATTGGCACAGGCACAAAAATTCTGCTGGCGAAGCTTTGACAAAGGAAGTCCTGCGCACACACATGCACACACGCGCACGCACCTGTTGTAGTGGTTCATCTATGAAACTGGAGCCAGTCAGTCTCCTGTCAATCTTTATAGGCTTCATCTCCAGCCTCATCTCATCCAATGTCTGCAGGAGACAAAAAGACACAAAGAGATGAGAGTGGCAGTGAAACGTGAGATCAAAACAAATCAGTGAAAACGTCTGCATGGTAACGGACCAGAGGGCTTCATCAACAAAGCAACTTCTCTAACAACTAATTTGTTTGTGTCGGCCAGAAAATGTGTGCGTGTGTTTAAGCCTGCCTTTACCTTCAGTATACCAATTTGTGTGGGTGGCAAGTAGGAGTGCTCGCACTTTTCCAGGTGTTTCTCTGAGTTGATTTTTCCATAGAGCAGAGTGACCGCAAAGCCCCTGGAAAACAGAAGCGAGAATGAGAGAACAGCTATAAACTGATCAATCAGGCTCCTGCGCAGACGGCTGTGGTTAATGTGAGACAGCATGCTTATTTAAAGACGTGATGAATGGTTTAGAGGTCTTCCTGCTCACCCTCCAATGAAGCAGAAGATATAAAAAGCCAGGTAGAATATGGCAAAGGGTCCAAAAGTGACGAGGAACAGCACGACTCCAAGACCCCCCCATCCCCAGATGGACAGACTGGCCTGGACACACACAAACACAAAACATAAGTTAAATACTCCATACACTTCAGCTTATGCTTTAAACAGTCTGAAGATGATTAAAGCCGGTGAGAGGAAAGACTCCCTCCCTATGGCTGATCAAGACACTTTCATCTTCTATCGCTGACACCTCATTTACACCTGGTGTTAAAATGGGATCTGTATCTGAATGATAAACAACCTGATCTTGCCTCTGTCTTTACACTTATATATGTATTTTTAATGGCTTCTCATTATCCTCACTGAGATCAGATCTCTGTCCTACAAAGCAAAACACTGTCCTGAGTTCATATGAGAAAACGGCTTTAGGGTCTCTGCTATGTATTTGGGGCGGGCAGCGTGATGTAGCAATCCAGCTTTTTGCATTTAAAAGATAATTAGTTTTACTGTTATCAGTCCTTTGTTTTTAAACTCAAGTTTATGTGAGGCATTTGGAATAATAAATAACATGTGATGAAGTATGATAAGCTTATTTTAAACAATTTCTCAGTTGAATTTACATAACAATTACTATACAGTGATATATACCATTACCGGCCATATCGCCCACCTCTGTCTGGGACTACATAAATTAAATGGCCTGTTAGCAGCAGATCAGCTGTACAGACTTTTCCCAGTTATTTCTTAATGTATACCATTAATCTTCCACCTGTGTTGCTTTTAATTTTTCTCACATTTACAAGGAATAAAAAAATCTTTTGACGCTTTCATGGCACAGAATAGATATACAGTATAATCGGTAGTCTGAGCTGTGTCTCTTTCAATGTTATATTGTGTATGAATGCCAGCACATTGTACAGATTGCATTTACACCTACCTAAGATGTGAAAAAATGCCATTCTGTCTACTTCCAGATGTGGTAAGGCAAATCTGATCACATTCCTGTCATGATGCATTTACACCTCACATCAACATGCATAAATAAGATTTTTCTTATCTGGATACATATACGCAATTTGACAGACTGAATGACAGAGGCAGAGTAAGACTAGATGCCAAATATATCTACTTTCATGTTTCAAGGTACCATCATCAACACCCAACTTAAAACTGTTCGGGCTTGACTGCTCACTCCATTGTGATGGGAGAATAACAATAAATCAGCAGCACTCCGATAAACACTAAATCACATGATTAAACAATTGCACAGTACAATGACATCATGTATGGAGCAGAAAAAACAATATTCTACACTTAAGATGTGAGCACAGGAAAAGATTATTTAAAAAGACACACACAGTGGTGCGTTGTATTGCCAGAGTATCAGGCATAGACTGTGTATCTGTGTGTATGAGTGTGTGCGTGCATACTCGTGTGTCGCATCCTATGGCTTTCCTGTTATTGTCAGTGCAGGAAACAAAGCTCTTGTTTCCAGCTAGCAACTCTGTGTCCCAGTTTTCCACATAAGTTACTCTAGCAGGCTTTTTTCAGTTCCATACTACAAGGCCTAGGTACAGATTCAATTATTGCAGTTATAAAATACCACAAAGCTTAAATATGACCTTTAACTGCTCAATACGTGAGTCCAAGAACAGTCCACACAAACAGCAGGGCTAACCACTCACTTGGTTGGCTCAAAGCAGGCTGAGGGTTTTTAAAACTGAAAGTGACCTCTATCACATTGCATATGATAAGATAGGGGCTCTTTTGTGCATACAGTACATGTATCTGCCTGCATTGGGTATGTGTGTGATATACCGGTGTATGCCTTGGTTGATAAGTAACAAGAAATGGCAGTACAGAAAGGCCAAACTCGCTTTGAGGTCATTTAGAAACAGTCTCGCTGTTACAGATGCAAGCTGGACTAATGAAACCAGGCCATGCAAACCTTAGCAAAGTGCTACAACATATCCAGTGTCATGAGGTAATGTGGAACGTGCAGGTATGTGCACAGATGTGGTTAAACATGAATTTGGTCACACTCTGACCGTTGGGCCATCAGATGGAGTCACCAACAGACACCATGATGATCTGCTGTGATGATCTTTGGCTGCCCTACATTCATATTAGAGTTCCTTAGATAAGCAGCCCCAGTGATGGAGCCCCAGATAGGGACAGACACAGCTTCCTCAGGACACCAAGACAATGTTCTGTCTGAGACAGCCAGCTATGGACAATCGGATAACACACATTAGAATGGCTGCCAACTGTGTCGCATTCAGACACATGGGCCAGCCAGCTTACAATGTATAGAATGAACACAACACACAGAGAGGCTATTTAGAATCAATGCTAGGCAAACCACAGAGAGGGAATGTGGTCAGTCCAACAGGAATCTCTGCGACCCGTGGCTCTACCAACATGCAAATCCACAACATTAATTTGTTACTTGAAAATGCCTCACAAAATTCAGGAGCAAGGGTTGCTGCATAAGCCTACTATGTAGGACAGTGTTTAGGAACTGCATTTCACTAAAATCAGTACATCAGTTTTATACATTATGAAAATCTAGAGGCAGAGCTGAGCTCCTGCCAAAGCGCCCATGCATGTCCCATGACTATGATGTCTTGATTGAGTTTTCTTTTTTTTTCCACTCCAAATGCTGCTCACACCAAGTATCAGTAGCAAAGGGATTAGTGGTTGACCCACCAAATGCTCCGAGTATGGCAGTGGGCGGGCTTAACATGGTACAGCATGTTGCAGGTATTTCATCTCTAAAGTAATCAGCTTGTGACATGCCCAGTCACCACACCAGCTGAGGACCAGCTGATTACACAACACACTGGAAAAATTAAAAGCTGATGCTGATGGCTGTCAGCGAGGACCCACTGAGGACCCCAGACTTTATCTGCTTGCTGCAAACCAAACTGCTACGAGACAGACTAGGCCAAGTCAAGAGTATAGGCCGAGACAGCAAAGACAGCAAAACTGGTTTTAAACATATGTGTCATTGCAGTGATAGAACAATAGCATCTCTGAGAACGGCTTGGAATATATGACGCACTTCAGTTTAGTAACCTGGTTATGGGAGAAATCAGGTTAGGGCAGGAAACAGAACATGTTCACAAATTAATGCTGCGATTACTCTAAAACTCTCATTTGCATGTAAATCTTGAGTCGTGACTTTTCTTGGCTACCTACTACCATAATTTGAACTAAGGTTGACATATTTTAATTTTTTAGTTATGTAAGAACTTGCAGACTGAAGAGTTTTTCTTTTTGCTGAATCATCTGGACTGATGTAAGGGAGCCCATATTTATAGAAATCTGCTTATTTATACTCGTTTATTTCAGTCTTACGGATATTTTGCATTGAAAAACAAAAGAAAACAAACATAATCTTTAGTACATATTACATGGTCAAGATCAGGTCTCCCTGTAGAAATGTAGCTGTGTTACAATTCTCTAAATCCTCTATCCATATTAAGAAAACCAGGCACACAAAGTTGAAGAAATCAGGTTATTGCACAAAGCTGACTATAACCCAAGGCTGTACAGTGCAACAATTTCCTTTGCATTTGCTACTAAAAATCATTCTGTGCAAAGAGAAATATGCATCCACTAGCACAAGTGCGAAGGTGTTGCACTGGTATCATGTCTAAAGAAATAGTGGGGAAAACTAGGCTATATTACTGTCTCTTGTCCTATTTGTCAGTTGTTGGAACAATGCTTCATGAGAGTTGTAGTTCTAAGTGTGTCGTGTCCTTCTCAATCCAAATACAAAAGAACTACATTTCCGGGTAAGTATTCCAGCCCTCGCTGATCTGTGCCAGGAAATCACTACTTTTGTATCATTTTTGTGACAAACCAACCCCAACAACTAAGAATAACAGGAAGACTCAAGCAAAATGAAGAGGTATTTTTCTATAGTTTCTACCTCGGTAGGTCATGACAACGAGGATAAAAGACGCTGTTTGGAGGAAAATAGTACTACTACAGCATTTACAGAGTCTGACACTCAATCTTCGTCACTCGTCGCTTCTTCATCGGACCAGCCTGTCTCCTCAGATACAAAAGCGAATCGATTCAACCCTCAGTGGTTGAAAGATTTCACCTGGCTTGTATACGACCAGACCAAAAAGGCAATGTTTTGTAAGTATTGTATGGCGGCAGGTGAACGGATGGCAGGGAATACACCATTCATTACAGAGAGTACCATATTTAAACGTGACAACGTTTCTAAACACGGTACTACAAAGCGACACATCACCTGTAGAGATGTGCACCTTGTCTTAAGTCAGCTGGGCTGCTCAGGGACAGTCACTGCTGCTGTCAATGAACAAATCTCCAAGATAAATGAACCAACGGATTCAACAAACCAGTGGCTTTCCTCAGGAAAGCTTTCCAGGCAGCCAATGGAGGACTAGCCAGAGTTTGTATCAAGTATAAGAGCGATAACTAATTCAGACCAGCACAGACAGTTCACTGATGCGCATTGAAAATATAACACTGTTGATTTTTCATGTTTAAAAATGTTTAAATTCATCCCGTTGTGTTCAGGTGGAGGAAAAATGAAGGTTAAAGAATCAGTTTGTTGTTCAACATTGTTAGAATTTCTTATCAGTATCAAATTAATGTAGCCAATAAACACGTTAACTAACTGTCCAACTGTGTGTGCTACAAAATTTTTCTTTGTGCTACTAAAATTTTTAACTTGCTAGAACCAGTGCTACCACCTAAAAAAGTAAGCGTACAGCCCTGTAACCATGAGTGCATGTGAACACACTGGTGTCCCGGCTGCAGAATGTGCACAGACTGGCCAGACTACCCCTCTTTTTCAAGTCATAACTGGCTGGGACAAAGTCACTAATAGCAGGGTTAGGACTCTGGGAGGAGAATAAAGCTGGCCAAAGAAGATGACTGTTATTACAGTTGAGCTAGGAGTGGTAGAAATACAAAGGAGTGCTATTCACAAAGCCATTCATACTCTGCTACACTCTTTGACTATCAGTCTCCTGAACTCTGACACTTCCGAGACAAAAATAACACCATTATCAGCTATAATGTCGTCACCGTTGACGAGAAAACCAAATGAAACTCCAGGTAACGACTTTCATGCAAATCTTGATGAACAGCTTGGCCTGTAGTAACACATACACTCTGTCTACCTTTCACCCACACAGTAATCGCTGAAAAGGTAGTTGCTCCAATGTTGAGAAGCTTTCAGCAGTTCAGTCATCACTGACGCATTTATTACCACCAGGTGTACGATACATGCTAACAGGCGACTATCTTAAATACACACGTACGTGCACACACACACCATAACAGTGTGATGATAATGTTTTGCAACTGTGGGTTAACCTGGAGCAGCAACTGCTCATTGAACCTCTCCAGTGAACAACATAGACCTTGAGATGGATCCAAGAGCACACAGTCCACTCTACTACAGGCAACCATTCCCTGAGAAAGTATTTGAATGTAGTTCAAATGGGTAATGGAAGTCCGGTCTGACGTCAATGGTGTCAGTGAGCAGCAGTGAATGTGGAGGCTATCAGTCAGGCTGTGTGATGAGGCTGTGGAGGCTTGGCTCTGTAGGACAGATGATAACCGGCACTCTTGAGTCAGTACAGCTTACACAGGGTTTTAAACATGAACCATCTGTTCCAGTGATTAACACCCAAGCCTATTGGGAGTGCACACATCTGAACATCTAGGCAATTCCTTACACAACTCAGACACACACAACCATGAGCATAACAATACTGAACAAGATGTCAGCACATGCAGACAGACACAATGCTGTTAAGTGTGTTGTTCAAAAACATAAATGTATTTAATCAGCTCATCGACCACCCAACCCCAGTGATTATATTCGTTTGTTGTGTTACAATAAGGGCCACGGGTCAAGTACAGAAACATTCATTGTTCGTTTTACTTTACTGCAAAACTAAAATATCTTCAGAAATGTGCATTACTTTGCTATTTCTTGACTTTAATGTGACATCAATGTATTGACTCACGTTTTCATGTACCCCTTTTGCTCTCAAACACAAACTTACAATGACTAGCAGCAACTTTAACTGCACATGATCTTGATGTTTAAAGCACTGCCACATAGACACATGAACTTTTTGAGGACCGCTCCACTAGTGAAAGTCCTTGACTCCAGGCACATTCAGACATGCAATCCCAGCCTTTTCAGTGTCTTGGTGATTTCACAGATTTCCTGACGCAACTATACACGCATGTGAGAAGAACTGCTTCTGATATTGCTATTTTTGTGACCCATGCGCAAGCCCACAAGTGCTTAGACGCAAGGCATGATCAGTGTGGCCACTGGGCAAGAGGTTAACTCAGCCCATTAAAGCTCTCCTGTGGGAGATCCATGGTTAATGCCTGAGAGAGAGTGAAAGTGAGTGGGGCTGACTGATTATGCTAGCCTCACCCACCAGGACCACTCTAAGAGAAAGAGCTACCATATTAGCTGTAGGATTAAATCTCTAGAACGCAGGGTCTGACATAACTGATGACCCGGGGTCATAAAAGTTTATGCAGAGCAAGCTGGTAAATTAAAGTTCAGAACAACTGTAAATCTGCTCATAGATTACAGTGTTTAGACCCAGTCTGTCTTTTACTGTAGCTGACTAATATCGAGCGCTGTAGGTATTTGGTAGGCAGTCGTTTCTTGCACGAATCTCCCAAGTAAAAATAAGTCATGATGTTTCATAGTGTTCAGTTTTGTTCAAACAGCACACAGTAGTCTAAACAAGCGATGGGACTTCCATGGCCTTTAAGTGGCATCAGATGACAGTGTTGTCAGCTACTTCCTAAACACAAAGTGCCTGGAAGGGTGTGTTTGATTCACTGTACCCATCTTTGCCAAATTTGTGGACTCCCTCACTATTAAAGATGTCATTCACATTAGAAAAAGACTAATAACAACAATAACAATAATAATGTGCTGTACTTTACCCTTTGACTACATGAAAATGTAAATATTTACGCAATGTCTTACAGTGTGAGGGAAGGATTAAGATGTCTTCTTACCGTGTGTGTGTGTGCGTGTGAGAGAGAGAGAGAGAGAGAGAGAGAGAGAGAGAGAGAGAGAGAGAGAGAGAGAGAGAGAGAGAGAGAGAGAGAGAGAGAGAGAGAGCAATTGTAATTAGTCTGCTGGGTTGCATTTGCAGGCCACTCAACAATGTCTTGCAAACAAATGCCATTATGTTCGTCCTCTCACGGTTCTATATGTCCATACTCGCTGAAATGTTAGAATAAATTATCAAAAAACACAAAATAAACGAAGAATAATTTGCATTTTTTTGGCTCCCAGGCAAGTGAAAATAAACCATGCAAGGGGCCAGTAAAACTCCGATCTACTGGCCAAGTGGGCCAGTGGGGAAAACATCTTACACTGGACACTGATGAGAAGAGTATACTGTAGAAGTGAAATTGTGCAGTCAAAAATTGCCCCAGTAATGATGGCTAGCTTGTGGAGAGGACAAGAAAAATGTCTCATGTTGCCATTCATTTGAAAATGACACTTGTTAGGATTATAAGGAGACGTAAACAAATCTTTCAGAAAGCATTAAAGTTTAGTTTGCAGTTTAGTTTTTGTGAGTATGTGCCTTGAAATGGGGCTTTTCAATCAAATGCTACTGATAACAGGATCCAAAGCTGGATTTCACTTTTTCCACCTTTTGTTCACATTTAGAAAGTGACAGCAACACGTGACTCGCCTTAGTATGTTGTCTTATCCACAGGTTGGCTGAAATGTAACAGGCATGTCTAACCTTTTCTGTTAGCTGAAAGTGGTCAGCCTCCCACTGTCAAATCACTGACAGCCCACACGGACAAACATCACAATCAGCAGAGCAGATACAGTGGGCAATTCTAGCTGCTTGCCAATTCAAATCCTGTGCTGTGCAATCTCCTACTAACAAGACTTAGCTAACATTAACTGAACTAGTTCAACATTAGATGAGTACAGCAGGAGAGCAGACAAGGCCAGCATGACGCCACTATTCAACAGGCCAACAAGCTCATAATGAACAAAGCACTTCTCATCTGAAAAAATATAACATGAGATAATTTGGCAAACTGCTCTTCTTCTGTAAGCACAGAGAAGCTGCGGTTTGACCAGCAGACTACTTTACCTCCCACAGATTTGAAGCACCAGTTAAAATGTAACACGTGGGTTATGTGAGAGTATATGTATTGTACATATTAGGTATTCAGCACTAACATCCATTTACAGTAAGCGTACAGTGGAGATACAAACGTCAAAAGGACAGTTTATGATCAACACTTTGAGGAACCCTTATCTTTGCCCCTGCTCACATGTTGCACTGTAATGCACCTTGGATGATCTGATCACAGGTTGACAGCTGTAACTAAGAAGAAATGTGATGGTGCAAGGAAGTACTAGACTTTCTGAAGTCATGGATACATATAAACACATACAGTGTGGGTGATGAATTGCAGAAACAATCTGAATGAATGAGTGGAAAAACACAGATGCTTTGGGCTGATGTGTAGAACACTCGATGATCAAAACATCAAGTCAGTGAATATCTTTTGGAGGAGTGGTGTTTATCTCTTCAGTAGAATTCCAGTCACTTGTACAACGTGTTTCTGGTAGTTTGTGGTGGTCTAGCAAGTTATGAAGACACATGCTGTTGTTTTTTCCTTTGATCTGTCACCCAGCTGTAGCACATGCATTCCACAAGAAGAGTCTGTGGCCAAGGTGAGGTATCAATTAGCCATCTATTCTTTAGCTCTCCGGCTGAGCACTATTTTGTTCCCCTATTTTTCTGACCGATCTGATATGGCCAGCTCCCTTGAGCTGTAGTTTGATACTGATAAACCCCACAACCCTGAGAAGGGTGATGTCAGCCACTCCCCTGCTACTTCTTGTCAGATAGAAGCTTCTCCAGAGCTCAACCAACTGGTAGGTCAACTAGGCTAGTATGACCTAGACATATTGTGGATATATCTGGATACAATTAATTACACTTTGTTCTTGAAAGATGTCAGCCTATTCAGCAAGGCAACCTATTGACTGAGGAGAGGAGGGAGAGGTGTTCTAGATCACAAAAAGGCATGCTGTGCCAGCGTGCTGGCCTTAATGTCCACCAAGCTTTGATTAAGACACCTTAACAGGATTTAGCCAGGGGTGGAAAGTACTGAGATAACTTTGTGTATCTGTGGATAAACACAATGCACTCACACCCCCTTACATCAAACTAACTCAGCGTACAAAGGTGTGCTCATCAAGCTATATGGGCCAATCATTTGCTCAAAAAGTTAATCACTGTCAGAAAAAAACAGCCCACGGCAATGTCTACAGCTCAACTTCGTCATATTATCTAATGAGCAACAGAGCTACAACACAGTAGAGCAACATTTATATTATAACTTACTGTGCATGCATGCAGTTAAAATAAAATGACCAAATAATATTGCAGCAGAAAGCAAATAACTGACTATTAGAAATACAATTGTACTGAAAGTCTGGGATGAAACCAAGGAGGTGAAGCGGTCAGAGGGTAGTCGGACAGAATGAAGCCAGTGGCTTATTAACAGAGAGGCAGCAGCCTCTGACGTAAGCCCTCTGACGTTAATGATAATGATGACAATGATGATGTATTAAAACTGCAAGTAAGTTGCTACAGCTAGGGTGGCATTTCTGACGTCACATCTGGAAACCCCAATAAAGATGGCACTACAAAGCTGGTGTGACACCAAAATTCATTACAGGATACTCCAATACAAGCCCATAATTTACTTCATACTAGAGGTTAGAAAGGAACAACATTTTGCAAAAAAGCTACAAATCTATAGTTTAACATATGACTGCACATCACACAGAAATCAGTGCTCGCTGTCAGACATGCTGAATAGTGCAGTGCCAGCTAAAGCCTCATTACTGAGACTAAACCTGTACTTAAACTGCTGGAGAGGGGCCTAGATGTGATATGGTCACCTGCCGCTCGGGTGAGGTGGACAGTGTAGCCTGCTTGCTTGTCAGCAGATGTTATGGTCAGTAGTCCATCTATTGGTTAACCAGCTTACATTGAGAAACTGCATCACGTGAGATCTATAGCAAAACTACAATGTCATCAGATGTCACTAAAAAAAGCTTGTCAGGCTGACTGACCACAAAGCTGAAGCGTAATCTTCATAACAACTGACCAGCAATAATGGACTCGGAACACCCTTTTAATATTTTAAAACAAGCCTGTGTTAGCCCAGTAGTTTGTGTCTGACAGGAGAAGGGAGCTATTCAGACTGTCAGTCTGGCTACTGAATGCCACTGCAAACATCCCCATCGGACAGTTGTGTATACATGTGTATAACGTTACACTGAATCAAAAGTAAAATGAGAAGGAAATGCCGCGACACAATCATGCCGGCAATTGGCTGTCACCGCTTAATATGCTTGTTATCAACATGTTAGCCAACGTTAACAGACAACAGAGAAAACAGTTTGATGAACAGTAACGTCAGTCCTCAACTGTGTTCAACCTTGCTTAATACCAATTTAACAATTTTCTTTCGCCTTCAACATTTGGCTTTAGTCTCCCAGTTGTTCAAACAGCTAACGCCCAGCTCACCTGTACTGGTTGTGATGTGGAAATTCGTTGTTGAGGGACGTTACTCATAATCTAAACGCATACTACCGACATTGCCTGTGTCGAGCTAATTCCAGCACGGTGTTGACAATGCTGATATCCTAGGCTCATCGTATTAACTTAGCGTTAACTGTGTAATCCAGGGCTGACTGCCACTTATAGCAGACAGCTTTTCTAGAAGCACAGCGACGGTGCCCCGTCCTCTCCCTGTCAGGCTGTGTGTTTACCTGTGGGGCTAACACTAAGGCGCTAGCTGCTACAGGCTAACTAGCAATGCCTAACACTGGAAAACAAACTACTGTAACGATACACGCGTCTATTTCACCGGCGTTAACTTACCTCTGCAAACATTGTCTAAAAGGCTGTGCGTGCGGTGGCACTGGCTAACCCCAACACATTGTAACATGCGAGGAGGAGGTTATTTTCTCGGTTAAAAACGGTCGTATTTCCAATCTCCGTACTCTCTTCGGAGCGTCGCCATGTTTGCCAGGTTTATGCCTTCGGTGCCCCGTTTCTGGACGTCGCCACGCGATTGGCTACAAGCGATGACGCAGAAACACACCCGTGACTGATTGACGGACACAAATGCAGCGATAATCACGATTGACTGACCCAAATACAGGAGTACTTCATCGATTTATGATATATTTCACACAGGTTTACCAGTGAAAAAAGTCACTGTGCAGTGGATTATTATCCCTGCACATTGCACAGATTTCTGTACTTAATACTATGAATATTTGCACATTCCTGTGCCAGTGTTTTGCACATTACCTCTTCGTTTCAAACACTGTGCAGCCCTTTTCATTAAAAAACAAACAAACAAACAAACAAACAAACAAACAAACAAACAAAAACTATATATATTGCGTATTTTCAATGTATTTTAGCTTCTGTTGTATTTTTTTTATTTTTATTTAATCTATTTACGATTCATGACTTTTGTAGACTTTTTATTTCATGTTGGCCTGTTGCACCAAAATATCAAGGCAAATTCCTTGTATGTGAAAAGCCTCCCATATAATATTCTGATAAAATAGGTCATTCATTCTCAAAATAAACTCAGCCCTTCAGGAAAACTCTCTTTGAGGTCTTTTTTGTGCTTTGGTTGGAAGAATGCTTGACTGATTACCTACAAACACTTAATTCTTAGGAAAGTTAAAGAAGTTCACCCTGAGATTCTTCTAAATATAAACTGCAACTCCATGCAGCAAAATTTCCTGATTGACTCTATTTATAATATATTTATGTATTCTGCTCAAGAGAAAGATAAACTCATCTTTTTAAAGAATGCAGCACTGTTAATATTTTTTGGAATTATTGAAGCCACTTTTTATTTTAAGTAGACCGGAAATGTCAAATGCAATCTTTGGTGTTTATTAAACACAAAAATAGCATAATTTTTAAATGTCGTTAAGATTGCTTAAATATATAAAAGCTGTACTTAGTAAACCCTGCACAATATATTTCTTGTTGTTTATCTATCATATTTCAAACTGCTTTATTAGATGATTGCTCAAAAAAGACCAGAGTGCAGTCTGATCACATTGTTGACCAGTGGCTATCTGCAAATCTTGTGATAATACATAATTCATTGCCCCAATGGCACCGTCATTAACCTGAGCTATACTTTACACGTCCTGGTGAAGAGAGAGCAGGGAGATGGAGATGGAAATAAAGAGGCAGAGACAAAGAGTCCCAGAGTGACTGAAAAAGGTTGTTAGTTACAAAAGATCTCTGTGTTGTTCTGGGTCATGACACCTGTCCCCAGGTGGACAGAGCCCAGGCTGTGTCACACAGCAGGCAAGGATGAAGCAAAATAAAGACTCTGGCTCCTCTATGTGCAGAAAAGCTGAGCGCACTCACCAGGCTGCCCATTCTTCTAACACCCAGGTGCACACTGAAGGGACCTCCCCTGCCTTCTCACGTTTCTTGTGTCTCTATTTCCTTCTATCTTTCTTCTTCTTTCTCCATCAGTCTGTCGCACACACACAGAAAAGCAGGCAAGGCACAACAGTACGTCTTACTCCCACCCTTTATAAGTTACAAACCCATGACAAGCTTACTGGTGTTTTCTTTCAGTTCTTTGAATTCATCAAAGTTCAGGTAAAGTGATTGCTCAAATGCAGGAAATAAGATAACAGTGGCATGTTGATCAACTTGTTTTGCAGGTGTGATCATCATCACACCACGTGCCTGGATTTAAAAAAAAAATCACTGTAACTACAAAAAAAGACATTTAATTTCTCTCTGTGATCAAACCTCTGAAATTCTCAAAAGCTCTCTAAAGAAAGGTGTTAGGTGTTTTTATAGAGTGCACAGACATCACTAAGTCACAGAGTCTGACCTGCAGTGTTGTATCTTTACCACTAGAGGTCACTATCAATCTATTATGAACTCTTATTGGACTGAGCAGATGGTCAAAAAGAAGTATTAGTGGAATGTCTCAGATGAAGAGTTTGAAAAACATCCCAGAATCCATTCAAAGGAGAGCACAAAGGTACGACAATGATTGTACATGAGATATTGAGGGGAATTTGAGGTCTGTTCTTAAATTAAACACCCCATGACCAAAAGTCTGGCAACAAATTGCAAAGTGGGAAGATTTGAAGTACACAGCACATATAGAAACCACTAACGCATATGATAAAAAGGTGATGCAGCAACCATCCTCAAGATGAGACAACATGGAAATAGTAAGAGCACATCTAAGTCACACAGTTTCCTCCTCGCCCTGTGGCCTTATTTCAACCTCCTAAGCTCGACTAGAAGCAGCATATTTAAAAATATTTTATGAAGTATTTGCCCCTAAGCGTACACTACCTGACAGCAGAGAGGGGGATTACAGGATGTTGCAGGTCAGGAGTGTTTTGAGACATTTATAAGGCCGCTTATTCTGCTGTGGTTGAGATACATTGTAATTGACTGAATTCAAGGTGATAACAGCCTTCAGAACTCATCAAGGAGAAAAATGCAACCTTTTTACAGCCACCTTTTAACCAACAGTGAGGGAGAACTTGACTCTCAAAAGATCACAACAGGTTCACAATTTTTCAAGTCTGTCTTAAAACACCAGTCAGTGAAGCAGTCTTTGCTTGCTGTAATCATTCCTGCTGTCCACACTGGCCATTAAATGATCCCTTCCTAATGATGGGGGTTCTTCTATGTGGTCTGCAGGGCCCTAAGCAGCTGCCTAGCCTGCGTATGCTTCAGGCCTGCTGTGGTTTGTACTGACTTTTGGTTAGTGGTGTCTCTTGATTGAGACTATGATGTGTCATGCATATGATACCATATTTTCTTCTCTCTTTGTGGGACTGTGCTCTCCACCAGTGTGAGCTATGGCCAGACTGGAGGAGTTCCTGTGTGCGGGTCTTCCCTGCTCCATCGCCCTTAATGAGAAAGACCTTGGCCAAAGAGGCTGTGTGCAGATCATCAGGTCATTTTAAGAAACACTTAAACTGTCCTGGTGAATACTAAGATGTTATTTTTATGCATTTATTTGCTTTTTCCCTGTTTTTTATGCAATTTGATGGCATAATATCAACTTGTGTGCATTAATTGAACGGCCATATGTCAACTCAGAATGAATTTGTCTGTTTTTCTAGATGTATCAAAGTCTTTTGCCCTGCTTAGTAAACCAATGAGTGACCTGAGGCATGGTGTCCATGGTGGTTTGGCCTGGAGGAGGAGGACCTGTGTGTCACAGTTCAGAGGTCAGGAGGTGGAATGTGACAGCCAATTTAATGATGAAGGAAATACATTTTATGAGTACAGATCTTGGTTGTACTACGAAATTCTTGAACTGTGATACTCAAAATGTATCTTTTGATAACTAGTTAGATATATAGATGAATAGGCTAAGCTTAATATAGTGCTTCTATAATGCAACACTGTTCTGACAGAGAACTCATTACCTGCAAAAGCTGTGTCTGTAGCCATATTTTGGCAAAAATATGAGTGTTTTGGAAGGTACAGATGGACAGAGGAGAAGTGGATTATGCTGTTGGAGTCCTTTGAGAGGAATCCACTGAATTCAGGCTGACCACAGTCACTGAGGAAATTACAAACATTTTACAGCCACCTTGGGTGAGAGCTTGATACTCAAAAGATGTTTTTGGCAGAGTGTCACCATAACTCATTATAATGGATCTGCATTGGAAGGTCATCATCTGACAGCAGTGGCAGAGGGAAGATGTATTCATTGTTGTTAATTATGTGGCATGATGTGTGTCCTCAGTTGCACGTTTGTGTGCGTTGCCGCTGAGTCTGTGGTGGCAGGGCGACAGAAAGTAGATTAGGGGTGACACTGGCTAAATGTTTGCAGATGAGGGCCCCCAGTATCTAATCACCACGGTCACAAGGGTCACCAGGGTAGGCCAGTGGGCCAAGTAGCCCAAGGCACTGTGGGTATTAATGGGGCAAGATGTTTCCTGCAGAATCAACCGTTTGTGGGTATGGGACTGCGTGCATGAGTGCATGCCCTCAATTGTCTCTAGACCACTTGCTTAAGGGGAAAGTGTGTTTGGCCGCTGCTCCTCCAAACTCCACTTAACACAACCTTCTCCCCCTTGGCCTCCACATAATCCACACTGTCTCGGTGATGGCAGCAGGAGGAGAGTGGACACTTCCTGGTGCACAACAACTGTGTCATTCTAGTCCTGTGTGTACATCCCTGTGGTCCAGTTCTAACTGCTGTCACACACGCACAACACAAGCTGGATAGTTTACTGTCCTTGTGGGGAACATATTTCTGAGTGAGTAACATTTGATATGACATTGCACAAAGACAGAATAACAAGCCACATGACTCCTCTGGGCAGACAGAGGCCCTCCCTCAGAATGTTTCACACAAACCACCATGCATTATAAGTTAGAGAAGGATTACAAAGAAGAACAACAAGTACAAAGACTTTAATTCTGAAATATCTTAATTACATTTAGTAATGTGTTAGAGGTCTGGCACTCAGAACTTTTATGAATGAGTTTTAAGAAACTATTGACTGCATTTGCACGGTGCTTTAAGCCTGAGCTGGACAAAAAATGCTTCAAAGTCTCTCATTCACCTACGCACAGACGTGCACACTGATGGCAAGGTTTGATGTTCAGTGACAGCAGGAGAAGGGGATTCAAATCACAGCCACAGTCACCTCTAAGTTACAGGTATATCAGAGCAGCTCAGTAGATCAGCATAGCAGAGTGACAGTGCGAGTCCAATGCTTTCTGTGAAAGCTGTAATGATCTAGAGGAACAGCAGAGTCTAAAATAGGGTTTTGCAATTTAATGTGTAAAAACGATGAACGTGGACTTCAGGTGCACAGGTTGTGCTTTCGCTTTATTATTGTTTAGAGTGGGACGGATGAAAACAAAGAGGATGTGTGATTAATATCAAATAACCACTTGAAAAGTAAAGTTTTTACAGCCTCAGCTTCATCACTTCACATCAGTTCACACTGGCCCTGATTCAGTTTATGGTGAAAAAAGGAACTTTCTTTCAGTATTTACTCAAATAATCCATAGATCAAATATTTGTATTCACAGTCCTAAAAATATAAGAGTCTATCTTTCATCCTGTTTTGACTTGTGGACTTGCTTCGACAAAGTAAAGTTGCTGGTGAGGTCACTAAGGAGGTTTTACAGTGTTAATCGCCCACATTATGTGTTAAACTGGGTGGTTTTACTGTTTGTTCATTCTACGCTCATAAAACCAGCACAAAATTGTCCTTTTCATTCTCTCCCTCACCCTTTTCACAGGTTTATACAGTAAAATGATACAGCTGTGTAGAGATAAGGAAGATCTATGTTTCACTTTTCAAAAGAGTTCAAATAAACCTGCTTTTCATCCATTTAGGAAATTCCACAAAAGCGGTGTGGGGATACTGTGGGCAGGAATACCACAGGTCTTGAGGGAACACCACAGGAGAATTTTCCCGGAATTTGGGGGCCTGTGCAACCATAGCAGCAGCTCGTTTCGACTCTGAATGCAGCCCATTTTGAGATAACGCAGGTAGCAGAGCTTTTTGTCTCTTTGACCGTTCCTCTCAGGAGGACCTGAAAAGAAAACAATAAATGGAGAGAAGATGACAAGCAGGGAGCAGTGGGGAGGAAGAAAATATAGGAGGAGAAAAAGGTGCATTTTTCAAATGGCGAATAATTTGTCTGCTCTGACAAGATGCTGCGCAGGACCACTTCCTGTGGCTCAGGTTTCAGTGTGTCTGAGTGTAAAAGTGCTATAGGGGGAGGGTCCACTTCCTGCAAAACTCCTTAGATTTGTGGCAACCTTGGAAAAAAGATGAAGTGAAAGCAGGACTTTCTGAAATATAAAAATAAACTAATTAATATTGGCCGTAGATGTTTGCCATTTTACACTAATACAGATAATACATGTCACACAGTGTAGACGAATTACATGATAAACAGGATTTTAAATGATAAGTTAAGAAAGGTTTTAATAGTCTCTGGGTAATGCAACCTGTATTATTTCAGTGCATAACCTTCCCCACAACTTTGTGTTGATTTGTGCATTAGCACATGCAGGTGCTGTTCATGTGTGTGGCCTCAGGAAGCGGTGTAAGGCCAGTTCTAAGCTAAACAACCTTGTTCAGACATTATTTTTCCCCTCCCTCTAAATTCATGTCAGGCCCACAATTTAATAGCAGAGTTGATACCCCTGTGGTATTTTCGCTAATGACCTCTGCTTACATTAAAGCCAGACCTGGTTTGTGTTATAACGTGAGGCGATTCCTCTCAACCCTTTGTTTCAGCTTAGTTTTGCAAAATTACTTACTGCCTTTAGTGATTGATTTCTCTTTAATTCTCTCAATGCTCTGCTCTCTCACTCTGTGTGTGTGTGTGTGTGTGTGTGTGTGTGTGTGTGTGTGTGTGTGTGTGTGTGTGTGTGTGTGTGTGTGTGTGTCTCCAGCTTAGTACTTGGCAGTGTCTGTTCTGAGGTTTCTGTGGCTGCAGGTAGCGGACCTGTTCACTTAAAACACTGTACCTCTAATGGACTCCAGATGATCCAACTATTTATAACTCTCCCACAAGCATGTGCTCACACACACACACACACACACACACACACACACACACACACACACACACACACACACACACACTTCTGTCCTGTTGTAATGCAGGCGCCTGGCTTTTTATTATACTATCATTTCTTGAGACTAGTTTGCTAGAACACACACACACACACACACACACACACACACACACACACACACACACACACACACACACACACACTCCTTCCTTGCGTTTATATTTTTGTCTTAACAAGACCTTTTGCCTCCTTTTTAAAAGAGGTGGTGTTACTTTACACTTTTCCTGTTAGTTGTGTGCCATGACTTCAGTGTTTGTGTGTCTGCGTGTGTGTGTGTGACTTTGGAAGTTGGCACTAACCCTCACCAAGCAGCCATGGGAAGAGAATTATGGGGCATTTAGGCCTGTTTTACTGGACTTGAAAAAACATGCAAATGGTTCATGTGACACCAAACGCCAGGCTTATAAAGTCACACAACCAACACCTTCTGAGAGAGAGAAGAAAGTAAGACACAGGCACAGGAACAACAGCCAGAAAAGTAAATATAATGCTCTAATATTAAACTTTTTGCAAAGTGGAAAAACACAGACACACACAGACACAGACACAGACACACACACACACGCTCACACACTGATTCAGAGCACAACTGGCTAGAAAAATGCTGGCTGGCGGTAATCACTGCATCAGCAAGACTTTGTTTTCTTACAGTCCCGGCATCTTTCTCTTTGTCTCGACGGAGTTTTCCTTCTTTCTTAAAGTACACTCGCCCTCCAGTGCTGCTCACTCACTTTTGGCGAGTGGCAGGGAGCGCATAGAGAGGCATGATGAGTGTTATTGTGTTTGTGTGTGGAGGTAAACAAAAGGGGGAGAAAGGGAGGGCGTTTGAAGAAGAGGAGGAAATGAGAGAGGGGAAATATTAAACAGTGCGAAGGAGATTACAAGATAGATAAAAGGAGAAATGAAGAGGAGGGAAGAGGTGGGGGGATTTGGGATGGGAAGGAGAGAGAAAGAGAGACAGAAACCGACCACCTCAAAGTAAAGAGAGAAGCACTGAGGAGGGAGAAATAAAGAAGGTGGAGAAAGAGAGAGAGACCACCCGACAGTGAACACCAGAGGGAAGGCAGCAGATTTCAACGTCTATCTCTCTCCCAGCACAGCTCCCCTTAGACCAACACTGAGGCTGGAGTCACTCATGCTGCCAAGTCATCCCACACTTCACCCTGCGTGTGTGTGTGCATACTTGCATACTCACTCACAATGGAGGCCCTCAGAACAGCCGTAAACTACGGCTGTGCTCTGGTTATTGCTTTCAACAGAGAAAATCTTGAAAACTTTCTATAATCCAGGATGATGCAACACTCTGAGTCTGTGTGTGTGTGTGTGTGTGTGTGTGTGTGTGTGTGTGTGTCAGATGAATCTCTGGGCAGAGTCAGGACAATCCTCTCTACTATTAACACAACAAGGAAACACACATTTCCCCAGTGAAAGACACACTCCCATCATTGTGAATGGACCTATGTTGAGTCAAACAATGCTCTCTCTCTGTAGAAATAACACTCGCTGTGCTGTGCGTGACCTCTGGGCTTTTCCATACTGATAGTCCACCTATGCATGATAAGAGACCAGTGTGGTTTCATAAGGTAAACATGGAGAAAACCCATTCAATCTCCATCAACAGACCCTCCTGAAGTTCCCAATTTTAAGCCCAAATTAGACATCCAAAACAGCTCAAATCCAATAAAGGAACTTTGTATAGGTTCGAGGTAAATTAAGTTAGGAGAAAGAGCCTATGTGTTTGAATGAGTCGTGCTGGTCTTTGATAAAGCGCGTATGTTTATGTTCGTAAAGCGGGGGTCACTGTGATATTGTCTGGTATGTGGAGAGTTATAAGGGGCTTGTGCTTAACTCAATCTGCAAGATAAACAGCCCCGGGGCAGGAGCTCTGAGAGGATTCGTAAAAGTTCGCTCCCTTCTTCCTGCCCCCTTTTCTTCCTCCTTTACTCACTTGTCTGTCGTCCCGTTCATTTTCAAACTCGCTCCCCTAATCAGACATTTATTCCTCCTCCCCTGTTCTCCCCAGTCCAAACTCCACCTTTGTGTTCTCCTCCGCCTGTTCATCTGAGAAGGATTAATGAACTGAGTGGGGACTTTGTGACTGTGAATGTGGTGGCTCGTGGTCCAGCTGGGGGTCGCTGTAGTCTTGGGGATGGGGTCATTTTGAGAGGTCAATGGTCAGGAATGATGGCCGCAGTTGGCACCGTCCTCAGGGAACGTGTGTGTGTGAGTGCTCATTATGTTACTGGGCCAGTTTTTGCCCCGACTTCCTTTCTGTCACTCCTCTGTCACTATTCCTTCCTGCTTGCTTTAACAAAGGCCCTGACTCTATGAAGCAGTGCTCTCCTTCAAATGACTTGCAGCACTGCCAAATTCTCCCCTTATTACTTGTACTGAGATGCAGAACGTCTGGAGCCCAAAGAAGGTCTTTACCAGGCGATCAAACCCAGAGGCTGGCATGCCCTGACTTTTAGTCCCTAGTAGGAGCTGGATCCTTTAATTTCCACAATGCAGCTCTGTGGCATCTTTCATTAGACCTCCCTGCCTCACAAATGCCCACGTTTTCAAAGCCCACTCCCTCAGTTTTTAATGTAGGTTTGCTATTAAGAAATGTTTCTCAAGTCCAAACCTGATGATGTCATCGGGGTTATTTTTCTGACTTTGGAGAGCCACAAAAGACTTTATGTAACTGATTTCACAGTGAGTAAGCTGATCTTGGCTCCCTTAAAATGACGCATGATGAGTCAATGCGACCTCAAAACACTGCACCTTGGTCATAATAAATATTCAGTTAACATGAAATCCCCATCAGACGCATTTGACAGTGTTGTGAGTGTTTTGAACAAAAATTTTTGGACTCATCAACTAAACAAAGTAGTTTTTGGCCTATTTCTGCATTGACTAAGAGACAGACTAAGAGGCAGAAAACTCTGGAAAACATTAACTTAACATATATGATCTCTTCAGTCATTCTGAATATGCTCACAGTTTATGCTACATACCAAACACAGATTAGTATCTGTGCTCTGTCATCACACTGTCACAGTTTAGTGGTTCGTTTCAGTTCAGAGAAAGTTCTCAGGTATAATTATCTTGATTTGAAATCCATGAGCCAAAAGCAGCAGAGCACAAATAAAAAGAGACTCTAATGCACACACACATATATACACTTACACCTACACACACTAACTGCCCCAGGTTGAGATAAAACACAGATAATTAGCTCTAATGGAAGCCAGACTTGCAAGTGTGTGTGTGTGTGTGTGTGTGTGTGTGTGTGTGTGTGTGTGTGTGTGTGTGTGTGTGTGTGTGTGTGTGTCACTCCAACTTCCTCTCCCCCCCATCTTCTTGTGGTGTTGAGGGTTAATGTAAACCAGCTCTTGTTACTCCATAATGGGGGACTTCAGAGAGAGATGGAAGTGAGGGAGACAGAGAGCTGAAAGAAGTAAACAGGAGAGGTAAGAGAGGCAGGCCTCAGCTCGAGTGTTAAACAACCAAACAGCATCATGGGTCTGCTGTCAATGTAGAGGAGTTAGAAGTCTGTTTTTACAGAGATTTACAGCTCCTGGCATCACTAAAACACACACAGGCCCGTACCTTTGACTGTCAGATCAGCTAAAGAACTGCAAAGACAGGAGATATAAGCTGTGATTAATGGGCAGGAGAGAGAGTGTGTGCCAGTCATCAAAGAGTCTATCATCTTAAATCCAGAGAACCAGATGCCTTCCCTTCACACTGATAACAAGTGATCATCCCATTACCTTCAAACATCAAAGTGGAAGGGGGGGGGGGGGGTTGCAGGAGCTGGGTTGCAGGGTCCCTCTCTTTCTCTCTGTGGAATGTATTTCCCTGTTTGGTAGGCGTGAGAAATCTCCCTCTGTGTGTGTATAACCTATATGTGTGTGTGTGTGTGTGTGTGTGTGTGTGTGTGTGTGTGTGTGTGTGTGTGTGTGTGTGTGTGTGTGTGTGTGTGTGTGTGTGTGTGTGTGTGTGTTTTGAAGCCTCAGAGGTGACATTCCTCCATGTCAGAGCAACAGCCTCAAGTTTAAGATAACATGGCCACGGTGATCTAAGGGTGGGAATCGATTCCCCCCGGTGGCTGGCGAGGGCCTCGGGTCAGAGCTGATGGCTTTACCTTCCGCACGCAACCCGTGATGCAAAAACACAGTAATGCTCCCATAATCATCCCCTGTGGAACACACTATGAGGTGTTTGTATTGACTTCAGTATCTTTCATCTATGATGTGTCTCACTGATATTACTGTATACTCTTGTAATTGCCTATACCTGTAGGACCTTTGGAGAATTTCACTGTGACTTAGTTGTCTTAAGTAGTTATAACAGGACATCTACAGACATTTAAGGGAAGGAAATGTTTGGCTTTTGGCAAGTAAAGGCAATGAGGTCCCATCTAGTCCTCTACTCCTGATTTAATCCACTCATACCCTCAATAAATACATCTAAGGATCTACGTTAGCTCAAACAATTCACTGACATTTGTATTCATATTTCTAGAGATATTTTTGGCAGGAAGGGTGCAAATTGGAAAAGTAATTAGCATGCTCTGATTTTGCTCAAAAAGACTTATGTTTCTGCACGTTGGCATGTGTTGTCCATGGGCCTCTGATCAAGAGAGGATTGATCTACACATACCTCAATGTCTCCAGTCATGAAATGGAAAAATCAAGTGGAAAAATCAAGCTGCATATATTATTAAATAATTTGGAGCAGGAAGAAAGATAACAATAAAAAAAAAGGTTCTACTGTGTAAAGCCAGTTTTGAGTTAAACATCAAGGTATGGACTGTGTGATACTACTATAAGTAAGTAAGTCTAGTTTTGATAACATATGATGTTCGTATGTGAAAAGCAGGTATATGCAATCACACAGGCCATTCAGTTTACATTATGACCCGTGTCCACCTCTTTTGTCCATCAGAGCTCTTGGGGTAAAGTTGCTGTCGCACCTGCAGGAGACTCCCATGCTGACCTGTGGCTCGGAGGACATCTGGGAATATCATGCCTGCCTCCCACAGCTCCACATTCACCCTGTTCAAACAGACCACCAGCTAATTATGGCTTTCCCAGATCCCTGAGCTCAAGAAATCACTACAGAATAAGCCACGGGTATGAGATGTTTTCTTTTGCTCCCTCCACTGTGGTTTAGTTAACTGGGGATTCAGCAACAACCAATGAAAATAAACTCTCTGCACAGGCTTAACGTGCTGAGACGATGGGAAAGGAGTTTGTTTCAAAAAATTTCAGGTATTTAAAACAATTTTTGGGTGTCACATAAGCACCCTCATGCCCTCAGCCAATGGTCTTGAAGTTGACCACTTTATCATTTTATTGTTCAACCTCTTGTTATAGAGCTTATGTTGAAGTCTATAATGAATATCCAGACAATTTAGAGGTAAGAATGTTACTTTCATTTTTTAATTCAAGATACTGCCAAATATTTACAACACTCAAAATCTGCAGATTGCAGATCCATTCAGCATTCTGAGATATCCCAAAAAATAAATAACTTTTATTCGAACCGGGGAAAGGAATTTGGAACATGTGTAGAAAAATAAATACAAGATACTTCATTTGCTGTGAAACATTGTCACAGGGAATGTGGAATGAATTGTCATGTTTCTCTCGTGTTTCAAAACAAGAGTTCCTCAGAGCTAATTTTTGTTTTTACAACATTCATAGTCGCAGTGGTCTTTCTTTCTTCATATCCGTCCTGTCTGTCCTAAGTGCTCCCTTGCAAACATTACAGTTCGTGCAATGGGAAGTATGAAAGGCCCGCTCTCCTCTGAGGCCTGAAGCACAGCGGCTGGGCCTCTGCTGTGTTTGGCCTGTTTCAGTCTACCTGAAGGGCTGGCCTGATCCACTCCTTCTTCAGTCCAGATAATCTGCGAAAGAAATACAGTTTTGAATAAGAAAAACATTCAACACATACAAATATCATTTGTAGGACTAAGGTTGTAAGATACTTCTTAATGCATCTGTAGGCAATATTTTTAGTCTTGTAACCTGTGTTGTGACCTGTGGGATAAGGAATATACTTTCAGAAAAAAGCATTTCCCCCTTGTGGTTTCTTGGCTTGATGTAGGAATTTAGTATTTTAAGGTGGATCTCGAAATCTTATGGCTCTTGCACAAATATTGTTCCTATCTGTTTGCCTGCAGGGACCTACACGCTTTCCATGACTAAATGAAACAGACTCACTGTTTTTTTTAAAACCAATACAATGCACCAAGAGTATCCCCATTGAGACATTACAACTATACTAATTATGCTTTTCATCTGGTGTCCGTGCGTAAAATGCGCATGGAACGCTTTGGCACCGCTTGTATCCCTGTAGGATGTGGAGTGAAAAGGCGCTCAGCCTACCGTGCAGCACCGTCCACAGCAGCCCTGCTAGTGGGACGTAGCTGACAGGGACCACGCGCCCCCCATCCTCCAGACTGAGAACGCGTAGCTCAGGCGTTCGTGCGCCACGTAGCTGCAGCTGGTCCCTCGCGCGTCCAGCTCGTCGCTCTGCAGAACTTGGCACAGGAAGTCGATGTACCGGGCCGCGAGCTTCAGCGTCTGGATCTTGCTGAGTTTGTCTGACGGGAGGGTGGGAATGATCTTACGTAACGACGTGAATGCCTCGTTGAGGGACTGCGTCCTTTGCCGCTCGCGGATGTTGGCCATCACGCGCTGCGTCTGTAGGTCATCGAAAGAGGGTTCGGGGCTGCTGCTGCCGTCGCTGCCGCCGCTCCCTGCGCTGCCACCTCCTCCGTCGCAGCTCTTTCCGCATCCCTTCTTCCTCGGGCTCGGACTCTCCATGTCTCCCTCCTCCTCGTCGTCCGCGCTCCTCCGAGTCGCCCGCCGCTTCCTCGCGCCTCTCCGCGGCAGTTGACGGTCGGTCTCCTCCTCGCTGTTCCCCGCACTGTCCATTGGGGAGGAGTCTTCTTGACGCATCGTCTCTTCCTAAACTTTTCTGTGGTCTGTGGGACCGAACTGGTTACACCATCAACAAACACGGCAGGTAATGGCAATGTGGCCTGCAGTGGGGGCGCGGGCTGGTATAACGGTAAATCTTGTGCGCCACAGAAAGGGAGAGGTGTCTGGCAGACTGGGACGACCGGGGCTCTTATAGAGGGGAGCGAGCAGGAGGATTTTGGGGAGCTCTGTGATTGGGTGAGGAGGGGTGTAACATTATACTGCAGGAGAGGGAGAGTTCTAGCTAATATCAGGAATGGTGTTTAAGGCGTGCAGGCTCCTTAAGATTGTGAACGGGGGTGTAGTCGGGGCGCGGCGTTATTGAATCATAGGTGTAGATTTGTGCAAGGACAGTAGGAACTATTCCGCCGTTAGGGATGAATTCTTTCTTCCCTCCCCACACCAAGTTATTTTTGTCCCAACTGCATGATGCTCTTTTCTATCATTCTTGGGTTTATTGTAAATACAGCAGTGTCTCTGCTAATGTGTATAAAATGGATTTTGTCAAAACAATTTGTGGCCATTTCTGTTTCATTGATCAGGTCCATTTAAAAGCTGCCATGCGTCAGTATGCATGGGCTTGCTTTTAATTCCTACCTTTATTCAAATATATATATGTATAAGACATATACAACAGAAATTCCTCTTGTTGTAGGCCTCGGGTCTCTCTGTTACAGGTCTAGACGCGGCCTGAGATGGAAGCAGTGGTGGCGGTGAAAAAATATCAGCCTACTGAAACTCAGGAGGTTGTCACAGCAGGAGGTCTGAGCTCGTAAGCAGACCATAGTGTTTATTTTCCCGTCAGCGGCCCCGCGTTGAGGTATGCGCTTAAACGGGTCTGACTCCCGCAGGGATCTAGACACC
The DNA here is from genome assembly GCF_039877785.1 of Chaetodon trifascialis. Lineage (NCBI taxonomy): Eukaryota > Metazoa > Chordata > Actinopteri > Chaetodontiformes > Chaetodontidae > Chaetodon > Chaetodon trifascialis. Next base: position 13,700,357 of record NC_092072.1, on the reverse strand, counting down.
GCGGCTCAGGTTTAAAAGACGGGCCGTGCCAGGGAGCTCTCAGGGCGGATCCGTGCTCACAGCGGGGTCGCTAAAGGCGGTGTACTGCTGGAGAGCAATGCAAACACAGGAGGTGATGAAGATGGACGGGGGAGGAGGGAGAGAGAAAGACACACACAAATTCCAAACAACGCACACATGGCCACCCAGCTCTCAGGCCTACCGCGATATAATATCAGAATCCACTGAGACACGTTTACTTGTGGCTGAAACGATATCTGGCAACTTTTGGTCTGTGGTGTGAATTATCCACAGAGAGGCCTCACCTTTGATGAGGGTGGATGACACATGGAGAGGGCCACAGGGTCCGGTCTCCTTTTATTTTAGGAGGAACCGCCACAAGCGCCTTTGGGGCCTGGATTCCCCTGCATTACCGATCCGTCTTTCAGTCCCAGCCGGAGAGCCTGTCCTCGGCTCTGTCACTCACTTTACACCCGGAGCTTGTCTCATCTCTTTCATCATATCTCTGACTCAATTCGCACCTCAGTGCCAAAGACAGCGTCATGCAGCGAGCCTTGGATTTGACAATCAAAGCATCTTAACTCATCTGACACCGTTGGTAGGCTTTTGAGGGACAATCATTTTTTCTTATTTCATCTTATTTTCATTTGGAGGAAAACCTGAAGCTGCCCTTCTTCTCAGCCTCACCTGTTCAGTGTGTGTTGCACCAGGTCGCTCTCCAGGGTGCTGAAATAACACACCTGAAGTCTTTCATGGGATCCTCCTTAAATATCTACTACTGGCACTAAAACTAAATGTTAGTTTTTCAAATTCACTTTTAAAATAGACGCAGTCTTCAACAAAATAAATACATTTAGGTCATAAAACTGTCAGGGACATTAATCGGCATGATTGGCCAATGAGTTTAAATTAAATGAATGCTGTTTAAGTGTGACGCAGAGCAAAGAACACATGCATTATCATAGCATATCCATTTATTTTAAAGGTAACAAGTCACATATATTAAATGTAAGATTTGGAGGAGGTGCTCAGCTTGGTTTGGTCGAGTCTAATAATTTATCATGTAGGCATCATATTACGGTGTCAATGCTCTACTTCTCAGAGAGGAAGGGGAGTTTTGAAACGAAAAAAAAAGGGCTGTGACGGTTTCAAATATTTAAAGTGTTAAACTTAAACTGTTGCCTGGTTCCAAGATTTCAGAAACGGACTCATATCACAGTTGGGATAAAGATAACTGTATATATTCAGAAGTTCAGTTCAACCATTTCAGTGTCTCTGTCATCAGTGTTTATCTCAATCCGGTCCAATCTCCGGGGAGCAAAGTTCATATCGGACTGCTCTGACTCTTTTGCTCCAGCAGGTCCGTCATGAAGGAGATGTAGACGATGGCCAGACGGAGTGTGTCGATACGGGACAATCTCTTCTCGTAGGCGAATGTGGGAACTTTCCTCCTCAGCTCGTCAAACGCCTCATTCAGGCTAAACATCCGCTTCCTTTCCCGCACGTTGGCCGCCTGCCGCTGGACCACGGTGATGATTCTCCTCCGTCTGGACTTGTTGGGATGCCCGTGCGCCCCGCGGCTGTAGTGCCTCTGCGCGCCCATCACCAGATGCTCGGTGCGCACGCTGTTTTCCAGGTCCCGGCTCCAGGGCAGCTCGTTCAGCCGCATCTGGTTGTTCGGACTGGATGGGTCATTATCCACCTGCTGTTTTGGTTCTAAAGAGCACTTTTGAGGAAGCTGCATCAGGTTCACGTCACTGACAAAATGCATCAACGTGGAGTCCACTAAGCGGCCCTGCATCTCCACGATCAGTCCCAAACGGCGTCTCACAGAGGATACGCCACTTTTATACGTCTGCTGTTCAGCCAAGCGCCAAAACGCACGTCGATTAAGGCGTCCAGGACTGACTGAAATCATTCACAGGACGCAGACACCGAGGCAGAGGAGCATCTCAACAAATAAATCCAAACCTCTCCAAATCCGGTCAGAGCACGACGGGGTGAGATCCTATTTGGCTCAAGTCCAAAGGCCTTCCTGCTGTTTTAATAAGTCGCCTATGCCACCTCACAGCGCGCCATCTTTCATGCCCGCTCCAGCTCTAAATTGAGTCCATTTCTAACGTTAGTTGGTCGGTGAGTGAGTTGAATCCGAGGAGAGGGGCTTAAAAAGGCCGAGAGGAAGCTGGAGGGACCCGTCAATTGATGCGCTGTCCTCACAGAGGCCCTTAATGAGCTTCTGAAGAACGGAGGCTCTTGACAGAGGGTCATACAGTCTTGTTTGCACTCTCCCCTCTGCTTCAGAGGCTAAATAATGACACTTTTATCACTTAAACAGGCCAGGGGAAGACCAAACAGAACATTCCCTAACAGTCGCTATACACCACACGCTTTTCTGTTGCAAATTAAAGTAAATAACTGTCCGTTTCCATGGCAGGACAGAGTCCACAATGCAGGGACTGCTGAGAGAGCCACTGGTATAACTGTATGCCTCAGGAGAGAGTGCATGGTCACTATAAGGAGTCCTGCATTAGCGTGATTGTCACAGGTGATGATAGTGTGATGACAAATATGAGAGACTAATAATTTAAGCTTGGCATGAATATTCTTTTCTTTCTCAACTTATGTTATGTTTGAACTCGCTGCTGAGGTCATGTGGAAGGACAATGACTCCACTTTTTTTTTTTTTCCAAATAAAAATTTATTATACTTTAATTGGGCTCTCTCAAAAACTGAATAGGCAGCAGGAAAGGTTACATGTCAAACACAGATCCAGGAACTGTCCGGAACAGACACAGTCTCCAGAGTGTTAGTTTCTTGGGGTTAAATAACTGACTCAAGGGCAACTCAACTGCTGTGGTTTAAGGAGGAGAGAGTGTGCTATTCTGAAAGCTGCTGAATTCAGCTAATGCAGCGCTGGTGGTTTTAAAGCCCACTCATGATGACGAATTGTTCCAGAGACATGCAAATTCAAAATTCGAAGCCAACTCATAAGGTAACTGGTTATGTTAGTAGTGTAAAAATGGACTAATCCCGGAGGATAGTTTTTTCCCTTCTACAAGGTCAGGGGTTAGGGTGACAGGTCACTGACTGAGTTTAACCGCTCTTAAAGTGTGTGAATACATGCAGGTATCATCCTTTTGCAGCTGTTTAGTTTGAATGGTCATATTAATTACTTATTATTTTGGTTACTAAATATTATGTTAGATTGCTTTATTAACATTGATATCAAATTTGGCAGCACTTTTCCAACCCTCCATTACTTCACATTTATAGTTGATTCAATTTAAAAAATTACTAAATAACTTACAACCCTTTATGAAGTGGTTGCAGACACATTTTTTAATTGTTTCTTAATGACCGTGACTATACCTCCTCACAGGAAACATCCATAATTAGTATATAAAACAGACATTATCTAACATATTTGTAATTACATGTAATGATATGTCATAAGTTTGTGTTAATATGTGTATAAAGAGCTAATAGATGCTTTACGACACAGAATTGCAACATATATAACTATAAACATATATATTTATAGCCTATGGATGCTTCATTGCTGTCATTCAAACAAATATGTTAGTATTGTGTTACAAACCATCAATTAAATAATATTTTGCTTGTAAATGCTAAGTAATTAGTCATCATGAATCAAACATAAATGGAAGGAGTTTGTGCCCTTGTCCATTGAATGAAAATGGTTAAGAAATGAGAAACTTCTCATATGTGTGGCCGATGGAAGTATTGATCACCTGTCAGCAGCACATTGCTCCTGGTGGTGTGAACACTCCCTCAGTCACATCAGTGTACCAGCACTAACTCTGGGTGTTTGTGCTGTTTGAAGTGACTAATGCATTCCTGTGTGATTATTCCACGTACACAAGTTTTACAGTGTGAGTGCAAAAGAGTGCGCGTTGTATACACACTGCAACCTTAGTGTACCTTCTCCATCTCCCTCCGCTGCCGCTTCTCCTTCTTCCTCTCGCTCTCTGTTTTTTGGGCAGGCGGATAAACATGATGGGACATTCCGCTGGTTGTCGTGGAAACGCTGAGAAAGCACAGCTGGGCGGGAGAATATGAGGTAATCTCACCCTAGGGCTGCTGGGTAAATATTGGTCTTAAATAAGGAGCAAAACCCCAAAAGAGGCATGCGCGTGCACACACACACACACACACACACACACACACACACACACACACACACACACACACACACACACACACACACACACACACACACACACACACACACACACAGAGAAGGGTTTATCCCAGTGTTGTCAGGAGTGGAGACACACAGGACAGACCTTCACACAGGGACTCATGATGGCCCATTTCCTGCTCTGCTCTGTTATTACTGGTTACACAGAGTGAAATTAATGATAGTCTGTGGTGTGACTAAATGTTTTTGGAAGTAAACAGTGGAGGTTTGACAGATGCGAGTGAGACCTTGTCAAGAAGTCTGGATGTTCAATTCAGTCAAGTGGATTTTCTTCAATTTAGAACCAGACTAGGAGTCTATACAGTCACACCAGCGGCTCTGTGAGACTGTACACAGGCCCAGCAGAGCTTTGAGCTAAATGAGCTAATGTCAGTGTGCTAACAGGCTCACGATGACAATGCTAACATGTTCCTCACTCAGCATTTCAGCTGCTACCATCCAGCTGCAGACCAAAAGTCCCAGTGGCCAGTACGAATGCTAACAAGAAATGCTTCATTCCATCAGCTGGGACCCTCCTCAAGAGCCTGTTTTAATAGGCCCCTTGGAGCTCACTTGCCTAAACTCACCTGACAATGTTCCACACATACTGTGTCCCATGCCAGTCCCTGCAATGCATTTCCTATTTATATAAATTTATGGACAATCATTTGAATCTGAATTTTTAAAGTATCTAGTTTCGCATCTTAGCATGCAAACATTTGCTAATTAGCCTAAACACCATGTACAGCTGGGGCTGATGGGAATGTTAGTAGTTTTCCAGATATTTGGTTGAACCTTAAGTATTAAACAAATCAAACCTTTGACCTGATGATAGCGCCCAATGGATATTCAGAGGATCAGGCTTAAGCCTATGGGGACCATGAATCTGCACAAAATATCATGGGGGGGGGGGGGGTGTCATTAAATAGTTGTTGAGATATTTCTTATAAAAACAGGTTGGAATATTGATTTTCAACGAAATTATCGATAAATTATAATTTCTACCACGTGAACCTTGGGTGAATCAACCCCTTGTACAGCACATACTGCAGCAGAAAGACCATCTTGACACTGAACCCCTGTTGGATATTGGGTCCATATATCTTCTTAATACTACACTAAAATCTGAGACTTGGAGTGCTGTGTGTTGGGAAACATGAATTTGCTCATTTCACATGATGATTGAGTGTGGAAAAAAGTGTGGATTTTTAATATGTAAGTCCGGGGCTCACGCTGAGGCAGTTGTCATGCAGTAGTTTTTTTTTAAAATATAGAGATCACTAGAGAACAGTATGTGTCCACTGTGCCGCTCCAGAGCAGCCAGAGCTGTTCTCACCATGTAAATCTGTCTTCTTACTCCTCCTCTGGCTCGGTCCTCAGTGTGCTATAAGAACACAGCCAAATCTCTCCCACCACCACTGTAAATCTGAAACGAGACACTTCTCTCTGGTTCTGTTTCTTTCTCAGCTTCTTTCTCTCTCCTTCGCTCTGTCTTCTCCTCAGTTTTCCCTGTTAACGCCACTCTGATCGACATGCGTACAGTACAAGCTTCGCTCCCTCTCCGTTTGCAAATCATGAGCGTGGAGCAACTCAGCTGGAGTGAAAGAGCCTTTCTTTGATTTTCACAGGTCTAAACAGAGGTGGACTTGCATAGTTGTGTACTGACCACATACACAGACCTTACAGACAGTTAATGCACAGCAGAATTATTCTATTTCTATTTCATTCTATTTCATTTTAAACCTTGTGCAACACAGGCGATAAAGTACTTTATCAGGGTCTTGGGAGCGAGCGTTTGAAAGTTTGAGAGGGAGGGAGTCAGAGGGGGACAGGGGGAGTGAGGGAGATGAGTTTAACTCCTGACCTCTGTCACTCTGACTCTCTCGGTCTTTCTTTCCTTCCCTCTCTCTCCACACCCAGAGGCTGACTCATTGGCTCGCTTGTCCCACCTTCCTCTACATCTCGCCCTCTGATTGGCTGGCCGCTTTAGCCAACAGCCAGTCATGGGGTGTTTACACGGCTGGGTGGCCACTGAAATGTAGGGTTCATGCGTAAGTGTGTGTGCATGTGTGTAGAAGTTGGATGAAACCCCAATACCACATCATATATCAGCTTGCCTCCCCGCTCCCCCAGCCCCCTCCCCCTTCTTTCTCCAACCTATTTCTTCCAGTCTCCAAACCGCTGTGTACCCTCAGCTCCTCCTTTCTGAATTACCCTCCTTCTCTTAATCCAACCGCTCAAACCTCTTAGCTCTCCCTCTCCACTGCCACACTAAAAACACACTCACACCCATGTCAGCACCTTGCCTCAGCTCGCCCCCCCACCCCCACTTCTGCTGTCTGACTAACGTCTGCGTTTATTTTCTAGAAGAAGGTCACCCTCTCTTTACTGTGTATATTAAGGGTGCCATGTTTCATTTGGTTATATTCTCAACTCTGGTGTATGATGAGATGCCTGATAGGGCTGGGAGACTGATGCCACTCTTTGATGATGAAGAAGATGGTGATGAAGATAGCAGCAGTGTGCCTATAGTACTGTGGCACTTCGGGTTTGTCTCATGTCTCAAAAGTGTGTTCATCTGGCCTCATTTGGGTGTTCGTCATCATCTGTTGAATCAGTGGTTTTTCCTACTTGCGCTGAGACTGTTTATGTGAAATATGTTTACACATGTCTGCTCCAGATAGATTAGACTTGTCTGCTCGCCACAGTGCCAGAACTGTTGAGGAACAGCACTGAAGGGAACCGTCACCAACTCTCACATGAACAATAGAACAAAACTTTTGAATGAATGGATGTTTATCTTCCCAGCTGGATTACAGATCATAGGCCGTGCTGGAAGAAGTCCTGCTTCAGGAACCCCTCAGGTAATCACAGCATCTGATGGCATCCCAATAAAGGTCCTCTTATATCTTCTGGTCATTTAAATGTGACACACCAAGCTGTTTGGGGAATCTGCTGCATATTTGAGGGGATATAATAGCGTTGCAGCACTTGCACTAATGTATTTTTACCTGAGGTGCAATCCTACTCATAGATTTAAGTTTGGCCTAAACTTAACAGATCATTTCTGATGCAGATTTTCTTGTGTTATTGTTGCTGCAAACTTCATGAACCTCCATCCACACTATGAAGTATTGATAGCCTTAAAAATTTAACCACAGTGTGTAGTATTACAAATCAACTGATTCAAATCAACCTGTCCTTTCACTTTTCATGATTGCGTCATCATTTCAGTGCGCTTCACTGCATACATCGGTCAGTGAACACACCACTGTTCTCACTGCAGTGAAATGTCTACAGTTCAGAAGTACATTCAGCCGGATGCTTGTTCAACGTTCAGTTCAGTATAAAACTAGGTCTATACAAACACTGTTTATATGGAGAGCTGCCAGACACAGCTATCGCAATATGATTGTTTCTACTAGCGGTGCTTCGGTCACCAGTATGGGGAGCTGGTTTGGTCAGTAACAACAATCGCGTATAAATGTGCTGATCACCTCCAGCGTGTGGAGTCCAGCGAATGGAAATCTGAAGGAGGCGGGAGGCTCTGGGCAGATCAGAGCACATTAGCTGGATTACGAGTTGATGATTGCCAGTATTTCGCAAATTCTGGAGAAACAGTTGGGAAATGTCATCTTAAAAAAATGTGCTCACGTCTCACATACAGCTTCAGAATGAAAGTGAATATAAAGATAAACACAAGTGCTGTTTTGGAAAAAGACTCCCACCCCAGCTCATGCTCACATCATAGATGCTTTACAGCTGAACCTGCAGCACAGGCTGATCATTTCCAAAGCTGTACCGTCTCCCTTAAAAACCAACAGCTATAATGTTACTCTACTCTTGACTCTTGTTTGACCACCATGACTGAGTGGCTTCTGCACCAGTGTCTCTAACTCAAACAGTTGGTTCATCACGAGCTGTCAGTCGCCTTCAGTGAGAGCTGCTCTATAAACGCACTGACGAGAAATGGAAGATCTTGCCATCTCTCTTTTTATGTTAATCATATTTGTCACATGAAGTCTTTGGTAATTAAAATTAGCCTGCTTGCCAGTGTCAGTGGATGGTTCACTGATCGGGGGAGTTTCTTTCATCTTCATGTCACTGGATTTATAAGTGCTTTTCCAGCAATGGGCTCTGATGTACACATCACCGGCTGCACTTTGGCCACCCAGGCTTCACTTTCCCTTCATCTCTTCCTCTCTTTCTTGCCCTCTTTCCTATACCTGCAGCTCTGCTCTGCAGTTTGACAAGGTTGTCATAAAAATACAATAATAAAATATTTAGTTGTGTCCTGGGTATCGTCCTGTAAAGCTACATGACTAAACATGAGATCATTTTTTCCAGACCCAGAAGTTTTTTTTCCCCCTTTTTGGCTTATTTATTTTTCTGTGGTTTTGGGAGGTTGTGGCTAAAAGTCTGATGATATGCTGCGTGTGTTCCTCTTCTTACTCCTCCCCTCATTACTCCTCTCCACATTTCTGCTTTCTCCTCGATTTATATGCAAAAGGTATGGAGGGATGATACAAATATTTTCTTTTACATTTAGCTTGTTGTTCCACAGTAAATCAGTGAGTGCATTTTCACATTTCTGTGTAAGCTCATATGATTTGGACTCATTATTTCAATATTAGCTTTGTCTCTGCCGACGATGTCACTGTCATAACAGCAGCTTACAGTTAAGATTGTTGTGTTTTTACATTTTTTTTTTTTAATCTTTTGTCCTTTCCCTGCCATGTTTCCTGAGTGCTTTGGGTGTAGGAGTTACAGTTTGGTCTGAACACTGTCTAGACGCCTATGAGCCTCCCATTACCTCCTGATTACACTGAGCCCTATTAATCTCACTGGGCTGGCTGGCCAGGGCAGAGTGCACGCTCACACACAAATGCAAGTAGACAGAAACAGAAAAGTAAAATTAAAATAAAGTAAAAGAATGGAAAGACACTTACTGAATGCTAGATATCACTGTCACTCATCACATTTAGTTCCAGAGAAAAGTATACATCTATACGTGTATCTTTCTTTCTGTTTGTATGTGTAAAAATGCATTAAGGCAACATACTGTACGTATGTGCTTTACGGATGTAGTGGGAACCTTTTCAAATCCATAGCATGCTTATAATAGGGATACAATACCTAGTAAAATTGAATATTCTACTATATATACTATAAACTGTGAAGCAACATCTTTCTGATGTAGGTGCAATTGAAAATATAACATAAATAGATAATAGGCTCACCTTCCTGGCATTAATGGAGTTTGTAGACACAAATATTTACTGCGGTAAAAACATTTCAAATAGTGGTATTAGAGAGGTAACTCAGCTTTGGTTAAACAGAAAAGTATCAGCATGTTCAATTCAAAATAACTGATAATAAGTTCACTGTGATGAAAGCTGCATTGTGTCCAAAATGTTAACATTTATTCACAGATTACGCTTCACAGGTTAAGAAAATACTTAGAGAGTGGAAAAGGAACTAATAGCTGTAGAGAAATACTTTGATATTAATGAATATTAATCATTTAAATTGAGCAAAACAACATTCATAATCTTTATCGTGTTACTGATTCACAGAGCAATCTGATGACGAAGAATGCAGATTTTGGCTCTAGCTTTCCCCCCTGCTTCCAGTGTCCAAGCTAAGCTAAGCTAATCGCCTCCTGGCTTTAGCTTCATATTTAAAGCGCCAGATCGCTTCATCAGGCCTGCTTGTCAAATGCTTGAAAAGCTTTGGGAACCTCCTCACAAACACCTTTCTTACATCAGATTTGCGGCGCTGTGTCCGATAATTTCTGCAGCTTTCCCAACTGACAATCTCACATTCACACCCACTTCGAGCACAATCAGCCAGCTGTGTGGACGTGAGTAAGTACTTGAACTTTTCTCTCTGGGTCTCTTTTTCCATTCTTTACACGACTACTTTCGCTTTTCGTGTGAACAATGAAGTACAAAGCTTTGAAAGCCTTCCAGGGAAAACTGAATATGTTATGTCTGCCCCCTCTCTGACTCTTTTCTAGCATAAACTGAACAAACGATTGCTTCATCTTAAAAAATGATGCAGCCTCACAAAGCTGAAGGCTCAACTGAAGTGTTGATACCTTGAAAGTTTTATTTATACAAAATAAAGTTCTTTATAGTGGTATTTTGCTACTTTCTGCCTTTGTCCACCTGCACAGCATTCAATGATCACTGGACTTTTTTTAAGGTAATATAGTCCTCCATTTATATCTGATCATATTTAACCAGTTGCTCCATTAACACATTTACTGATGACTCCCTGACCCCCATGGTTACTGAGGACAGGGCGGTGGGTGTCGGGTGCCATGGAAGCAAACTAAGCATGAGCATCCAACTCACCAACCAAAACTAATGTTTACTTTTGGGGTTAATCGTGTGTGTGCATGTGCTCTTGCATACGTGTGAGTGGACATTGATCCCTTGGGAAAGAGTTTAACGCTTGAGTCCCTCTGTGCAAGTGTGGGCTATTTGCCTACCTGAGGGAGCATAAAAAACAGAGATGCAAAGCAGAAGTGCCAAAAATCCCTCAGAAATGCCTTTGAAAACGCCATAAAGGGATTTCATGGATGTCAGTAGGCCTGTGAGAGATGGGCTTTGATACGACTCAGCCCTGGCCGGGCCGTGTTGGAGGATATATGGCCGCAGTTGCGCGGCGCTGACTGGTGGAACACTTAAGGTTTTATGACCTGCTGCCATTTGGGGCTCTGGGATAGAGCAGAGTGCCGACCACATAACTAATTAGGCCTGGCCAACGGGGGTGTGCAAGGACGGGGATTTGTGGATTGTGGGTTTGTGGATGTGGTGTGTCTGCATGAGTGAATGAGTGAGCCAGTGAGTGTGTGGCATGGGTCGTCGTCGTGTGTGCGTGTGTGTGTGTGTCCTGAACCTGGAGCCGTTTGTTCTCCATAAAGACTTCAGGGGCTCTTTCATGTAGGAGCCGCCAGGCCTGGAAACTTTGACAGAGGAGATAGGGAGACACGGCCAATCTACACACATATTAACGCACACATGCACATCAGAAAGCACTGGTAGAGAGGCAGCGAGAGGTGTACTAAGATAGTCTGGACCGCTCCACAAAAACAACACTCCTCCTATTGTCTCATCTCTCTCGCTCGGCCTCTTCTTCTCTCCGCTGTTGGATCATGAAGATAAACGACCGTGCCGAGATATGAGAGTCCAGTGGCAGGACGGGGGTGGGGTGTCAGAAGTGGAATGTGTGTGAACTGCACACCGCCTCCTATAAATCAGGGAGACAAGTAGGAGGAGGGAAAGCAGGATGGGGAAAGAGGGGGAGCCGGCGCGAGGGAGTGATAGGAGGAATGACAAGATAAATGAGTGACGATGGAGGGAGGGGGCACAGGTGCAAGAGAGGTGCACGCGGGCCGGGGTTGAATTTGGGCAAAGGAGTGATAAAGGCAGGAGGAGGTCGAGGGAGGACAAATGACAGTGAACCACTAGAGTCCACTTTAACTTTCAGATCACTGTTTTCAAATTAAGACAATTATACATTTGAAACGTGGAGGCTGCTCGGTTTGAGGTCATTCAGAGCTTTCTGGGAAAACTACGAGCAATTTGTAATGACTAAGAGATTAAGAGTACACTGCCTTAGAAAGATCATTTATAATCCATAATCCTTTGGCAATAATGGAGATATAAATGTTGGTAATCCATTAAAATTAAATAGTTCAGTATTTAGGGAACTATGCACTTTGTTACAGAGGTGTTGAGTAAACATTTCTGGGTTTCTCCATCTCTAACTTCCAGTCTGCAGCTGGAAGTGTGAAGAAGTTACTATCAAAGGCTTTTAATTAGAAAGCACAGATGATCAGGTGTGACAGATGAAGATGAGCAGAGTTAATTGCAGCTTCTTATCTGTCCTCTTTAGGCAGCTCCTGATAAGCTCCCCAACTCTTAGCACCTCACATCTTCAAGAGAGTCCCCGCTCTGAGAGGGGGCAGGGGGTAAAGAAAACACAAAGATCTTTAGGCTGTCTCTCAACACTTTATCACTTGACACCCACTGTTCAGCATAAAAGAGTGTGTTGTGGGAGGGAATGTGCCCTGAAAAACAAGAAATCTTGGTATTAATAATAATCAGTGGGATGTATTTTTCCACTAACAAGCTGTTCCTCTGTGTGTGAACAAGGCATTATTAAAGATGGAAGCAGGGTAAATGTTTGAAAATAAAGAGCTCTTTAATTGGGATGAGATATTAAATTTCCATTTCTGCTGGATTTCACCTGAAGACGGACAACAACACCTTCAGGTGACAACTGTTAATGCAACACTGAGGGCAAACAGTAAAACAGCACAAATTCAAGACTGTTCATGATGCACTTTTAGGATGCTGCAAATGCTTGGCAGTAAAAAAAAGTTCTCCATCTGTTGCTGGTATCATTCAAGACAACTCTTAAGAGACTGCACAGAGGCACGTGAGGCAAGAGATAAGAAACGTTTCTTAAACTGAGCTTAGCAGTCTCAGTTGTCTGACCTTCCTTCTTCAGTCTCCAAGCAGGAGAAAATGTACCAAAGTAGAAACAGAGAATTAATATCAATTAATATATTTATGTTTTTTCCCATTTGGCTCCTTAAATTCGAAGCTAAAACCTGGCCTATTTACTCTCTGCACCATGTTTTAACAGATTACATGTCAGGAGTGAGACGTTTGAAGCAGTTTTGCTCCCCCATCAGGCAGGGCAAAGGAACTGCAATCCAACGAGGACTGATCTGTCAAATCTGCGTCTATCCTCAAGCTGTAAAACGTAACTGCAGAAAATCTCCTTCTGCAAGTCTGACCCTCTCAGCAGAATCCACCATAAACCTTGTTAGCTAAATATTGTGTGTCACTGTTAAGGCACGTCAGTATTTTCCTCAATTATCATACACAATTCAACTGATTTCAGAATCAATCGACCTTTTTTTCAGGCAAGCTGCTCAATGCCGCTTTTCCTCTTCTTCTTGGACTTTGGTGGTTCCGGGTCTTCACTGAAACTAGAAGTCACATCCAGACCAGTTTCATTTTTCCTCTTTTTGCTTGGCTTGTCACTAAGGTAACCGCTGGAGTCACTGCCGTGGACCTCCATGTGGGAGACCCCAACCTCCTCCTCCTCTTCCTTCAGGTGTTTTTCTTTTTTCTTTTTCTTCTTTTTCTCACCAGCGTCATTGTCATTGGCTTCATCCGTTGTTCCGTTCAGCCCTGCATTTGTGTTACCATCCAACTGGCAGGAGAGTGTACTTATGACCTCCATTTCTGTCGTCTCCTCTTTGATTTTATCCTTCTTCTTTTTCTTCTTTTTCTTGGGGGTGTCAACAGAAGACTCATCTACAGGTTCAGGATTCAGGTCTGGGTTCAGTTCTGGGTTAAGTTCTGTTTCAGGTGTTCCTGGCTGGTCTGTGGTGATGCCGGACTCTGAGCTCTCCCCTACAGCTAGCAGCTCCTGCACCCTGAGACACACACAGACAAATCACAGTAATCAATCAAGGGTTTAACGAACCTGGAAAATGTCCTTCCCAAAACATTACCTGACCAGTTTGTACTACAAAACTGATTATACTACAGAAACTGACAATCACACAGTCAAATGTCAGTTAGATCAATAATAAGATAAGACATTTGCTCTTCGCTCAGGTCGGGTGCTGAGCACGGCGCAGGTATAAAGACGACAACAACAGCTGCAGCACAGACCGCTTTGTGTACGATGCGTTTGAGTGCATTTCAAAAGAAGGCCCTGGCAATTGTTGTGTGTTGAACTGTTAATTTGTTTACTGTTTATGTAGCTTTGTTTGTGATACAAAAGCACAGACCCTATGTCTGCCTGGCATAACTCACGTAAATAAACAGCTAAGCTAACTCTAGCATTGTAAACCATGTTCCTGTTCAGAGACCTGGTCGCTCCACCTGACTGCAGACATGTCACCATGTATAACCTTTCTTGGCTCCTGCATTATGTGCAGATGTGTCTGTGTCTTTGCCCGGGAGGAGCAGAGCCCACCACCACACACTTGCCTGGTCCTGTCCAGTCGTCCCCTGATGAGCAGCACCCCCACAGTGTCAGCGTCGAGCGCAGTCACCTCAAACTCCAAGTCTGCTCCGATTCTCGGCCCTGCGTCACGCCAAGTATCCACAGACACCAGGTTGGGTTTGGGGATGCTGGCGTTGAAGCAGCCGTGCACCAGGCAGCCCACATGGCTTACTCCAAGTTTATTCACCTTTCCCTGAGAACAGGACAGCAGAAATAACATGTATGGAAGTGGGCCAGAGCCAAAGTTTTTCTTAATGCCTTCTTCACAAATCACATATCACAGCAAGGCCAAGACGCCCTCCAAAACTGAGAAGTACTGTAAGCCACTCTAGATGACAGCATCTGCCAAATGATGTAACTGTAAATCTCACCAGCAGCTTCTGCCCATTTTGGGGCTGAAAGACGATGAAACTGGCCTCTATGTCCATGTGGATGTAGCCGCTGTCGTCATAGATGTGTCCGTGCTGGCCGAGGATCCTGATGTTATCATACGCCAAAGGTACCCCCTTTAGACTGCAGGGGTCAAACAGGTCGAGTTGAATTAGTTAACAGAAACCAAGCACATTTAACTTTCTACTCCACTACGTTTATGGGACAGCTGTAGTAACTAGTTAGCCCACAGATTAAGTTTGGATATGTAAAAAATGTATGATCAGCTATTAAAAAAATGTGCACTTCAATAAAACACGTTCAAGTAGTAAACTAAGATTTACTTTGACAGGCTGCAACATAAAATTGTGCAGTAATGCATCAATAATAATAATCCAATAATGTAGTACTACACTGACACGGGCAGTCTGCTGCACAATGAGTACTTCTACTACTCTACTAATACTTATAGAGGAACTACAAACCCCAGACTGTTTACTAGACAGAGCACAGCTACAGACACACAGTACAGACAGGCTTAACCTCGCGTTTTGTTAGAAATGGATGAAATCGTGAGTTTTAATGCTGGTGTGTGGACACTGATGGCGTCGCGAGCTGACGCAGCAGAGACGTCGAAAAAGCTGTAAAAGTCACGTCGAGTAAAAGACGACAATGTGTCGTTACCTCTGGGAGAACTTGAGCAGCTCAGCCTCCAGCTCCCCCTGAATACCTGTCCTCTTCTTGTTCAGGTACATGGGCGGCAGGCAGACGTGTCTCCGGTGCGTGTTCATGACCAGACACGAGTACGGCGCTGACAGCAGCTCGGACGCGGCTGCGAACGACGGGATGGAGCACGGTACCGCGCCGGCGTTTGTGCCGGGTCCAGAGGACACTTCGGCCGGTGGGTCTGGAGCACTGGCTGTGGAGACTTCGCCGGACATTTTCACATGTTTTGGGTCGTCTTCAGCATGCTTGAGGTTCGCCATACTGTTTAACAAGACCGGAAGAGTAAAGGCAGGCGACTTCCGCCTTGAGGAAGGTTCCACAGCTGTTAAAGCATTAAAACCATTTCTTTATGTTGCCGCCTGCTGGCCAGGATGTGAAATGACAGTCAGATAAATACCTAATCTGTACCTAATGCTGATTTTGACCATATAAATTACAGTTATACTTACATATACGCACAAAAATCCTGGAAAATAAAGCATTTATCAATCATTACTTTTTTTTTTTTACTGTTGTGTATAAAAAAGTGAAGTAAGCAAACCCTTAATAGTAACATCAAATATGTATAACTTGTCTATGTTTTCCATTATCCATGAAAACTGTCATCAGGAAAAATGCACCACATTTCTTTTGTGAAAAACCTATTTATACTGTTTTTGTCGTGGTACATGAGTACTGGTCATCTGGTACTACCCTGAACAAGCTGTATGATGGGAACTGATGTTTACAGGTTCTGCTGCTTGGAATATATATACAGAAAAGCTGGTGCTATGCAATATTCCAGCATAGTGATTCTGTACACACTGCACAGATAACGGGAGCAACAGGGATTTAATGGGGGTTCAGCAGGACAGCACCAGCAGGTTGTTAACCTGATGATGTTCCCAGATCAGACAGTCATTTACTCCTGTAATAAACCACATTCACAGACAAAAGGCATCACATATTCATTAGGGAAAAGTGTTTGGTGGAGCATTTTGACTTCTTATTATTGAAACCACTGAAAATGATTGCATTTATTCACCAACATGCCCTTTGTTTTGTAAACTGAAAGTTGTGTGCTGGCAAGGATACTATAAAACTGTTCATCTCATCAGAGACACACATTGATTCTGTGTCCTGTTCTTATCTGCAATCACACATTGAGATCGTTAGGGTGACCTGAGGTGTCAATTAGTGCAACTAGTACACCCGCATACACACCAACGCACACATGCACCCACACACAGACTAATCTAGTGTTGCTGTTTTCTGACAGAGTAGCACCATGGGAGGTCACATGATTCAGCATTTCACACACACACACACACACACACACACACACACACACACACACACACACACACACACACACAGTGCTGGGGCGCCATGGCGCACTCCTGTCTGTTGTCACGGTGATAAATAGTGACGTTGGTTTCTTAGTCAGCAAGAGCTCTCAGGGGCTTCTGCTGCTGTGGGCCCTGGTTAGCGCACACACAGACACACAGACACACAGACACACAGACACACACACACACACACACACACACACACACACACACATACATGTTAGGTTTTCATCACTTTTGGGGACATTACATAGACTGTACTTTACTTTCCTGGAGACCTACCTTAACTACTACCGTGTAAACAGATTTATGTCCCTACAATGTGAGTAATACATGGACACACACACACACACACACACACACACACACACACACACACGCACACTGTGTGGTGCTTTCTGGAATGGGCAACCACCATAATGAGGTATTGAGCAGCGTGAGCTTGTCAGGGCAATTGCATATCTTCATTAGAAGTCGCAGCTGTGTGTCTGTATGTGGGCGCACACGTGACCGTATGTGATATTGTTTTTCATTATTCACACTTCGATTACGCTTTGTGAAGCGCTTCCTCTTTACACGTGCGAGAGATGCCATAAAACAGGTTCGAGAGGTGCCACAAAACAGATTTACTTCATTGCTTAACTTTACGATGAGTGTGTGAACCTCGAGCAGTGCCAAAGGCATCACTGTGGTAAACTGTAGTCCCACAGGAATGCACTGGATTTTAAGTCTTGCTCTGCATTGATTATATTGACAGTGCTGTGCAGGTTGCCAGTGTGTGATATTGTACCCTTGTTTTTTTTTATTTCATTATTGCATTGCTTAAAATGCTTCCTGGTGGCCACCAGCTGAGCAATAACTTACACTTGCATACACACACACACACACACAGATGCATACTACACATATTTTGATTCACTGTGATGAGAAAGCCCCAACCTGCATATTTTGGGATCAAAATACAAACAACAAATTCCTTTGAAAGAATCCATGCTGCATAACGTCACTCATATCTGTCATACTTTAATTGAATTCACTTTCATAAGAAGCATTTATAAAAATATGTTTGATTTATAGGTACTGCTAGATTCCTGATATACAAGCATGGATCTACAGTACAGTATGCTGCGCATTACTGTATTTTCATGTCAGAGCATTCCATTATCAGATGTTACATACAGTTTACTGTAAGCTGTCTCCAGATCTGCATTCCTTAGACCCATAACAAGACAGAGAGAAGAATAAGGACATTGAGACTGAAATAGCAGTAGCTCTTCAAAACAAGTGAATCAGCTGCATGCTTGGTTTGTGCTCATCGCTTTGAGGCATCTGATTGGTTAAACTCTATTCTTCCGGCTCATTAGTTTAAAGGTCAGATGATGTCACGCAGATGTTTGTCACCTGAATTACTGCCCAAACGGCAGCTCTCCAGCCTGCGTTGCATAATTATTTGGAAGCATAAACGCCTCCCTCTTATTTGTCAAAAATGTCCCTCTTACACTCCAGTAGTGAAGAAAAGGGCTCCAAGGTGAGAGACCCGGTTTCGTTCTCTGCAGTCAGGATATAGTTACTGTGTGCACTGCAGGATATGAAAGAACTACATGCTGTATTTGTCATCTGACAGAAAGCGATTCATGAACTGTCTCTGTTTCAGTGTGTGCAAGTCGCCTTTGGTGATACGTTATTAGTCATGGTGATGCCGCATTGTGTCCATTGTAGGAGATCTGAGGGATGCCGTTGCTGGAGTTGTCCAGGATCTCCTGTTAGGGGACACACAAACATGCTTAATAACTTTGCAAAAACTTCATGACATTTTCCTGCTGCTTAAGAACATACTGTCAAGCAAGCTGGCCAGTAAGGGTCTGTCTTTTGCTGTCATGTCCTACCTTCTCGGTCATCTCGTGCGAGTGGTGCAGCGAGTGCTCCCTCTCCAGGAACATCCTCTGCTGCTCGGAGCTGGCCAGGCGACAGGTCAGCCAGGTGGATAAGGTACAGGAAGAGATCCCTGGACAAGACAGGAAAATGGAAACCAGCTGGAGAAACAATGGAAGTATTCTTTATTTTATTATTCATTTTGTTAGCCATGCTGGTGACCTGCCTCTAGACAATGCTGGTCTGTTGGTCCAAACTGATATATCTCAACAACTGTTGGATGGATTTCCTTTAAATTTTGACATTTACGGCCCTGTGAGGAAAAATCCTATTGACTTTGGTGATCCCCTGACTTGCACCAGCAGGGCAAAGTGAACAACTATTTGATGCATTGCTGTGAAATTTGGTCCAGACATTGGTGACACCTTAACTTTTTATCTGGTGCCACCTTTATGACCAAATACATGCAAAACAGATGATCTTACTAATTAACAAATGTCAGCATTAAACATAAGCATGTCAGTGTTATTACGCTGAGCATTTTAGCATGCTAATGTTAGCATTTAGCTCAAGACATCACTGTATCTAAGTATTGCCTCAGCATGGGGGTGGCTAACATGATCATAGACTCCTAGTTTTGTTAAGGCAGATAAGGAGCAAGAAACACAAATAATAGATTTGATTTGCTGTGATTTGTGACAGTTGACTATGGCATCTACTGTGAAAGAGGTGGAACCACGATGAGTGCGGTTCATCGTCATAAGATGGGTTGGGATTGCTTCACAATATTGATAAGAGAAAAATAAAGAGTTGCTTTACCTTTGAATTAGTGCTGTCAAAAATATCGCATTATTAATGCGTTAACGCAAATCAATTTTAATGGCGTTATTTTTTTAAATCACGAGATTAACGCTCTTTGTGACCTAATGAACTTGTAGTTTCTAAAAGCTGTGGCCACTGCTAGTAACACAAGAAAAACTACAGGATCCAGTTATAAACCGGAAACTAAACAATAGGCACGCCGCACACACGTGTTTGGTCTTGTCTGCTCGCTAGCTGTAAAGGAGTAGGCTACTGGTTTGTGTGGATGTCAAGCGCGAAACACCGAAATGGATGCAAACAAGATTCTGAATGGAAAGTTTAGTTTCAAAAAGTTGCCAAATGGGTTGACTAACAAGACCAAAGTCATCTCTGCGTATTGTTGGTGTGAACTGAATTATCATCGCAGCACATCCAGTCTGAAATACCACTTGATGGCCAAACACACGGCGAATGCGAATTCTCTGCCGCCTCCTTGTCAAAACCAGGCGACAATGGATGGCTTTCGACGGAGGCAGATGGATGCTGTTATGTTCAAAGGAAACAATAAAGTAAAGTTTAAGCCATGGTTTAACTCCACTATAGCCTGAGTCCTAGTTTATCGATAATTGCAATAATGTGCACTTTGTAACTTTTTTTTGTATCACCCTGTTTTGATTCCTTAGAAAGGGTTGTTGAAGGGGCTTTTTTTGCATCCAAGTATTTATTTTTTTTGTCATCTGTTTATTGACAGTGTTAAATTGTGTGAGATTTTGCTTCAGATGTGAATGACTGCTCAAAGTGAGAATGTTAGTGTGAAACATAACACTACACGTTGTTGTTTTCAATTAGAAAACATTTGCACAAAGCAAGCCTATCCACTTTTCCATGTTGATAAGAGCATTAAAATGATGATTCAAGGGACATTTAGATAAAAATGTGCAATTAATTTGCGATTAATCGTGAGTTAACTATGACAGTCATGAGATTAATCGTGATTAAATATTTTAATTGATTGACAGCACTAATTTAAAACTTTGAATATATCTACTCCCTTTAGACATTCCCATGTTATATAGCCTACATGTCTCATACAGTAGACATTACACTAGCTGACTGTGCTCAGCTGTGTTGCATTGCATCACATTGTTCTGTGTAATTTTTTGTGTACCCAGACAGGCCAGAGTCATGGCAGCCAGATGGATTGAGTGCATGGGGTCTGGTCGTTTGTTCAGTGCCCGAACAAACTGGAAGTTGAGGATCCCACCGATCAGACCACAGATACAGCAGGCAGAGAACAGGATCATCTGAGGGATGGAGACAGAGAGAACGGTTTATATTAATGCAAAGAATTGAATATCCTGTCAACACAACGGCAAACAAATTGACAAAATGCAATGAGATTGGAGATATACAAACTACTATTGAGCTTCCATCTCCATCCTTCTGCTGTTTTTTTGGAAGCTGGCTGCTCTGATGAGTAATGCCTATCAGTCAAAACAAATCTCATTTCCTATTAGAAAATTGGATCGCTCTCAAAGCATACTGTCTCTTCCAGAAATATTGCACAGCCTGTAAATGTGCTTGCATCACTCACTTGCTGCATTTCTGCTTGTGTGTGTGTCTGATTTTACTTTCAGTATTTAATCAATCACATTTTACGGATTACGTCCTTAGAACTGGACAAACTCAAATCCACGGTGAGAATCACAGTTTTTTCCCCCCAGAAGGAAATCATGGGAAAATGATTGCAGATTCCTTGCTTTGCGATCAGAATAATCAAATCTGATCAATTCAGCTCTACTCCTGGTTTATTGGGGATGCACGTGTGTGTCTGGGAGTTGAGGTTTTCTTTCACTGCTCCCTGTACAGATGCCTTTAGTGCCTTTAACCGCATGGAAAAAAGGCATCTCCAATTTCAGTCATTACCCGGTGAAGTGTGGAAAGCGGCTGGCAGGAGTCCGGAGCCAAACCAACCTAATGCAATCATCACCCCACAGGCTGACAAGGAGGGAGGGGATGGAAGGAGATGAGGAGAGGAAGATGGAGAGAGTCAGAGCATCGAAACGACTCGGAGGATGAAATTGGACAGAGAAGGTGGATAGATGGGAGTGATGGGAAAGGGAAAGGCATGCGGATAAAGATGGCGACAAAGACAATAGGCGGGGATGGATAGGGTGAGACAGAGGGAGAGAAAGGTTGAGGGATGTCTCTGTTACAGCAGATTGTGCTGACATTGATCCATCATTAGTGCTCCCGCTGCAGGAGACAGAGAGAGTCAGAGAGAAACATGAGGACTCTGACATACAGAGAAACTGCGAGGCGTTCACCGAGCAAAAAAGAAAAACGATGGAAGGAATGTCAGAAAGAGAAGAGGAGAGGTGACTGCTTGTCTCCTCTGGTTTCCTCAGACGTCTTTTACAGAGCACACTGTACTGTATGCACCTGCACAGGAGGAGGACAACGCACACACACACGGACACACATGCACCTTTGGGTGTTTAACACAATTAGACTTTACATGCAAACCTCCAGGGATAGTTTGTATAGAGCTTGTGAGTGTGTTCAATATTTATGTCCCAGAGCATACAGATATATACATCCTTCAGAGTGCTTACTTAGGAAAAAAAAGGCTCTTCTTCCTCACCAAAGGCCAATCATCTCATAAATTATGGTTCTGAATCTGCTCTGAATTTTGTTTCCACTGAGTTTTGGGTTCATGAAGTCTGCAACAGGACACTGATAACATGAATATGGTGTGTGATGAATGAATGGCACTCTAATCTGTACGCTGGCAACCAGATGAATCTGCGAGTTTATGTTGTATTTGCTCAGGCAGAGGCTGGGGCTGGTTTGATAAGACACAACCAGGATGGTTGTGAGGGAGCGGTCGGCCATCAGAGAGGCAGCGGGGAACAGCGGTGTGTAGAGCCAACATATTTTCACATCTAACTCAGTGAATTCAGGGTTGTTGTTTTTTTCTAACTAAACCAGAGTTGGTGATTGTTGGAACAGTGGAAAGAATAACAAGCTGGTTTTGGTGAGCTTTTCTGTATTTGTTTTGAGTGGAAATGAAGTATGTTTTAAGGTAAAATTACTGTTTTTGTCAATGGAGTCTAGTGGTTCAATCTGTTTTCATTCCCAGACCGTCAAACATGGACGCTCATGCAAACACAGGGTACCCTTTAGCATCCGTATGAGATGCACCAGGAAGTAACTCCAGTATAAATCCATTTGCGGCAATAATAGACACTGCTTCGGCTTTCCAGCACATTCTTGTCTCAACAACGCAGAAAGCTGTCCGGCCAAAGAGCCGTCCTAACTTGTCGTTACTGCTGTGAAACGGTCGGAGCTTAGTTAAGTTTAGGCACCAAAACTACTTTGTTAATGAGACCAGGCTCGTTGGCGCTGAGGAGAATGATATAAAGGCTGCTTCTGATTAAAAAAAAAGGATGTTCCTCTTTCACAAAAAAGGTCTAGACAGACACTTAGAATAACAATCCTGAGCCTGTCATCTCTTAATTATGAAGCTACAGACTCAGTCAAAAGGTAACAAAATCCACCCATCTGCAGCCCTAAAAAGTTATCTGATTAACACATTATATTTCAGTTATGTAGCAGACTATTTCTTGGCCAGGACCAGCTGCCAGGCAACCATGGATTCTCCAGAGAAGTTACCAAGACACACATGGGCACAGACAAATAAACACAGTATCAATCTTCTCATCCAACACTTGACAAGACGTCGACTGATTCCTTTAAAACACTCGACCCGTGTGTCATGTCAGTGGAGAGCCTTTTCTATTTGCTGTTGTAGGAAACACTATTTAAAGACAAAGACCACTTATACACAGACCATCTAATACACATAAGAAAGGACAACAGAAGAGGCTAGTGGGACCTTACCGTATAAATGTACTTACAATAAGACCTGTCCTCTTTCGAGCGCACAGCACTCCACACATCCCACAGACCAGAAACTGGAAAGAGAGAGACAACAAATGAGTAAATGAACAGTTTCAAATATTGTAACAAGCTCAAATTAAGAAACTATATGAAATTGAAACTATTTTAATCTCTCCTCCCCATCTTGACAACAGGAAGGGTGAATGTATTCTTTACACTCAGTTATTCAGATGCAGTTTTCTCCCGCTAAAAATAGAGTGTGTCATCGCGGGCTTCTAGCAGGAAGCCATATTGTCCTGGATGTCAATGATTCAGACTGAACTGGAACAGCACGGCGGTGTTTCTCGCTGGCAGAGTACACTTCCAAGTGGGACAGCACAGAGAGCTGCAAGCTGCATTGTTTTGCTGAAAGTTGTTGTTTGTGCGTGTGTGTAAAGGGAGGGTGTGATGTCACTCCTCGGCTTCCTCTCACTTCTAATCTGTTGTTTCTTAAAATCACTCCGCTGTCAGTTGAGCTTGAAGAGTTACTCTTGGGCTTGGGTGTTTGTAGGAGTAACTCAAGGGCCACTTACTTGATTTCTTCGCAGGTTTTCAGTCTTATCTTATGGCCATCAATGTCATTCTGTGCCTGTTTTGCATTAAGCACTTGGAGCAGCACTGCATTGTCATAGGAAAGGTGCTAAATAAATGGAGTTTATTAATATTATTATTATTAGTAGTAATAGTAAGTAGTAGTAGTCGTAGTAGTAGTATTTGTAGTAGTAGTAGTAGTAGTAGTAGTATTCAGAGGATGAAGTTGACTAAGTTGACATCTCTGGAAAGTGGGATTTAATTTAAGGGTTTTTGTTTTGTTTGTTTAAGTTACTTTGTTCGTCTTTTTAATTGCATTGTTAGACATAAAATAATACTTTAAATGGGAATTTGAGTTTTCCCAGTTTAGCTTTATTTAATATTCTTATTGTTCCAATATTTACATACAAATAGAAACATGTCCTAATCCTTTATTTCATATCTGTAACATCTACACAATGTCTGAACTTTCAGCTGCTGTCTTCTGTTAAAGACAAACTTTTAAGGACTTCCTGGTTTAAACAGAGATTGGGACACACTCATGAAATCAAAATGGACCAGGTCTGGAATGAAACAGGGGACATTTCAGTTATCAAAACACTTCTCCGAAACTTGGAAAAATATTTAAATAGCTAATTGAAGTAATCCCGTGTTTCATAACTCAAACTGTGCTGACAGATACCAGGTGTGAACGAGGATCACTCCCCTGTTTCAGCAGCATGTATAAGGTCGGACATTCAGTTCTAGGACACTGGTCTGGATGTCTTAATGGCTCCCAGTTCCTAACAGATCTAAACCTTTGGGTAATCATGAGACACGGGTGGCTGACTCAGCATTCAACAGCTGTGAGGTTGAACACACAGACATCACGTTGCATAACATCTTTGCAGCAATTTTACACACAGCATTGTGGATGCACACACACACATGCACTCAGATATACAACCTGTGATATCTCTAATTGCTTGCTTGCTTTCTCTCTGATGCACACCCACATATTAACACACACATTATGATTTTTTTAGATAGTTTGCAAAAATGGGATCCTGATACAGTATGCTTCCTTATGACTCATATTGCCTGAGCGGCAGGCACTTACAGTAACTCTTAGCTATAGCTAAAAGTGTTATCCCAGCTGGAGCTGCAGTCATAGTAAAGTAGCTGATTCAACGTTATATATAGCTACTAAAAATGTCAGAAGCTCAACTTTTCATTGCCAAGCAGTGAAATCAAGACAATGAGGCAGAGAGTAGCACTGTCACAGGGGGAGACATATGCAGAAGAGTGAGAGGATGATTGTGCCTAAAAGCTTTGACCCTCCCAAAGCACAGAGTAACAATTCAAGCATGAATTAATGAAAGCGATCTTTAGTTCCAGCCCGGAGGCATCAAGTAGGCCAAATGGCTGCGTGTGTCTCTCTAATATCTATTGGACAAATACAAAGAGGACAAACATTACCAAAATATTTGGCATTCACTCCATCATGGGTCTTTATACTCGGGGTCAGGGTGGGGCATTGTGGAGGAAAGGGGACAAACCACAACTTCCAGGTAGTAATTAATATTAGATAAACAATCAGCAGTAGGAAGAACAATCAGTTTAATATCTAAGTGTAACCCAATGAAAAAGCTTTTTACCGTGCCCTCAAAATTAAGAAAACCATATCATATATTTATGTCTTGAATCATGGAAAAGCCTTTTATTACGAAGATATTAAAACTTTTTATTATTAATGCTTTAAAATGATATTTTGTCAGATCGAAAGGTTAGTTAAAGTCAGGGTTTTATATGTAGGTATTAATATGAAGCATTTATAAGGAAATCATTTATGTATTAGAACACAACTTCTGCACGTAATGTCTTCCATTTAAAATAAAAAAAGACAACTACTCACCGTATTTCACCCCAGAATCATGTCTTTCTCTTTATAAGGCCAATTCTACTCATATATGTCTTTATTGTAACACTTACATACATGCAGGCTACAGCCTGAATGTACCCCAAAACCATTCCTCTTAAAGGTGGATGAATAACAAAGCTGATAGCTGAGTTGTATCTGTGCCTCTACCCTCCATAACATTCGTGGTGATACCTATCCTTGGAAGTAAATAATGAAAAGTGAGGACAAAAGTTGTCCCCAGGACGTACACAGAGTCCGCTCCACACCGGGGACGCGTCGCCCTGCTGCGGCTTGTGCTGCCCCCGGACCCAGCTAATGCCCACGGCTCCCAGGACGATGCTCGCCACACCCAAGCCCACCTCCACCACCGACAGCAGGAGCAGGCTCCACAGGATCTTGCGGCTGGAGCACATCCTGCCCCGGGCATCTCTCCAGCTCCAGCAGCAGGAGACGGGCAATGAACGAGAGAGGAGTCCGCTTCTCGGTGCGGCTCTACAGCTTCATACCCGGCTGGAAAAGAGGGGATATCCGAACGAGTACAGGTCCAAGTAGTGTATAATGGAACTTGAGAGCTTCGCAAAGTACACAAAACTGGAGAGAGGGAGTAGCTGGCTCTGCGGGTGGATGTTGTTTGGAAAGAGAGCGCGCTCCTCTGGAAGTTCCTCCGCTGGCAGAAGCGCGGCTGTGCCGCCTGGCGCTGTCCGAGGTACTTAAGCACCACTGCAAACACACACACACACACACACACACACACACACACACACACACACACACACACACACACACACACACACACACACACACACACGATGCACGAATCCGCGCGCACCCACACAGGGCCGTAGTCATGAATCTCAGCCTCCGCCCCCACGAGGACACATTCAAACACGATAGGTTCACATTATGAGGGAGCAAGAATTATTCAGGACAGCTCCTCCAGCTGCTGATCACATGCACATACTCACAGGTTCTGGATCTGTTGAATTTACTGTGGGGGTTACTAACGGAGTAGACTCACAGATTGCTGTTTGAAATGTAGACATGTAATTCTCCAAGTTTCAATTGTGAACTCTAACCTGAAATACCTCCGTTATTGCAGGTTGGCCCATCATTAGTTTCAATTCCGCCTGTCAGATGTCTGCAGCGAAAATTTATTAATTAATAATTCTTATTATTTTTTCATAATCTCAGCACATGCAGGCTGTCAGTCAATTAAGGAAACCAGACACCATTTTGCTTCTGAGAAATACAATACATAAGGTGTTTGCTTTTGTCTCGCGGCCCACCATTATATTTCAGTTTTGGCTCTACAAGGTCTACAAGTTTTGGAACTCTTGAACTCTTATAGTAAAGTACGTCACGCAGGTTGTCTGTGTTGTCAGTGGTCGTCCTTCACTGCTTTCCTGAAAAGCACAACCCAGAACATTATACCAGTATGCAGAGCCCTCCTGGTTTATATTTCTAGTTATTTATTTATTTTCTATTTGTTGATTTCACCTTTATTTAACCAAGGATAAAAAAAAAAAAAAAATCACTTTTGCAAGTGAGCCCTGGCCAAGGTAGCAGCACACAATTAACATAATTAGGACAGACAAGAAAATAAATGTAAACATAAAATAAGATCAGGAATTAAAAACAGGAGCAGACAATTTGAAATTTATGTTTGAGATACGATTAAGGTAGCAGCACACAATTAACATAATTAGGACAAACACGGTTAAAAATATAAACATAAAATAAAATCAGGAATTAAAAACAGGAGCAGACAATTTGAAATGTATGTTTGAGATATGATTTAAACTCAGTAGGTGAAATGAAAGCTGTGAGTTTGAGTGATTTCTGAACATCATTCCAGCCAACTGGTGCTCTATGGGTAAAACTAGTCTTACCAAACTCTGTGTTTATAAAGTCATGATCATGTCCTTGTTTCAGGTTCCTGTTCCCTCCTTCCTCCACACTCACCTATGAAATCACACACTGACATCATTTCAGCTTTTTGCTCTATTTCCCAGTCGCATCTGGAAGAAGTTTTGATGCAATTATTTTAATGATGCTGAACACCGAATTATATCAGGATGGTCAGTCTTGTTTGTCTTAATAGTCAAACCAACTGGGCTTTATGAGTCACTGCACTCATTCAATTGTGGCGTCACCAGGTAACACAGGAAACAGGTGACTGAGAGTGTCGATTACTGTGAGCTGGTCAGTGTTGTACTGTGTGGCTGTAGATTAAGTTAAATCGGACAAAATATTTAAAAAGTCTTTTTCTAAAATCTTTGAAAAGAGTTCTGCTTTCATGTGAAAATCAGTGGTCACAGTCACCTGTGACCAAGTATCATCTAGTAAGTATAATAACATTCATTTCAATTCACTGATAGTGTCATATCTGTTCTGTAAGTATTTGTCATGATGCCAGTAATCACTCACACATTAATGGAGAAATCCTGATGTTCAGTGGAAGGGATTACAATTGTGAAAATGAGATATTAAAGGATTCATTCACCCTAATTACAAAACAAACATATCTAAATATTTTCACTTTTCCAGCAGCTACTTGGCTTTCATTTGGTTTTATATATGATATGTTTCTGCCTGCATCCCAATTAAGTACATAATGCAAAATAAAGACAGTGTCCCCATCATGGTGCATAATTCACCATGTGCATGTCAAAAAAAACAGCAGAGAAAAGCATGATCATGTTTCCATACAGCTCTAAAGCACCAGTGTCTCAGCCAAAACATCATCACTTTAAAATCTCACGCAAATTAAAATTACAACAGTTCGAAGTCATTTGAATGGGGAGTAAGCAAGACGCTTTGCTGTTTCCTGTGGTAATAGATGGAACAGTACATCAATAAAAGCGTCACAGAAAAAACCACTTGTACAGATCAGGTACGACTCTGTACACCTTGTTCACGCCCACATATTCACAGGCCCGGCAGATAGCGTGTGCAAACTTGTGGTTTTCAGTAAGATGATTCATAGCAGTATAGAATCGCCGCCAATCAAAGTACTTCATATAAGCCTCATTGTCCTTTTCCAGCTTCAGGAGGAAGTCAGCCAGTGCTGCAGCATTGGGAAAGTCATTTACATGAATGAAGGAAGTACCTGGGGCAAGATCCTCATAGTTTGCCCTCGGTGGGCCCAAAACGATTGGCACAGTGCCGGCAGCAAGAGGCCCATTGAAGGCTTCTGTGATGTAATCTCTGTGAACTGATTCCTCAAAGGAAAGGTAGAATTTGCAGCTGCTGATCGTCAGAAAATAGTTTTCACCCTTCAAGAAGTCAGCAGAGGAGCGGTTAAAGACATCCACCTTGATGTGTTTTACAAGCTCTCTGTAGTAGTTGTATCCCTCCCCTGACTTTGTGTGCAGGTCATTAATATCCACAATCCAACAAAGCAATCGTTCCTTCTTGGGTAGCACAATGTCTTTATCTGTGTTCTTCTTGACAGTCAGTTTCCAGCGACCATCAATATCTGCATCTTTCCTGTAGCTCAAGGTTAAATTGAAAAGGCTTTGAATGCCTGCTATCCTGCGTGTGTTGGTAGGTGAGTCCATGTTAAACCAGATCCACCTCTGAAATCTGGCTCTCGGTGAGGTGGGAAGATTGGAGAGGTTGTCCTCAATTGCTCTGTGAAATACCAACACCGCGTGAGCTCTGGAGAATAGCGACCTATCATCTGTGAGGTAGCAGCTGTCAATCTTGAAAAATGTCTTACAGTCTTGAAAGTCAAACCTTCTGTTTTCAGGCCAGAACCACAGCAGCATTACAGGCTTGTCTGTCTTTTTTGTCCCTGATGCGCTGTGAATATTTGCCTGCTTTGCCAGCTGTCCTGAACGAGCCGGGAGAGGATAGCATTTTGGAGACGGAACTGACATATAGTACATTACAAACAGAACTATGAGTCCAGCCAGGATGAGAATCACTGCCACCGTGGCTTGTGAAATACGAAAAATGCCAGCGGAAGCCATAATAAACCTGTAAGGAAAGAAGGGTCCTGCATTATGATCACTGGAAACACGTTCCCTCAGCAAATTATTGGCAGTATGTCGGTTTTAAATTCTCATAGAAGTTACACCACAGAATTTATTTGATCAATCAAAAGCAGCAGTGGTAGATTATTTAAGATCTCATAATCTTAAGGTTGCTCCAAAAATGGCAACAGCAGCAAGGTGTAAAGCAGATGGAAAGTATACTTGCTTGAGCCTTTGTGCTGAAAACGATTCTGCTGGTTGGAAGGTGGTGCAGATCTTGTGCAGGATACAGACTGAGACTGCACAGCTCCGACAAGTTCAACGCTCTTCAGACACTTGTCACTTGAAACTTTGACACTTGAAACTTTGAGATCTGACTTTGAAACAAGTTGTTTTCATAGAGATTGTGCATTTGGCTGTGTTTAAAAATCCATGCTGAGAATCAAAACTCAAAATCTCCTAAAAAAAAAAAAAAAAAAAAAGTGAATTCAAATTCACATCAACCAGCTTCTCAGACAAAGACAGACCTATTGTCTGAACTCTGAAGTAGCCACACAATTTTAACAATGTGGAATTAGCAACATCTGTGGCATACATATACATGTCCCGTAAATGATGTGGTTATCATTGAATGAATTTACAAAGTGGTTTTACCCAAATGTGTTTTCATCACAGTCCATCCTCTTCAGCTCCAAAGCTAGCGATTAACCTTCACTGAGGCACCTGGTCCAACTGGATCATCTGTGCATGGCACAAAAACAGGCAGGTGACGGGAGGACAAGTAAACATGTCTGGCAAGGACTTTTACCTCCTTTTGCAAACACTTAAGAGGGCTGAGAAACTTCTTAAAAGAATGCTTAAAAGTTAGTTTACCATGCAAAGTTATACTCACAATTGCTGTCTCTTTCACAGCTTTACTTTTGTATTCAAAATGAAAATCTCTGTCAGGAAAAAAAATGTCAGGAAATAGTAAAACAGAAGACTGAATAAAAGCAATTACTAATATTTGTAAAGTAGAAATCAATGCCACCCTTTATCGAAGTTTTTAGATAATATTACTGATCAAGTGAGTTTTATATTTTCGAGAAATTTGTGGTAACTGTGCCTTTCTTACACCAACATTATTTTCTGCTTGTGCTGGTTACCAGAATCACTCTTTGTCTCTTTGTAAAACTCAACTGTAGATGTGCTGGGCAGATTGACACCACCCTTATGTCTGTCCATGAAGCTACAGCTTAACCTAAAGGCTAGAAGCAGCAGGAAAACGTTTCATTGGTTCTGTGCAAAGGTAAAAAAAAATTAAATAAATAAAAGAAAATCTGCCCACCAGCACCTTTAAAGCTCACAAATTAACACCTCATATCTCCTTTTTTAAATCTGTGCAAAAAACGAACTTGCTGGAGCTAACCAGCTGCATCATGTTTATCACTGGCAACTTGTCTTATTTTAACCAAATATAGTGTTCACATGGCAAGGCAAGGCAAATTTATTTGTATGGCACAATTCATACACCAGGCAATTCAAACTGCTTTACAGAAGCATAAACATACATTAAAATCATAAATAGAAAATGCATTTCAAAGAAAGAAAGAAAGAAATTAGAAGAGAATAGAAAAAGAAAAAGAAAAGAAAATACATTTAAAGGAAAATTAAAAACGGAAGCCAGTAAAAGACAACATTCTGCACCAAGTTACAGATAGAATAATTAAGCATCTTGTATCAAGCTGTCATCTGTATATTAGCATGCATGTGTGAGGATGTCCTCATGAAAAGTTCCACTTATAAAGATCACGAACGACATGGAAATCCCTGTCTCTCGAGATGTGGTCGCAGGCGAGGCAGATGGGATGGGTGAATTCGTTGCCGATTGACAGGAGATGAGGAGTGGCTTTGAAGAACTTCCCCCACTCAAAGTAACGCATGTATGCTTTATCGTCTTTGTCCAACGAGAGCAGGAACTCTGCCAGTGACTTTGCATCGGGGAAATCATTTATGTGAATGAAGGCGTCGGAGGGAAGGAACTGCTCGTAGTTTTCTCTGGGGGGACCCAAAACTACAGGGACGGTCCCTGCCACAAGGGGCCCGTTTACCTTCTCTGTGATGTAGTCTCTGTGGATCGAATTCTCAAATGAGAGGTAGAACTTACAGCTAGCAATGGTTGAGTAGTACTCCTCGAATCTCAACATCTGTCCTGTGAAAGCTACACCAAAGACGTGGATCTTAATGTGTTTGGACAGTTCACGATAATATCTTTCTCTCACAGCTGTTCCAGTGGCTGGGTTGTTGTTACTGACAATCCAACACACCAGTTTGTCTTTCTTGGGCAGAACAAAGTCTTCTTTCATTTCCTCGTCCCTGATAGTGAGCTCATTCCTCACCGTGATATCAGCATCTCTTCTGTAGTTCAGCGTTAAATTGAACAGATTGTCCAGACCTGATTTCTTCGCCGTGTTCGTGGGGGATTCCACGTTGAACCAAATCCACTTCTGAAAAGCAGGACGTGGGGCACGTGGCATGTTATACAAATTCCAGCCTATGTCTTTGTGGAAGAAAATGACTCCCTGTGCTTTGCTGTAGAGGGATCTGTCATCTGTCAGAACACAGCTGTCAACGTTGAAGTAGGTAGAGCAAACTCTGAAATCGAACTTCACGCCAAGAGGCCAGAACCACAGCAGGACTATGGGCTTTTCACTGGGATCCAAACCTTCATCACTTCCCTCATCAGCCACTGCAGATGGATATGTGCAAAAAGGAGATGGAGGCTCAAAATACAGACAGAATGCAAGAACTGAGCAGATAAGGCCCAGAACAGCAATTCTAAAGCACCGTATTTTCTTGGAAGCTCCTGGAATCATCTGTGGAAGCAAAAGAAGAAACTGATGTGATCTCTTTACAACCAGTTCACTATTATCATGAACTCACATTTTGTTTACAACCGCATCGATAAAGTGTTTTGAATTTGCTAATGCTCTCATAGCATCAGCGGACAAAGCTCATGGGTATTGTAGTATTAAGACCCATCGGTCAAAATTAGGGATTAAACAGACACAAGATAGAATAATCGGATGGACAATCACTTTTATTTGTCACACACATTACACACATGCTGCACACGCCATGCAATTGGTGAAATTTGTCCTCCGTGTTGGATCCATCCTGGTAATCCTTCCTCCTCAGCAGACCAGTAGTGGTGGGCTGCCATCCGACCGGCGCCCGGGGACCCAGGTTTCCTTCGTCACCATTGGTCAGGTGGTGATCTTCTTACATGTTTTTAGTTTTTGTTTTTTTGTTTTTTTAAGGAGGATACCCGAGGTGAGCACGGAGAGAACATGCAAAACTCCACACAGAAAGGCCCCTTCCCTCGAGCAGCAGGCACCGAGGGCATGGTGGAGGACACACCCCCGGCGCCCACAGCGGGAATTGAACCCGGGACCTTCTAGCTGTGAGGCAACAGTGTTTCCACCGTGCCACCTAAGATGAAATGATTAGAACTACTGTTCTAGAACTACTCCTCAACATAAACCTACAGTCACGTTAGAATATCCAGGAGTCATATGTTTCTTACCCAGAGATTCCACCAGCAACATCTTTTTGTTCCATCCTCAAACATTATGTTCAAATATACAAATAGTAAAGCATATATCTAACCTTTGTACTGCTTGTCTAAGTATGAAACAGACTTACGTTAGAACAAAGGCAGTCAGATCTTACATTCTTCCTTATCATGCTTCATAATGCCAGAGCAAAATGTCTCTAGTCCACAATAAAAGAACAATGGTGTTTTTATTTTCATGCCTTCCACCACCGACTATCAACTGGTGAGGTGCTGACTTTTTGCCTGGGACATATAACTTTTAGCCTCAGTCTTTCTGCTCAGTATCATGAAAGCAGCCATTAGGTATGCGTACTGTATCTAAAAATCAAGTGAAAATATGTTCGTCAGCCCAGTTAGTGTTCTCAACCAATTGACAGAGCTAGCGACAGTTGATAAAATCTGCTGAATGACTGATAACACCACTAACACCACTGAATAAAACATGCTGTTCTCACCTTTCCATAGAGTATAAGGACTTGGTGTCGGTGGTCCAACTACGGCAGGCTTTTGATATATGAATGCTTGATACAAATTTCCTGAGCCAAACAGGTGAAACCAGTTGTGTTTGCTTAACACACCTTTGTTAGTCCATGCATGTTCCTGAGGACTGCTGCTTTGATTATTGTGCCACACTTCTAGTATGATGATATTGATGATACTGATCATTTTCATGGTGTTACGTGCACAAAAAATATGAAACAAAATCAGAGGACGAACGTATGAATTCACACTGTGTGCACTCATGGGCAAACATAGCTGTGACTTATTTCTATCCTCACTTGTCCATCTGCAGAGGCAGCCAAACCCTGCTTAGTCATGTCAGACCTGAAGAGAAATGCCAGCAAATGAAAGGAAACAAAGAAGAAGATGTTTACACACTGGACACGCTCAAGTCAAATACTTAGAGAAAGGTGGATGTCAAATGCTCATCATTGGACGAAAAATGTCTCTCTGACTTGAAGATAATGTCAAGGCAATGACTTGACATTAACACTTCCAGAACAAACAATGGATGTTCCTTTAGTAGCAAACAAACCCTGCCTGGTGAGTACACACCCTCTGAGACATGCTTGTGTTGATGATAACATCTGAACACTTCAAGTTGCTGTCTAATATTTGCATTTATTTTGAACATCTCCAACATTTCTTAGAATTTAATCCAGAATATTAAATATTATGAATGTCCGTCAGATTGTTGTTCATTTCACATGTTAAGCGCTCCTGTGAATATTGTAAAATCAGCTAGTGAATAAATCTGAAATTAGAACTTTAGACATCTTAAATAACACTCTCTAAAAAGCCAAAAATTCAATAATCCCACAAGCGTTTGAACTGAGCCTGCAGCAAACACGACCCAATAAACATACATCAACAGCTTCTGGCTTTCTGCGTGCGTGCGTGCGTGCGTGCGTGCGTGCGTGCGTGCGTGCGTGTGTGTGTGCGTGCGTGCGTGTGCACATGTCAAGGTTTTAACTGATCAATGATCAATCCTCTGGCTGCAGAGTAAAAGCAGCAACTACAAGATACAAAATCATTGATCTGTGTGTGGCTCTAAGCTTTTGCTGTGCCAGAGGTGTGTTTATATTTGGGTTTCATGATTTCAGCACCACTTCCAGGATTCCTAAAGCAGCTGAAATCTTTTGGCTGCTGTAGAAAAAAGAAGTGGTGACACACCAAATTCTTTCACCTGGTCCCTATGCATGATCACACTTGCATGTATTTATGAAATAATTAAACACATACAAAGCCTTTGCTCACTCATACTTATTTTACTATCATTATTTATTTTATTTTTCTATTCACATCAAAGGTGATCTGTATGCAGTCATTGAATGCCACAATTACTGAGGTTCAAAGTTCATTCTTGACCTTGGAAATTGAAGTTTCATGTCACAGCCCCTCTCTCCTTGTCTGCTACTGTCTCTGCTGTCTAATAAAGGTGAAATAATGCCAAAATCTGTATAATGTAATACTGTTCAACATCACCACAAACTGCAGCCTCCAAGATTATCATAAAGTTGAATTAACACATCTGAAACAGTCCCACAATGAAAATTAGAACCTAAAACTAAAGACGGATCTCTTCACTTTAGCGTGAGGTATGAAGCGTGTATGCCACTGATGCTGCTGTGGACAGCAAGGTGTTCTTTGTTGAGCTGCTGTGGGTAAACACAGGCAAACGCTTCGAGCTGGATTAAGACAGGGTAGCATAAAGACTGCGAGAACGTGTCATCTTAGGTACCATTATTTCTATTGAAAGAAAAAAGGTCAAAGGGACAGCTTTGTATAGGTAAAGGACATCCCTCACTGTCTGTCATTAATGCCTGCAGAATGATTTTCTATGGTCCATGTTTGTCAGTGTCAAACTGCGGATCCATAAATCAAACCCCATGACTGGTATGCTGTTTGGGTCGTGACACGACGAGGCATATGTAATGAGGCACAGGAGACGCAGTGTAGAAGAAGATGGTGATAAATGTTGGAACTTTTTGTCTGATTTTATGTCAGGCTGTGCCATTCCAGAGACGTATGGATATTCAGTGCCAAGAGAGCAGGCAGAGTCGCTTATAGAGAGCTAAAGTGAAACTGGGACTTCAGATCCAGAAGTAATAAACCCAATTCAAAATCACATTGACATTTGCAATAATGTAAAATCCAGCCTTGAGACCCATTTGCTCAGCAGTATATATGAGTTCACTCCATTTGTCTAGACAGGAATGGTTCTTATTTTCTTCTTCTTTCTTAATATAATGATGTTGTGCATTTCTGTTTTAAGCAGCCTTAAATTATTTAATTTCCTTGAACCCAACACATGTTTTTCGACAGCACAATTTAAACCTGAACAGAAGCTGAATGGTTACATACGTGTGGTACCCTGTAGTTTTTTCATTGCTTACGCATTTATTGTTGTTGACTGTAACTGTGTTAAAGGATTAGGCTACCATTATATCATATTTTTCTTATTGTTAACAAATCCCATGAAAGGACCAAACCAATAACGTGTCTCTCAGTATTTTCTGACTTCCACAGCCTGACTGCAGCTCTCAGCACCAAGCACATTTGTTCCTTCTGACGACGTAAAACTTTAAAAACAGGTCACAAATATGTACTTAGGCTGAGTACTTTCCTAAACCAGCTGGGCACTGAAGTTTTTAGCAAATGTTAGAGGTAAATAATGCATTTGTCGGGCACTACATTCTGCTGCAGATTAATATGTGCTCGTGAGTATTTCCAGCAGCAGGGTGGTGTATGTGGAATTGACTCAAAATAATCTACAGTGCCCATGTTTGTGGTAATAAAGGAACATGTCACCCTGTGCAACAGTGATGTATACTAATATGTATTTAATACTTGCTGGACTGAAATGGCCTCAGATACTCTGACAGCGCTTGTTGGTGGGATCAGTTCAAAAGAATATCTGCCAAAATAAACTCAACGCTGGGTTCACTTCATACTGGAGCTTTTGATGTTGATGTGTATTGCTGTTTAAAGCAGCTACAACAAAATTTTATTTTGTGTTGCTTCTGGCGACCCCTGGACACAAGTGGTAGTATTTGCTGGACTGAAGACCGCATACACTAGGGGCACCACCCCCTGGAATCTTTAAGGTCGTTTTCACACCTGACCAAGCGGACCTGGTTCGACTGGGGAGCCGAAAGTCGCAACATTGTCCCATTTATCACTTGTTTGTTCTGCTTTCACACTGTGATTTCTAAAGCGCACAAACTCTCTGAGCAGCATCACATGTTTGAAAGGGGCGCTCTTTCTCGTCGATTGGAGAAAGTAGGAGGGGAAATCCCTCCTAAAAACACAACAGTGAACGCAACTGTTCCTATAATGCTATCGTAGCTTGTCAGGGATTGATTCTGTTATTTTTCTAACTTTGACGATCTAACGTGACAACATTTGAGCTAAGAATTTAAGGACTGTGACTGTTGGTAGTTGTGATTTGATTTTGTTTAAATATGCCAAATTGTGAATTTATGGGTTATTGTTGTTCAGACAATTGAGCTAAGCTAGCTAGCAACTGCTAATGTCAGCGGTCACTTGTTGCCATAGCAACAGTAAACATTCACGTAAGGACTAATAAGCTGTAAATAGAGATGCAGAATCAAGCTATATTATAAATACAGATGAGATACGTTGTATTTTAGCATGTGTATGCGCTGCGTATAGCGTCACTACGTATATTTGGTCCTGTGTTTGGTCCAGTGAGCTTTCACACTGCGTACGAACCGAACCAGGGTTCACTTGCAAGCGAACTGAGACCCACGTTTTCAGGCAGACCAGAGTTTGCTTGTTTGGTCCGCACCAGAGTTCAGATGAGCTTTCACACCTGCCCAAACGAAGCGGACTATCTGAGGAAATGAACTCTAGTCCATTTAAAGCGGACCAAACAGCTCTGGTGTGAAAGCGACCTAAGATCTTGATCTGGCAAAGTGCGTTTGTTTTGGAAGCCAGTGAAAGAAAGAACTGGAAACAAAAGTCAAAAATCACCTCAACAAGTCAGTTTTTTGTGAAATTGAGGAAGGTTTATCGAAATTTGCTGTTTCTATCAATCTTTTCTAAAATGATACATATAAAAACATACACTGATGGAAACGTGGCTGATGAGAGTTTGTATTAGGTCACTTTTGGCCAGCCGGGATGTGGCGTCTGAAGATTGGCTCTCTATCTTTTCTCTGGAACGTTTGCTTAGTTACATAAGCTGGCTTTTTAGGAGCCGCTTCAATAGAGAGTCACTCTTCACTTGGCCCAACCGACTTTTATTAGTCTGGGATAAGATGCAGCCTTTGGCCCTTTGCCTGAACCGTACAGTAGCTTTAATCAATGGCAGACTTGATGACACAATGGATTTCTCCCTCTCTCTGCCTTTCAAAACAACAGACACCTCCCATTCACCTTCCCTGTGTCTTCACTCCTTTTTATTATTTCAACCCTAAAGGTCAGACTTTTATGTTCATTTTTTGTCATTGGCAGTGTGGGAGGGCTTTCCCATATACTGCAGTGAGTTACAAATAAAAGTGTTTTATGTCACTGTACGTCAAAGCAATGGACCGACATTTCCATCAACCTGTTTTTATGCACAAACTGAAAATGTGCATTAAACAAAGTGAGATGAAAAGGCAGTTTTGCACAAAGCCTGGAAGTTTGTTACCTTCAAACAGAGGCAGGTTAACTGTTTCCCCATTTCCAAACTTGTGAGTGCTTGTTAGCACTATTTTTTAGTTATTTTATTGAAAATTTCTTTCAGAGCTCGGGTCAAGCACTGAGTGATTCGGTGAACAAACCTTTTGAATGAATCTTTTCAATGAACTCACTCTGATGATTAAGTACACAGAAAAGACCTGCTTTGCCTGTCACTATTCTGTACCGTACACCTGTGACAAAGAGAGAAGAATGATGTTGTTGTGCTGAAGTCTGTTAATAAACAGGCAGACGGCAGATCAACATTTCCCTGCTGTTATTCCCATTTTGGCTCGACACACGAGGCACTCTCCCATGCATCCTTCAGATGTGGTTATCAATGGAAGTACATGAGGGAAAAAAGGAGCATATGAACTACGGATAGTCACTACCGTGGCATTGATCCTCTCGTCTATCTCTTGGTAAGAAAACAAATAAGCGTATTTCCCAAATGTCAAACTGTTCCTCTAAGGCTAGGCAGAAAATACAGTGTCTGTCGGCATGTCCTCATCCAGCCGGGTACATGATGGAGAAAAAGAGGGCATGTCAGATTCAGTCCATCAAAGATAACTCTCAAACTTTCCTCTTACTTACTTAGATAGATAGATAGATAGATAGATAGATAGATAGATAGATAGATAGATAGATAGATAGATAGATAGATAGATAGATAGATAGATAGATAGATAGAAGGCGGACAGATAGATGTTTTGCTTTGATAGATGCCAAAATGTTTTCTTTTGTCTTCTCCCTGTTGCACTCTGAGAGCTCAAAGAGGTCTGAAGGAATGATTCAAACTCCAAGACTCATGAGAGCAGGTTGTCATTTTAACTGAGGGTAATCGTTCCTGCAGCTATACAGTATTGTATTATTAGAACGAGGAAAATTGAACCTCCTGGGAAAGAACGACACATACCAGTCCAGCTCCTCCACACACATCTTTTGCATTGACCTAAGGCAGCAGCAGCAGACATATAAGATATATAAACTTCTATCCAGCTAAGTGGATAAAGAGGAGAGTTATCGGGAGGTGCCTGGAACTACGGCATCCCCAGAGGCCCATTATAAGCTTCTCAGCGGTGCCATCCACTCTCACTGCGGCTCTGAATCATTAGCAGATATATGGCTGCCGGCCCATAATGAGCGCAGCACCGAGTAAACGTCAATCTGTCATCGCTCTCGAGAGACGAGAGGAGAGGGGCAGATCGAAGGTGCCGTGGGCCACTTGGAGACCGCCTTTGTATCTCTGATGCTTCAATGTTGGTGCCACAACAGCAATAGACAGCAACTCAGCTATTATATTGTCTCCTAGAGCATTCAGGAACTATTCAGGCTCGCTCATACAGGCTAGGGATAACTGAAGTGTCTTGACGCCATGTTTTCTGACACTCAATTGTTACATCTCTCAGTCAACTAGTAAACAGCACCAATTTCCTTTGCTGTGCACCAGAGGGACAGACACCCCCTGTACTCCCACCAATTCCCACAATCAATGTGTATTCCTGATGATCAGTACTGCATCTGGAACTGGAAGTTTTACCACTTAAACTATTTGATTTTCATCCATCCATCCATTTTCTATACCGCGTATCCCTTTCGGTTGCGGGGGGTGCTGGAGCCTATCCCAGCCGTCAATGGGCAAGAGGCAGGGTACACCCTGGACCAGTCGATCGCAGGGCACAAACACACAACCATTCACACTCACACTCACAATTTTACAGTCACCAATTAACCTAATGAGCATGTTTTTGGTCTGTGGGAGGAACCAACGCATGCACGGGAAAAACACGCAAACTTCACACAGAAAGGCCCGACCCGGGAATCGAACTGGCAACGTTGTTGCTGTGAGGCACGCGCACTACCTGCTGTGCCACCGTGCAGCCCTATTTGAGTTTCATTCTCTGTCAATTTCAGATTCTTTTGTCAAATCTAAAAATTGAAATGCAGTCAATTCGAACTGTGGTATCGATCAGTGGATCAGTATACTTCATCCACCACTGCTTCACCTCTTCATCCACCTCTTGACATTTGGGAACAGTTTGTGTAACAACATAATCTCAAAGCTCAAAGGTCCACTTACTCCCTATTCAGAGCTTTCAAGGGGTCTTGCAGTCATGTCAGACTGTGAGATACAGCACGTAACTTTCCTGAAAAATTTAATGGATTATGGCACATTTCTACACATATGTTCACACGCACATGGACAAGGACACACACAGTTTTCAGACACAAAATATAGTATAGACAGCAGTCTGCCACTTCAGTCAGTCATGTGAGAGAACACTGTTACACACATCATTAACTCACAGTATCAAAAACACACACACACACACACACACACACACTGACGATCACAATGAGCAATTTTCAGGCATTATTAACTGTGTACTTGAGGTGCATTATCAGTGCAGCAAATACGCATGCATGCACACACACACACACACACACACACACACACACACACACACACACACACACACACAGTATGTGTCCCACTTCTATCCATCCAAAGACTCCAGATGGCGTGTGACCACGCCTCATTCTGTTCCACTGAAAATAGTTGGAGGGGATATGTCGAGCTGGTCATCCATCGCAATCCTGAGCTCCAGATGTTTCCGTGCACACACACATACCCACACAGCCACTGCTTTGCTGTCCAACAGGAGTGTGGAGTATTCATTCTTTATTTCCTGTTGCATATTAAAAAAAAAAATGAGAGTAGGAGAGGTTGTATTTCACCTCCTCCTGATGACTTAGGGAAAGTGTTGAACCTGAGAGGATGGTGTGTATCAGTGTGTGTCTGTGTGTGTGTGTATGGAGTAAGGCTGGGCTGGGTTGTTTAGAAAAGGAGGAAAGCAGAAAAGCAATGCAAGGACTCCAGTGGAGGGATGGAAGGACGAGCGAGGACATTAGTACAGCAGAGGAATGAAGGTGAGAGGAGCAGAGGGATGAAACAGGAGGGAGAGGAGGAGGAGGAGGAGGAGGAGAGGAAGAGAGGTTACGCAATCAATCAATAGATTCTTAGTGTGTGAGCTCTGACAAAGACAACCAATTCTAAGATCAATTCACCGGGGCTCACAGCAAAGAGGTGCTCTCTCCCTCCCTATGTTGCTCTTACTCTCACTCCTTTCCAATGTCTTCATTCTCATTCATGCTCATATTGAAGAGGTTAACCTGTTCAACACGAATGCCACCTGTACAGGGGGGAACCTAGGATGCGTGTGCACATCAATGATCGATGGTCACACTCATAAGCACCAATCCTAACTTGTACCATACCAGAATAAGGGGAGAAACTCAGCTAAAAGCCTCTACCAAGCATTGTCACCCAAACGAAACACAATACATACTGCAATAAATTATATATGGGCATATAACAAGAACACGAAAATAGTGTACGTCCACTTCAGAGCATCTGCTGTGTTCACCACTTCATACAAGCCACAAAAGCCTGATATCGTATGAAAGCAGAGAGTCTGACGATCACAGCAATGATCCCCTCCTTACTGTGCGACCAAAACTCGGTGAGCCAGCAGCCAAACAGTAGCAGAAAAATATTTCTCAAAATCATACAGTATGTCTTACCTTTGCTGTTATATGGTCAAAAGTTTTATTCCAGCTCGAAAAAACGCTGCTACAGTCTGCTCCTATGACTCTGTGTTAGTTTGAGATTGACCGCGAGGGTCCTGGTTGTTGACATAAAGAGGAGGGGGAGAGGGGGGAGTGAAATTGATAATACAACTTTGAATTTTATGTTATGTTATGTTTACACTCTTTGTCAGACTTTATAAAGGTATTATTTCAAGGGAACTTACTAACTAGTTTGTATTAACTGAATTTCAGATCTTCAGATAGACCTCTTCTCAAAGCGGGGCCATGAATACACGAAGGACCAGAGAGAGTTTGCCCTCACACTGCATCTCCATAGTCCGAAAGCATACAGTTACCTGAGGGATTCTCTGCATCTTCCCCTGCCACATCCACATCCATTGCAGAGGTGTAGTACATGTTTTTTGATTACACTTTTTAAACATACTGATTAAAATACTTAAAACTACGGAAGCCCTAAAAGGCCATGGATGAACATAATTTTTTCGCTCCATTTTACCGTGATAACGAGATAATATTCCACCGTTTTATCGTTATAACGACATAATATTCCACCGTTTTATCGCTATAGCGACATAATATTCCACTGTTTTAACATTATAAGGAGTTAATTTTCCGGTGAGGTAGGATGTCAAACCGATATAATATTCCACCGTTTTATCGTTATAACGATAAAACGGTGGAATATTATCTCGTTATCACGGTAAAACGGAGCGAAAAAATATGTTGATCCATGGCCTTTCAGGGCTTCCGTAGAACACTTCAGCCCTGCATACTATGTTGTACAACAAACAGGGAACTGATGTACAAGTTTTGAGCTTGTATGTGCTATTTTCACTATTTTTGAAAGTCTTGGAAAAAAAAATGAAAGAAAGAAAAAGTGCCCAAAATAGGGATCCAAGGGTTAAAGCACTTAAATAGCTGTTTATTTTCTTTTTGCAAAGGTGGATGCAATCAGTGGATGCCAAGCCTGGGCTCAACACTGTGATGTTGGACATGTTGCAGAGAAGACGTGAAGAAGACCCTGCTAAATATGGCTCCGTGGCCCTCATGTTGGATGGCATGGCCATCACAAAACATGCCCAGTACAATCCCTATACCCAGAAAATGTCTGGATATGTGGATATGGGGGGTGGCATGGATGAGACTGATGTAGTGTAATATGAGTCCCTCCTGCTTTTAGGAGCATCTCTTGTACTGCACTGTTTCTTCTTGTTTATGATGTTTGCCTGTGTATGTTTGAATTTTCTTGTGTTTCTGTGTTTTTCAGGTCATAGAGGTGTCAAGCGGTATGTATGGCATGTTCCTGTTTTCAAGCTCTCCTAGTTCAGTTTTAATGTAGTTCCTAGTTGCTTTAGCGTCCCGGACGTAAACAATTTATTTCAAGGATGGCTGGAATAACAATCCTACTGCAGGGCAGTTCCAGGGCATTTTCCGCCGTCTGATGGTCCATTGTGGTGTCTCACAAGAGAGAAGAGCTTCCGTCCCCATTTGCAAACATTTCTGCAGTCATATGTGACCACAGTTACCTGCCCACCCACTTTGGTGGTCTTGTGGACAATGCCCTGGTCTACATTTCAGGATTTGTTGTCAGAAAAATTCTGAAAAAACTGTCATGTGAGGTGTGCCGTGCAAGCCTTGTCACAGCTGCTGTACCCTCATCCTTTGACCAGAGCCGAACAGTTGTTGCGTAAAAAACCTTTTAAAAAGTTTAATACGCATGTCAACAGGTTATATGAGATGTCTGTTTTTTGTGTTTGTGTGTGTGCGTGCAAGCATGCATGTGCCTGTGCCTGAAATAGTTACAATATACTCAGCACACAAAAACAAAAATATGAAGAAATTCTTGTGTTATTGGTGTGTACAGAAGGGTCATGATTTTGTATGTGTGTGCATGTGTGTGAGTGTGTGTGTGTGTGTGTGTGTGTGTGTGTGTGTGTGTGTGAGAGAGAGAGAGAGAGAGAAAAAAACTCAAATGAACAATCAAACTGTTTATTTATTAAAATATAAAATGTATTCATTTATATATGTATTAATATTCCATACATATATCTGTATTATGCTCTTTAACAAAGACAAAGTATTTCAGCATGAAAGCACGTATTTTTAATGTGTGACAGTGTCCTGTATCATAACTACATCTCTGTGGTTTGTAACAAGCCAAACCGTGTGAAAATCGGGTAAAAATTTGGGGAGTTATGATGATTATAGTAGCTGGGCATACACCTTCCTCCGTAGAAATAAATGCACTGGGGGCGCATGGGGGACCCATCCAAGACGGCGGCCGCGCTGATATGTCAGCTCCAATAGGCAGCGTCAATCTATAAGGCATGGCTGTAAGTGCGCAGTTAGTTTCACTTCTCCGTGTCATTTACAAGTGAATAGACAGAGCGCTTACAGAAGAGGTGTTAACTGTTAACTGTTAACCTCTTCAATACCAAGCCTATTTTGCCTGCCTCCTATCCTAAATGACCTACCCAAAATAAATAGAGAATATCTTCACAACTACAT
Organism: Chaetodon trifascialis; assembly: GCF_039877785.1. NCBI lineage: Eukaryota > Metazoa > Chordata > Actinopteri > Chaetodontiformes > Chaetodontidae > Chaetodon > Chaetodon trifascialis. The sequence continues at coordinate 13,655,767 of NC_092072.1, read as the reverse complement.
GGGCTGTATGAATAATCTTGGTCTCAAAAGAAAGCTAAGACCTGTGAGATTATTACAGAAGTGTCAGAATCAAGATATGTGTTACTGTGTCAGAGTAAATTCATCTTGAACACAGTAGAATTTTTTCATTTTTATCTCCGCCTAAAAACAAAAAAATATTTTGAGTGAAAACCACCTTTAATTCATGTGCTACTGGACAAATTCATCTGCGAATTGGTTAAGTAATATCTGATGAATAACAGCAGAAGTACATGTCAAAATAATGAACCTGAGCAGTTGTACAGTTGTTTTCACACAGGCGCTCGTCTGAAGGCTCTCTAACAATCTTCTCTGTCCAATTTTCTGTTTTCTGTTGTTTTTATTTTCATAAAAGGACGAAAATGCAAATAAAACAGTAAAATAACACCCCGGGCTGCTCAGCAGAGTCCTCTGTGAGCCTCTGTAAGCGTTATGTCTATTCACACTCAAATGACAGCAGTCAGTAGCACCCCGCTCTCCCCACCCCCACCCCCATTTGGTCATTTGGGGGGCAGGACCCAAGTTCACCATAGAAACACCAATGACGACACAGAAGGAAGTAAGGGTATTTCATGTGAGAACTCCCCCAACTCTTGAAACAACGGAAACAACCAGGACCCTCGCGGTCAATCTCAAACTTACACAGAGTAACAGGAGCAGATAGTAGCACGTTTTTTCGAGCTGGAATAAAACTTTTGGTGCAGAGTTAAAACCTATTCTAAACATGCTGATGATGTTTAACATGCTTTAATTTTTTATTGGGCCTTTGTGAACTGTACACATCTGACACAGCTGCAGCAAATAAAATGGTTTACAATAGTGCTGCCAATCGATTGAAATATTTAAGCGCGATTAATCTCATGAATGTCATAGTTAACTCGTGATTAATCACAAATTAATCGCACATTTTTATCTATTCTAAATGTCCCTTGAATCATCATCATTTTAATGCTGTTATCAATATGGAAATATGAAAAGTGGATAGGCTTGCTTTGTGCAAATGTTTTTTATTGAAAACAACACCATGTAGTGTTATATTTCACACTAACATTCTCACTTTGAGCAGTCATTCACATTTGAATGAATCAAATCTCACACAATTTAACACTGTCAATAAACAGATGGCAAAAAATAAATACTTAGTTACAAAAAAGCCCCTTCAACAACCCTTTCTAAGAGATCAAAACAGAGTGATACAAGATACAGTTACAAAGTGCACATTTTTGTAAACTAGGACTCAGGCTATAGTGCAGTTAAACCATGGCTTAAACTTTCCTGTCTTAAGTTTCCTTTGAACATAACAGCATCCACATGCCTCCGTCGAAAGCCATCCATTGTCGACTGGTTTTGACAAGGAGGCGGCAGAGAATTCGCATTCGCCGTGTGTTTGTCCATCAAGTGGTATTTCAGACTGGATGTGCTACGATGATAATTCAGTTCACACCGACAATACGCAGAGATGACTTTGGTCTTGTCAGTCGACCCATCTGGCAACTTTTTGAAACTAAACTTTCCATTCAGAATCTTGTTTGCATCCATTTCGGCGTTTCACGCTTGACATCCACACAAACCGGTAGCCTACTCCTTTACAGCGAGTGAGCAGACAAGACGTGTGTGGCGTGCCTATGATGTTGTTTCCAGTTTACAATCGGATCCTGTAGTTTTTCCTACGTTACCAGCAGTGGCCACAGCTTATTAAAAACTACAATTTTACTTGGTCACAAAGAGCGTTATGCCGTTAAAATTGATTTGCATTAACGCGTTAATAACGCGATATTTTTGACAGCACTAGTTTACAGTCAGCTGACAGCTGATACGATGCTGCCGCTGCAAATGGACGGAAACACAGATCTTCTCATAAATGATGTCACCACTGTTTAAATGTCTTGCAGAGTCGTTTACCTTGGTGGTAGCAGAATCGTTTAACGTTATCTAAATTGGTGACATAAAGTGAACTGTGTGATTTTTTTAACATGAATTTATCAGAATGTTTCGTACAGTAATTGTTGGATTTTCTTACTTTAAGTGCTAACAGTATTTGGGTGCTGAACATGCATTAGAAATCACTTATTAGTTGTCAGATTAAGCTATGATATGGTTTAAATATGATTATTAAAGCAGCAGGCTGTCCCACAGATTTAGCATTGCACTCCTATGATATTATCGTACTCATGATAGACAGTTTAAAAAATGGATCAAAGTCCAGAAGAACCAGAAATATTAATATTTTTCTGTCCATACATTTTTCTTCCTTGTCAAAACCTGTCGCCTACGTTACCCACAATGCAGTCAGACCATAAACAGTTGGTCAAAGTTATGCTTATAGTGCCTAATGTAGCCTCAAGCCACTAGCCTCAAGCAGAGATGAGGAGAGGTTTGGTTAACTCACATCTTTGTAACTTCACACAGATTTTTTTTCATTTCCAAACTTCATCTGTTGCTGACTCAAGTGACATCACTTTCTGGGTTTTATCAAAGTTCACACAAAACGCTTTATGCAACTTTATTCACAAGCCCAGTGGTACTCCCAAAGATCTGTCATCAAACTTCAAAATAATCATTTAAATACTTGGCTTGGCAAGTCTTTACAAATATATCTCCCTTTATAACCACCGTTTTTGTCAGTAGTCCTCTATACTTATTGCACTTTCCACACTGAAACATGAGTGCTAAAAGAAAAGGAGGCCTATTGACCGGCGCAGAACACCCAAAGAGCTGCAACATCATTAGGCACCACCTTTGACTTTTTCACACACGTTTGGCTGCTAACAAGCACCTTTTTCTGACTTATGACCTTAATAAGTGGGATGATACAATAATGAAAGGCACTGCATTGATTTCTGCTATAATGACCATTTCCATACCTCTGTGTATTGTTAGCTGCCGAATTGTGTGTCTATGTGTGTCCACAGTGTGGCTAGTTGCTTCCTCTTACTTTCAGCCTTCATGCTAAACTAAGCTAACCGCCCATCGCCTGTAGCTCCACTACTCATGCACAGACATGAGACAGACTTCTCATCTACCCTTTAGCAAGAAATGTGTACACCTCCCAAAATAGTGAACATTCTTTCCTTCTTTATGGACGTCCACTTGAGCTTTTTGTTTCTTTTCTGAAATCATCTCTCACTTTCTTTTTCTGCCATGGTCATGCATCTCTTTCTTTCAGTTTCACTCTCCCAATGCTTTGTTTACTAAGGAAACAAGGAGAAAGCCCCATATGTCACCAGAATGATTGCTGACAGGCATCACAAGGCCTTCTCCCTCTCTTTCTCTTTCTCTTTCTTTAAAAGTGAGGCTAGGATTGATGCCAGCCCGTGTGTGTGTGTGTGTGTGTGTGTGTGTGTGTGTGTGTGTGTGTGTGTTGCTTTAGTCCTGAGTTCAAGGGCATTCCTCCACTAGTCTCCTGGCACTGACTACAGCAACATGCCCAGCAGTCGGAAGAAATGTACATGTTCACGCTGCATGCTCATTGCTTGGAGCCAGCACACACACACACACACACACACACACACACACACACACACACACACACACACACACACACACATATATATATATGCACTCAGTAACAAAGAGCTTTGCTTGCTATATGAAACAGGAAATGATTGCCCTGCTTCATGCTTCTTGACAGATGTGACAGGCAATTAATAGCTCCCGTCACATTGAATTCAAGGTGGAGCGACGAAACACTTCTAGCTAACTAACAGACATACACAGGCGCTAATTAGTCATGCAGGGAGGGGGCGTCATCTTTTTTTACAAGCAGGTAGGTCCTTTTTATTAACCTTCCTCACTGCAAAGGCATTAATTAAGCAAGTCAGTCATGTGACCTTTGTCTCTTCATGACCAACACTGTCTCATTGTGTGCTTAGCAAGTTTGGCATCCTGCCAAGGGCTGGCAGAGAGCGTGCTGACTCCAGCTTTCAGTCAGGAGGTGAAAGGAGATTCGAGCTGGAGTGTGTGCTACCACTGTATAATTTAAATGACCCCAGCTTTTACCAATCGACTGATCTTTTTTAAAGTGTACAAGCTTCACAGCACAATGTGTACATTTTACTTCAGATCAGACTTTACAGATATCTGTACTTGAAACGTGCTTTGAGTCACAAGTTGATTTTCATAGCATTGTGAAATAAATAAATACATTCCAGTCAACCCATTGCTGACTAAAAGGCAGAAAACACACTGGAGGACAAAGACCTAGATCCAAAACATCTGGAAGGAGGCAGTCAGGAGAGAGAGAGGTCCCAGGATGGTGATGGGTCCAGCACAGAGAAACCTGAGTGAGAAGAGGCGACAAAGAGGAGAAGACGAGGAGGGATAGAGAGAGGAAGAGGCACACAGGTCTGTTTGTGTGACACGAACAAACAGAAGGACAAGCAGGAGCTACACCACCGGGTTTAATTCATAGTTTCATTGGAAAAGAGATTGAAGTCATCAAACTTTAGATTTTAGAATAGCCAGGCAACAACATGAGGAAACATCAATATGTGTAACTAAGCACGCACATGTGTTTCTGTGTGTGTGTGTGTGTGTGTGTGTGTGTGTGTGTGTGTGTGTGTGTGTGTGTGTGTGTGTGTGTGTGTGTGTGTGATGAGAAATGAAAGTGAAAGGCAAGCAAGAAGACAGCCACAATGTGCTGTTGCTCAAGAGGAGATTCCCATGGCAGACACACTGATGAAGAGGCCAGTTGATGGAGAACATTCGATTTATTTGCAGAAAACTGAGACTGGTGAAAAGTGGTGCAGAGAATGTTTTGATTTCATTGTGGCTTTAAATTTATTTCACATTTAGAAGTTGTGCTGGGAAACGTCAACTTCCATCCAAGTCAAATGTTTACACCGGATGGCACACATCCTTCTCTCTAACACGCTCCACCTCTTAGTTTGAAAAACAACAAAAATATCCTCCCAAACAATGAGCGCTGGATGCCGTATGTTAGACTTTGTGTCGACACTGTTAAAATTGCCAAACTATGTTTTGTATCTATTTCCTGTATTTCCAAAGTTGTACCTCTCAGCATTTGAGCAGCATCTGCTGTGTGGGCAGCAGCTTTGCCAAGTAAACAAACCTCTTATTAACTATTAAACACTTCACAGCGAGGACCGCAAAGCACACACACACACACACACACACACACACACACACACACAAACTTACTTAGGTCTCTTTTGGGGAAACTACATAGACTTACATTCATTTCCTATCTAAACCTAACCTTAACCCAAAAATCAACCGTTTCTAATCTGGGAAACTCCTTTTTTTTCCCAATTGCAGCTCCGCGATTAGGACCTGGCCTAAGTCATTCCCATGACAAACTACACACACATATTAACACCACAATGCACATTGCAAGTAAGTTGGAAAAGTGGCTGAGAGTCCCAGTGCAGAGTCAGTGGCCTCTTTTTTCCTTCAGTCACAGTGAAATTGGATCCTGCATCCTCTGAAAGGAGGTTGTACGCTTAAACACCAGCCAGTCCATGTCCCTCTTGGCCTCTAATGGAGGGACAGACGAATGACTTCGTAAGCAGAGTGCAAGCCAACCTGATTCAGCTCCACTACAGACAGCTGAGATGCTGAAACATGGTCTCTCTAGTGTGTAATGTACAATGATGTGAGTGGTTATGGAAACCATCTTTTGGCTTAATTAAAGACACACTGAATATCTACAAGCTCTATGACCTTTGACCTATGTACTGTATGTTACACATGAATATATGTTTTTCCACATGTATCCAGGTATGACTGTACAGTCAAGTTTTAAGTGCATATTCTATATAGTTGTATCCTCTTAGGATATGTGTGTGTGTGTGTGTGTGTGTGTGTGTGTGTGTGTGTGTGTGTGTGTGTGTGTGTGTGTGTGTGTGTGTGTGTATAAAGTAGTGTTTTATATGTAATTTATCTCACTTTTTCTCACATTTTTTATATTTTTTTGCTCATTAATGTGTCATTTTACATAAATCCCTTTGCAACATACTTTGTGATGATGGCCTTAAATAAACTTTGACTTGACTTTTCCGCTTATCACAAGATGACTTCAGTTTTCACCATGGCACCACAAGAGGGCCCTGTCACACAGTCAGAGACTGTCAATGTCCTCAGTAAGAGTACCGGCAAACAGCTGCTGAAGAGCAAAGTAACAGGTTACAGTGCAGTCTAAAGTTGATTTGCTTTAAATCCATCACTGTACATCTAAATGACAATTATCAGTTCATTCATTGTATACATCTTGGAAGGTGGTATCAAGCTGAATATGATGTGATTGGATTGCACTTCTGGCTGCAACTAGGAGTTAGTTTCAATCTGTCAATTATGGTGTATAAAAGATTTAGTCTATGACATGTCAGTAAAAAACTGCCCATCACACATTCTTTGAGCGAAAGATGACATCTTAAAGAATCAGAAATCAGAAATCAGAATCAGAAATCAAAAACAGCTTTATTGCCAAGTACAATTTTACACATACGAGGAATTTGCTTTGATGAGGTTGGTGCATGACACATCTATTAAAAAGAAGCTATCCTGTTTTTTCTTTTTTTTAAGGAAGCAAAACAACACACACTGTGAAATCTAACATTTTGTTTCAACTTAAAAAGATGAGAGAAAGGGCTGCCTTAAAAAGTTAAGTGAAAAAAAAAAAATCTTGATTAAATATTCCTTGTTGTGTCAACATCTGCATTAGTTTGGTTGATTTAGATTTCATAATTGATTTAACTCCTTCAGGTCTGAACTTGCAAATCTATTTCAGCTTAATTATAATGGTCAGTTGTTTAAACGTTTTGTTTCAGTTGACTTGGATTTATTAATTGATTGAACTGCTTAGGGTCATTATTTGAATTGCAAATTTATTTTAGCTTAATTAAAAGTGTCAGGTCATTTGGGTTAGGGTTACAGTTAGGGTAAAGTAAAGTATGTTAACGAAACAAAATGTCGTAGACGACGGCCTCCCAACTTTCCATGCGGCCTCCAGGTTGCGTCCGAAAAGGGGGATGGGAGGGATGGAGCACGTGTTATCGACACGTAGCTGCCCATAATGCATTTCAAGTCACAGAAATGTGATGACGCAGGCGTTTCAATCCCGGCACTGTCTCAGGTTGACACACGTTACTAATTCAGTTGGACCTGGATTTTCAATTTAGCATTTATTTTGTAGTTGAGATGTTTTTAACTAGTAATTTCATGTTATTATAACAACCTCAGTAATCATTTGTCCTACTGACATAGGATAATATGTTAAAATAACAAACAGGCAAAATCACATTTTACAGTGCGCCGTCCACGGCGCCATCTTGGTCACACCCTAAAATGTCTCGTTTTGACTGTCCAACAGTCTAAGACCCAAATAAATTCAATCTAGATGTCTATAAGACACAGAGAGGCAGCAAATCCGCACACTAGAGGAGCTGGAGCAAGAGAAACTGTGGTGTTTTGGCTTAATGAAATAACTAAAGTGATTAATAGTCACAATTGTTGCTGGCCGATTTTTTGCTGATCTAGCAATCAATGGAACAACTATTTGCTTCAGCTCTATTGTGTTTTATTACTTGTTTTACTCTTATTGTTTTTTTTTTCCTGACACTAATTTGCCTGCACAATAAAACAAAACAACACGAAATTAACAACAAGACTGAAGTGCATTTAAATTCATTGTTTGCTTTCATAATTACTGTCTCAGACACACAACATGCCACAGAGTAAAGAACTGCAGGCAGGAGGAAAGTAACCTTTACTCAATACTATACATTTGTACTTGAAATGTGATAATATACATAAGTACAATTTTGGCACAAAGTGTAGTTCTGGTTGTTTTATCCACTCACTCACGCACTCAAGTAAACCAATAAAGAACACCAAGGATTACATTTTGTAGCTTATAAAGAAGATGAGAGGCTTACTTTGGTCAAAGTGGCGAGTATGTGCATCCGCTCTGGAGGTGAAAAGTTTGCCCTGATGTTTTCGTTCCCCACCTCTCTCCTGGCCTTGTGATGACCACAGGAGCAGCCCACTGAATGACACAGAAACTTGTTCACCCAGGAAGGAAACTCCCTGCTCTCCCAAAGGACGTCAGTCCAAAGTCCACTACTGCAGCTGTGTGTTTTTGTGCATCTGTTTTTAAGAGAAACAGAGGAAAGAGGGGAGACTGTGTCAATAGACACACATTAAATGACTCCCTCAACTGTACCGCGAAGGATCAAAGGCTGAGTTTCATAGTGATACTCGCCAGATTTTGTTTTAATAAAAACAACCCCCCCGGGTCAGGCGGGGCCTTTCTGTGTGAAGTTTGCATGTTCTTCCCGTACATGCGTGGGTTCTCTCCGGGTACTCCGGCTTCCTCCCACAGACCAAAAACATGCTCATTAGGTTAATTGATGACTCTAAATTGTCCGTAGGTGTGAATGTGAATGTTTGTTTGTCCTTGCATGTGCCCCTGCAATCGGCTGGCGACCGGCTCAGGGTGTACCCCGCCTCTCGCCCATTGTAGCTGGGATAGGCTCCAGCGCCCCGCAACCCCGAAAGGGATAGGCGGTATAGATAATGGATGGATGGAAAAACAACCCCCACTCTCTTCCTTTCTCACAGCCAAGTTAGACTTCTAAAGCATTTGTACGTCGGCTGCTGCTATGACGGAGATCACAGAACTGCTGAAATGCAAACCATAGATGAGTCGTTGTGTCGAAGGATGACGCATGGGGGGGGGGGGGGGGCACACACCAGCAACCCTACTTGGACAAATAAATTTACGCATTGACACACACACCCACACACAGTTGTAGAGGTGATGTAATGGCTTCCTGGAGCTGCTGTTTCCCAGAGTGAATAACTGAGCATTGGCCTCAGCCAACTGTAGGACAGTACATACAGTGGAGTGCAACCGAAGAAACACAAATCTATTTACACCACTCCCAGTGCTCCCATTACACGCCCAGTACTCTGTGTCACCAGATCCACCTCCCTCTCTCTGACCTGCCTGTCTGAACACCAATATGTTTTATAATGCACTAGTTTGGGTCTCATTGTAATGCTGCACGCTTCAACAAAATCAATACAGTTAACTTGTATCCTGATATCTTTTGGTTTCACATCAGTGTTTCATTTCACTCAAACTCTAGTTCATATCTCCCATGAATTCTGTTGCTCCATGCTTCACTTTTGAGATCAAAACTTTAACTAGATGTTGCGAGCGCTCTTTTGCTTCAGTCCGCTGCCCTGTTGAGCGCCCTGTACATGTAAACTACAATCATATTTGTTTGTGGAGACTGTACACACATAAAAAAAACTTTCTTACAAGTATTAAACTTATTGAGAAATAATGAACCTTTTACAGGCATCTCCATTATGACGAAAAGCAGAATAATTCACCCACAGACTTCTGCGTTCACACAGTGTGGAGTGGGATGTGGTCCTGTTGTTCTGAAGCACTCCCACTTTATGAACTATGCAATCAGACCTGACATATCAGCCAATGAAGCACATAACCAACACTTTTAACCTCACAATTAAAAACTAGCCTGGAAGTGGATTTGCTGGCTGAAAATGTGAAACTCATATGAAAGCGCTATCTTTCTCGATACTCGGGTTATTGTTTACAGTACTGGCTGACCCTGGCATCAGCTACGCACCACGTGAATTAACTGGTATCGCTTGCTGGGAGGGGATAGGGAAAAAGTGCAGGGTGATGAAGCAGAAAACTTATGCAGATTATAATTTCCTGGATTTCCCCAAAGTTTTCGCTGACAGCGACACTGCTTTCAAACCAGAAACACTAGTTCTATTATTCTGGCTTCTGAGACACTGAAAAGCCTTCGTCCACTGTCACTATGTTTAACAAGGCCACAAAAATGTTAATCTTCCTCTTCTGCCATTGCTGCCTTCCAAGTGTTTGTCTTGTTTGTCTCTGCTTTTGTAGGTCAAGCTGCTGCCTGGAACATGATCTTCCAAACTTCTACTGCCAGCAACATGTTGGGAGATTCTTTAGCCCTGATCTTTGCCTAACAGGAAACATGGGGACATCCATAGAGAGTAGAAGCTTTTGCTCTTCTGGGCTTTTGATTGGTTAAAGTCATCCATGTGATATGAACAGAACAGGGTTTTTATTTATTTTTATCTTTTTGCATTTTTCACATCATTTTGTTTGTATCCAAATGACCATAATTTCCAGGTGCAGTCTGTAATTATGTTGCCTCTGGGATACACAACCTGTTACTCCACAGCCCTGAGTGGGAAAAGGACTGAAGAGCTACACTGGGGCCACATAAGTCATGTGCAGCAGAATTTGGGTGGGTGTATTACCTGGAAATCAGAGCCGATTTCCACCCGAGTGCTGGCTCACATCAAATCACACAGCCGCACAGTTGTGTCAGGGAAATCTAACCTGGGTGGAGATTCAGAGGAGCCGGTAGTGAGAGTGGGTGTGTATGTGTGGAGTCGGCCGCAAACTGAACCACGGGATGGTATATCATTGTTACTCCTCCCTGCTGCAGCCCTGCGGTCCAAAATGTGCTATTCCCCTGAATATAGCCGCTGTGGCTGACAGTCCTTGAGACCAGTGACCTCCCTGCCACCCTCTCGCTCCCTCTCTCGCTCCTTCTCATGATGAGGCTGGCGCTGAGCCGGAGAGCGGCCCCGCTGGCCTTGATAGAATTACAGTTAGAAAGTGCACAGCAGCTGGCACCCAGGATGTGGGTGAGAAAATCAGGGACTCTCCAAGACTCCCTGGTGAGGGGAAAATGAGGAGAAAAGATAACCAGGCTCACCAAGCGCTCTCCTCTCTCATTTCACTTTCGCATTTCAAGGACAAATGAGCGCGTGGTTTCAGATAAGTGCCACAAAGACTGCAGTAACAGGTGGCCATCCTCCATGGTTTCAATGGAAGGAACACAGAATGAAAGTGTTTAAAGGGAGATTTTTCTACTTTCTTTAACTCTGTATATCCTGTTAGCATCTTGAGGATTGTTAACATTTGCATGTGTTTATTTGTCAGATGACTTTTAGTTGAATGTCTTCATGTTTGTCTTGTTTGCACTACGAGCTGACCAAAGTCGTTTCGTGACAATTTTTGTTGAAATGGCAGTGAAGCCAAGTCAAGTTTTGGAACTAGAGAGCAGGTCATAGCAATGGAAAGATGTTTTGTTTTGTTTTGTTTTGTTTTTTAAATTCCACAAACAATTTTTAAAGAGGCACTCACTGATTTTACACATGAAGCTCAGTTTGCTTATCAGGAGGAGTCCTGCTCAGCCAGTGAGAACAGTTGGACAATGTCTTGAATACACTTTCATATTGTAAAGCATGCAAAAGACACCATTGAGCTGCTTATGGGAAATGTAGGACGTGTTTTTGGAGAATGTCCCTCAACTTGCTGTTGCTGGAGGTGAATATTGTCCACTGACTTCCGATCGATGACCTTTGACCCCTTCCCAGTCGATGCTTTGACCGATTTTGATCTTTTAAGGGTGAACCAGGGTGAATATTCTGTGCTACGTGCCGACTGCTTGTGACTCAAAGACTACTCACATACTGTCCTAACTGGATATGATGTAAAATTTAGTATGTAGAGTGTTGCAACTGTCTATGTATGCGGGTAATGGCTGGATGGAGATTAGCAAAGATTTCTGAGTATGTGACTTACGCAACTGCCCCAAAAAGGCACTCTTCAGGTGGTCCAATGGCAGACTGTGAGGCAGACAGCTCTAGCAGTGCACTGTGGTTCTTTTGTTGGTTTTTACAATTTCTGTATGCTGTATGCTTCTCAAGAAATTCACTTCGGACCATTTTTAAGGTGAGAAATCAACTGTGGAGATCTCCAATAATGTCCGTTTGTGGAGATAGTATATACTTCAGTGTGAACAGTCTGCTGGTAATGGCATACTTAATCGTGTATTTAGTAGGCAGCATGCAGCAACCGTTTCAGACCAAGAAAAAGTTTGGCACATAACTGCATGCAAAGCTGGTGTTTGCTGTTTTTAGGCTTGCATGAGATGTGTTTATGACTTAGTTTTATAGCTTGTCTTACCTTTGGATTCTCATAAAAGCTGTTCCCCTTTGTTTCCATCATTAAGTTAAGTTAATATTTAGACGGGAAGCACGGGAAGAAAATGCAAACTTCACACAGAAAGGCCCTGCCCGACCTGGGGATCGAACCCGGCGACCTTCTTGCTGTAGGCAGGCGCACTACCTGCTGCGCCACCATGCCACCCTCTGGCAAGAAAATGAAAAAGCAAATTTCCCAAACTTTTGAAGAATGAACACTCAAAAGGAGTTGAGCTTTGGTTGCATTGTCCATACTTCATGGTACTGTCAGATGAGTCCATACCAGAAACGTGACACAATTCAGCAGCAAGGTACCAAGTTTTGGAAGTGCTAAGTTTTCTTTGTAACTTTTTCAGATTTAAAAAAAAAAAGAATCGAGTCATTTGGGAAGGTTGTTGGGAGATTTAGTTTTGTAATCACTGTGGTCTCAGAGTGCTCGTTACGCGCTGACAGTCATGCTAGTGGTTGAGTGAAGCGTCGGTGTCTGCTTGCGTCTGTGCGTGAATACGTTGGACCACAAGGCCACTGATGGTCAATGTAAATGTCAGCATTGAAATGGTACGAACCACGGGGTTTCCTCGGTCATGTCATGGTCAGCAGACGGATGTTTTCTGAAATTCAAGCGCATGCTATTATTTCAACCATGAAAACCGCAGAGGAAATATTTGATCCTGTTTTTCCCCACTCTGAAATATACTGTACATCTCTGTTCAGTCATCTCAAAAGTTATATTCCCAGAGACAAAATAATGATAAAGTTTCCAAGCAGGCGGTGGAACAAATTAAATGTCTATGTAAAACATTCACTCTGAGATGTCTGAGGGCTCCAGGAAAGTGAAAGATGGAGGAGGAAGTTGGTCAAGCAGCATGAACGTTTTTGCAACCGTTAGCTACAGACTTTATGGGTACTGTGGTCTCAATATGGAAAAACACTTGTGAAAACAATACCACTGGTATGAGAAGGTGGGGGATTTCTTTATTATGACTGTTATCAAACTGCCTCTGACATTTTGTGTCGATGTTTGAGATGCTATTTAAAAAGAAGTTGCACGACACTGTCTGGGGATATTTGTTGTTGTTCCACTGCTCTCACTGTCACTGCTACAATGACTGAATGTTTTTCAGTAAGCATATGAAATAGTTATAGTCGATTCAGTGAGAGAGGGTTGGTGCCAAGCGGTCTCATGACTTTTGGTGTCACCCTCAAATTCAAGTTTGAATTGATCAGTTTAACTGTGCTTTTTTTCCCTTTTGTTGAAGATTGAGTTATTGAATTAAATGGGACAAAAACACAGTGTTCCAGGTCACTTTCATCCCTTATGTTATCACAAAGCACATCCTTTCATCTTCAAGCTTTCTTTGCTAAAGCAGTACCTTGCCATATTTTGCACATTTGCTCCCCTGGTTTACGATTCTCTGCAGACTCACTGTTCTGCACTGAAGGTCAACAAATACATCATTCATGAGGAACAGATGCACATTTATCTCCCGGGACACAAACAAGTGCTACAGCCACGCAGCATGTATTTTAAATAAGGGGAGAAGCTCCACTGTTGCTATCGCTGTTGATTTTTTTGACCAAAAAACGGTCAGACAGAGTCAAGGATGTCAACAAATCCCATGAAAAGACCAAAACCAGCTGTGAACTAATCCTGCTAACAAGTTGTCTCTCTCTACTGCAAAGCCTGGTCTTACTCATCTGTGCCACAGACCTTCATCGTTGTCCACATCAAAAACACATCAATGAGCCACATCTTTGCACTGGCTGACATGTTCCTTCATGACAATAAACATGGGCGCTGTAGTTCATTTTGAGCTGACCTCATATTGAGCACTCAATACACGCAATTCAATACACACTTGAACACCAAATCTGCAGGTGAGAATCCCCAATAAATATCACTTAACACATTTGTTTGAGCAAAGTTAGCTAAAAACTACAGTGACCAGCTTATTTAGCTTTTTATTAAAGCACACATGGTGACCCATTTTTAAAGATTGACATCCTCAGGAACAAACGTGCTTGGGGTCGAGTGCCACACGTCAGACAACACTGATTTTTGAAAAGTGTTGTTAGGTTTGGTCTTTGAAATGCTTGGTGACATCAAAACTGGCATTAAAGTGACTGCTGGCCTTCGAAATGTCAAAAGCACTCAGCACATTACATCAGCTTGTACAAATTAGACCACATTTGTAAACATACAGTCTGACACATGCTATTGCAGAATAAGGATCAGAAACAGATTAGCACTTCACTGGGCATTCTTGTAGTCTAGCAACTGGGATCTAGTTCACACTACAACTTGCAGATTGCTCGCAATGTGACATTCAAAATAGTGAAGTGGTTACAATAGCAGCACGAGGACCAGACAATGTGACTGTCTGTAGAAACAATTGTGGCACTATCACCTCAACAATTTCAGTTCTACGTTGAGTTTCCATGGAGGAGACTCTGCTAGATCAGTAGAAGTACATCAATACTCAAATGCACAAAAACAGGAACACATGATGGTTCCTCTGTGCTATTTTTGGACTTTCATGTTGTCACAAGTGAAATGCGTCTGTCTGTGGGTAGTCTGAATAATAGCAGGAGCCAAATTTAAATCTCAATTACCTCATTCATGATTTGAGATGCGCAGCTTTGACAGAAGCGGAAATTTAGGTCTAAAGTCCACATGATTTGAAAATACATTGTGTGTGTGTGTGTGTGTGTGTGTGTGTGTGTGTGTGTGTGTGACTATATTGTACATGTCACTGTTTGCATGTAGGTGTGACATGGTGATAATACCCTGATAAGGGGAAATTCAGGTCACTAAATGCCAGATTTTGATATACAGTATGAGAGGGGAATTCAGATAGATGTACTTAGAAATGCACACGCTTTGGGGAAGAAAATGCTAAATAATTTACAATTGTGCGATTGTTGGGTTTCCACCTACAGTAAAGGACACAAACACTGACATTGAGACACACCAAGCAAAAATCTGCCAGCAGACCAAACCTCTCTCTCTGTTCTAGTCACTTACTTTGTGCACTTGTGTTAGCTGGTTTGTGTCTGTGCATGGGAATCCCCTTTTGGCGCGCATATCACCTCTGACCCCCACTTTGTCTTCACATCAGTTTAGCCTCAGAATGTGTGGCAGAGAGGAGAGTGTGGGAGAGAAAATCAGTGAGATGAGAGGACCTTTAAAGGGGGAAAGAAAGTCAGGCAGGTGTTAGAGGAGGACTGGTGGCTCAACAGTGGACAGAGTGTGCGTGTGTGTGTGTGTGTGTGTGTGTGTGTGTGTGTGTGTGTGTGGTTAGAGAGTGATGAGACCAGACCAGCGTGATGGAAAGCCCAGCCGACTGCTAACACAAACACACCAGGGGGAGAGAAAAAGAGAAGAGGGGGAGGGCAGGGAGGTCAAAAAGGTGGGGGAGGAATGACAGAGAAGAAGTGTGTTTTGTGTCAGCTTTACAGCAATGACAGCTGTCATTAAGATGCTGATGCTGCACAGTATTGACAGGGCCTAGGGAGTGTTTACACAAGAGCCCATTATCAAGTTTAGAAGCGGAGGACAGATCCATATTTTGTGCCCCGGACCCCCATCAGCCTACCCAGCCCTCCCGAGCCCAGAGAGGAGACACTTGATCTGCGAGGGGAAGGGATGTTTCACACGCTTAAAAAAGAGTATGGTGTGTCTTTGCTTCATTGCCATAATTGAGAATGACTGGTGCGAGGGCACAGACTGGGAGGTGTTGGCAGTCCCCCCTCAAATATTCCCGCTTGACAAATTATATGAATGAACGAGCGGAGGGCTGGCTCGGCTCCAGGCTCTTGAGCGACAGATGGGGTCAAACTGAGTAGATAAGGGACTTGTGTGAGTGTGTGTACTGCTGAGCTTACTGCTGTGCATTGGTTGGAGACTGCTGGCACACACTCACAATCACTGTTTCGGCTGCGTGCCAAGCAAAACATGCCCGATCTCTCTGGCAGAGCAGTACCGGACAAGAACGGGATCAAGCCAAAGATGGTAGACCGTTGTGTCTTTTGTCCTCGCGTCTCTCTGTTTTCCTCCAGCTTAAAACGTTGTTTAGTAAGTCTTTGGCTCCTGCTCAGCGGAGCAGCCGGCGAGGCGAGGTTACTCCATGTCATTGGAATCTGTGCACAATGGACCCAGCCCCCCCACCCCCGCCTCCTCCTCCTCCTCCTCTTTAGCACCAGCTTGTGAACCCCTCTGCTACAACTCTGCTTTTATTGACTTCACCCTCCCCATCATCCTTTTACCCCAACATCCATCCACACCCAGTTTGGGTCCCGAGACACACACAGGAGCCCTCAGTGCTGTTAAACAGCTCCCTGAAGAAGCAATATAAACATCAGTGTTCAATTCAAGGCCGTGGTTCACTTGGAATGCACCCCACAGCAACTCCTTGTAGTAAGCACTTTATGTCTCTCCTCTGCGCTCCCTCCCTCCCTCTCTCTCTCTCTCTCTCCTTATTTGTCTCTCTTCCCTCCCTCTTTAACTCTCTCTCCTCCTCTGTGATACAGCGAGGACGGAGCGTCGTTGCCATGGTACCGCCTGCCTGAGTCAGTACAGCGGTTAAAACACGGTCACTCTCCTGGCTTTAGTGTGGGATGTTCAGTCGGCATGTTGGTGCGCACCGGCTGAAGCAAGCACTATCTCAGCGGTGCTCCGGTGTATGTGTGTGTGTGTGTGTGTCTGTGCGTGTGTGTATGTGTGTAACTCAGCTCCGCTCTGTCCCGGGATGAGACTTTACCATCAGCTGTGAGACGAGGTCCATTGTTGGAAGCGCGGGGACACGTCGCACACCTGCGGCTGGATGGAAATAGATGGAGGAACTTGCGCCGCAGCCGCCGTCGCCTCACTCAACCGATTGCTTCACCTCCTCTCGTGGTCCAGGGGGGAGCGCGCTTGTAAGCTGATTTAACCCGGGGGATGTGAATACCTCTCCGGGATTAGAAGGTTATTGGGTGAACGACAATGCCCCGCGGCTCGGTCCGGCACTCCCTGCTATTGTTCGTGCGGCGGCGGACGCAGGGTGCCCGGTCTCCCCCGGTTCATCTCCAGTAGCCGTAGCTCCAGCCTCTGCCCCCTGCGCCTCGTCGCTGCTTCGCTCAGGTCGAGCTCCCGGTGTGGATAATATGACTTCCTGGCTGCGCACGTACGGCAGCGTCCCTCTGTGTCTCCTGCTCTGCTGCTTGGTGGTCGCTGTCTGCGCAGAAGCCTCCGGTGCCGGTGAGTGGAGGCTCATTAGGGCCAATTACAGCATATACCAGCAATTAGCCCACATCTTGCATCTTGTCAAGAGATCACTGCGCAACATCAGCTCCCGTCCCGCCCATCTGCGCTCTCTGCGGGGGGTCTACCGCTTTCCCAAATGATTCATGTAAAAGACCCCCAGCAGATCTTTTTATAAAGATCCTCACCGCAAATAAACCTCTTTAACAGCATTTTTAAATTGTTCTCTACTTATTCCCTGTTATTATCGCATGTTTTAATGAGGCTATGAACTAGTGTTTATTCATTTGTGAAGAGAAACCTCTAAAGCCTCAATCAGGGGACCCACTGGAATACTCATACCGCACCAACCGCACGTTCAAGCATGTATCGATCAGTTATAATTAGAAGTTAAATGCTTCACCTATTCAGGGGGTTGCCAGAGGCCAGGAGTGCTAATTGGGTCAGAGTGGCTTGTTAGTGGGCTGTTAATGATGCTAAGACCTGCAGCCTCTCTCTGTCCTACATTCCAACCCTGTAGCTCACTGAAATGGCTCTGGAAAATTGGATTCCGGCAGATAAATCACTTCAATGAATCATTAATCCCACTACAGTGGGCCCCAGGTCCGTTTTGTGGCTTTTGTCACCCTGTAAAGATCTCCAGTCTCCATCCCGGCTGGATTTTTCTGCTAACGCTGCATAAAAGTATCTGAGTGATTTGTCACAGTGTCACCACATTAATGCATTTGCGCACATTTAGCGTTCGCTGATTGACTCATGATTAGATGTCCTCTGTGTCTGCGTGTGTGGGTGTGCGTTTGTGTGTGCGTGTGTGTGTGAGGGTGTGGGGGTGTGGGAAATGATCCATTGCACCACTCCAGGAGCTCAAGCACCTGTTCCCACACTCCCAGCCGTTTTCCCACTACACGGCCGGCTGACACGTACTGAATAGCCTCATATGAGATGCTAAGAGGTGCTTCCATCATCAAAAGTGTGCATGAGATCTCTAAATATCCACAGGGGCTCGGCTGCATGGCTAATGAGTGTTGACACACATATTCTTTCATATGCTAATCACGGATTCTTCTCTTCATCCCATTTCTTCTCCATCTTTGGCTGACTGTCTCGTTTTGTCTTCTTTCTCTGCCTCTCCACCTCTCCGCTCCCCCCGTCATCCCTCTGCAGGTGACAGTGTCTGTTGGTCTCCTAGTATCACTTCTTGCACAGAGTGTCTCAGCCGTGGACCACAGTGTGCCTGGTGCTTCAAAGAGGTAGGAATGTGTATAAAAGAGTGTGTTTGTGTTGGACGGTGAGAGGAAAGAAAAAAAGAGAGAACGTGGCAGACAGTCAGCAGCATTCCTCAGATGACACACACCAAAGCTTTGATGCCACCCACAGATGTGAATATAATGTGCATGTTCGAGCTTCGTGGCCTGCCCTATGGCCTGTGTGTGTGTGTGTGTGTGTGTGAGTGTGTGTGTGTGTGTGTGTGTGTGTGTGTGTGTGTGTGTGTGTGCGTTTCCATATGTGCTTTCTCATGTGGCAGCAGAGACAGAGCCACTTTCTATGCATGTGTTTAGTCTAGGCACTCACACATATCACTGCATTTCTCTCAAAGCGTGCATCCGGCTGTGTGTTTGTGTGTCTGTATCTGTCTTTCCTTTCTGGGTGTCAGTCTGTCTCGTAAAGAGCCCACCCCGAATCAGACTTGAGACGCTGTAAAGCCTCGCAGGGCCACACCAATCACAACACACACAAGCTGCACCGGCGAGACTGGACTATCAACATGTGCGTGTTTACAGACTTCAGGTGCTTTCCCACCATGTGAACCCTAACCTTAACTGACATCATTAAGTGGGGCCGGGCTCAGTGGTGTGTGAAAGCATTCAAACACCACCTCCCTAACCTCCTACACACACACACACACACACACACACACACACACACACACACACACACACACACACACACACACAAAGTCACTGAGCCACGCTTGGAGAAGCAGTGGAAATGAAGCAGGTACAGTGCTTGTAAGTATGCACATTCACATTTTGCTGCTGACGTTCAGTGCCAGGCGAGGGGGCAGATTGTGTAAGAAAGTCCAGGGAAATTGCTGTGAAACTTTCTGGTATTCAGAGTTGTTACAGGACAAATTATAGCCAGAGGGACAGGGATAAATAAACTGAATTCAGTCTAGCTTTCAGGTTCAGGCCAAGGTCACATGCTCAGCTACAGGTTTTTATTGTAGACTGTTTGCTGCTTTGCTCTTGTGCCACTTCTGTCCCAGAAGTCCCAGAAATATAATCAATTGCACCGTTTCATTCCCTATGTGCATGATCTTGTTTATCATGTGACCATAAATGGACACTTACCAATCTGGCACACACATTTAATGGTCTACTTTTATGTTTTCAGTGCTAGTCACTGTATTTGTGAATGTTTTCCCAGAGACCTGAAGTGCCAAAGGTTATTAATCCACTCCAAAGCTGTAAGGCGTGATGTTGTTGTATTGTCGGGGCAGGCTATTGTGCAGCGGAGAGGTTATTTAAAGCAAGATTCATTCAGTGAAGTAATGATTAGATCATATTCATTCAAAGTAGGAAAATCAGCCAATTGGACCATCTAATCTCTTTTTTAGTCATCAGAACTGCAACTGAGTAGATCTGGACATAATATAATGCTAATGGTTCTCATGGCAATGTAACTACATCGCAAATCAATACAAATTATATTAAAACGACAGAAACAAAAAATGAAACCAGAGTGAGTAGTTATGAAACTGGTTTCACTTTGCCATGTTTTCTCAGGTGAAATGATCCAAAGTGCTTTCAACTTGACCATACTGTGAGCACAGATTAGAAAATGAAGCGGGGGGAGAGAACAGGCATTGTCAGCTCTGTGCTCTGATGTGTGTGTGTGTGCGCGTGTGCCCCTGCATTTGTGAAAGGATGTAGTGAGCAACACTGCAGCAGGAGAGGAGGGTAAATGAAGACCACCTGGTGGGAAATTTATCTATGGTTATTATGCAAATAGTAAGATTATAGCTGCATAAGCCCAACATACAGAGCAGACTGGAGTAAACATTCATGTTGGTCGCATATTTGGCAGCATTAGAGCGTATTGCCTGTGGGCCATAGAGGATTCAACTTGACCCACTTATTTGTCACTTGTTCTCCTTCCTGAAATGCAATTATAGTGACAACATCTTAAAAGACGGCTCAGCTGCATTATCTTTCCGACTGGCAGCATTTGCTTCTGTGTCTTGTTTGTTTTTTGTGTTGGTTTCTTGCATTTTGTTTTTTTTAAGACTGAAAATTGCCAAAAAACTCAAGCATTTTTTTTTTTAAATTGAAGGGAAAAGGGAATTTTCAATTTCCCTCTTTTGACCTTGTGTGACCTGCAGGACTTCCTGGATGGGGCGGGCCCGAGCCAGCGCTGCGACCTGCCTGTGAAGCTGCTCAGGAGGGGCTGTGAAGCGGAGTTCATGGAGCAGTCAGAGACCAAGGTGGAGGTCAATGCCACCATCAGCAGCACGCAAGTGTCCCCACAAGACATCAGCATCACCCTCAGACCAGGTAGACGACAGGCTCCTTCTAAGTCAAGTACAAAAGGGTGGATCTCTAATTTGTTTTCTGACTGCTTCTCAGTGGGTGACAAAGGAGCTGAGGTTAAGTGTGTGTGTGTGTGTGTGTGTGTGTGTGTGTGTGTGTGTGTGTGTGTGTGTGTGTGTGTGTGTGTGTGTGTGTGTGTGTGTGTGTGTGTGCGCTCAGGTTCAAAGGCCAGCATCATAGTGGCTGTGAAGCAGCTGGAGCGTTACCCTGTGGATCTGTACTACCTGGTTGATGTATCGGCGTCTATGCAGGAAAACCTTGATCATGTAGGTGTCGTTGTGTTGTATTCCTCTCAGTGAGTCGGTGCTGAAAAAATGTTCTTAAGTATTTAGTATCTGTATTTTTTTTACACAAACTCTCAAGTTATTTTTATCATTGTTGGAAAACGACAGTTTGGTGCTCATGATTATGATGGCTGCTGTCACACATGTTAGAGCTCAAACAGATCTGCTTAAATCACTCTCTATCCTCCTTCCATTCTTCTTCTCCTTGGATTCTACTTTGGATTCCCCCCACCCTGGGCCCACCTGCATGTTTTCTGGAGAGCAGCTGAAGACGGTGGGTGTAGCTCTGTCTCTCCGTATGACGGAGCACTCCTCAGACCTTTGGCTGGGTTTCGGCTCATTTGTGGACAAACCTGTCTCCCCTTACATCAACGTCCATCCCTCCAAGATCACCAACCCCTGCAGGTGAGACAGAATTTGTCAGTTGGATTTTTGATTGCTGAAAAAGTTTGGTTCATGCTCTCTGTTCATCTTATTTTCTCACTGCTGTATGACAGAACTGAAAAGTTTGCTTGTTACGTTCCTCGGTTAGCCTCTTCCTCTTTTAATGAGACAAAAGTGTGGTGTGCTGATTTAAATGATTACTCAAAAAATACGTCTAAGGAAGTTTCTCCCATTAGTTGCTCACAATTTTGTGTGACTCAGAGAGATTCCTCATTTATCGGGGGCAGCATTGTTATGATGATGAGCTGTGCTGAGAGACAGACACAACAGAGAGACTCTTGACCTTCATTTGTTCTGTTGGTTTTTGGAGACCTACACTCCTGAATGTTGCAATTTAAAACTTTCTGAACTGCCTCTGCCTCAGTGATTATGAGATCCGCTGTCGACCAGCCCACGGCTTCCACCACGTCCTAAGCATGACGGGAAACATGAGCGAGTTCACACGTGTGATCAAACGCCAGCGCATCTCCGGAAACATGGACACACCTGAGGGAGGACTGGATGCCATGCTGCAAGCTGCTGTCTGCCAGGTGTTCATATACCAGATGTCAGGGCTCACAAATTCTTTATCTGTGTGCAACAAAGAGAAAGAGAGTTAGCGAAACACCTTGAGATAGATACAAGATTTACTTCAGTTTCTCGAGTACGTTCAGAAAAACAA